>NC_091248.1:124837500-125170000 GCF_042477335.2 Ovis canadensis | reverse complement strand
GAAAAATACAGCTATTGTTTCACATAGCCTGGACTCTTCCATTAAGATGAAATATCATCTGAATATTGTATTTTAGCAGCATTATTGCTCTGTAGACTTAGATTTAGCTTGGCGTGAAAAACAATTGTCCCTTTTCTTATGCAGATTTCCACACTAGCTATTGCCAAAGCTACCTCCCTTATGATGGACCTTATCAAGGAGAGAGGGTCAGAGAACAGCCTCTTCAAGACAGGTCGGTTTCATGAGAACAGCAAAGCCATATGGTTCCTGGGGGACTTTTGAGATACTGAGGCAGCAGATAAGATCACATCTAAGTGAGGATGCTCCTGGAAAAGTCTTGGAGAACTGATCAGTGCTTAGTCCCAGGGGAGCTGAGATGAAGGAGGAGTCAAGGCTGGAGCATTTTCAGGTCAGTGACCAACAAGGGATGTTTCTACTTATCTTGGTGACTCCCTAGAGCCTCCCTCGCCAGACTTCACAGATTCTGATCCTCTCTCCTTTGGGGGCTTCTGCATTCCCAGTGCACCACGGTTATCTGTCAGCTGCTCTACCTGCTGCTTTACTTATCCTCACAGTGTCAAGGTGGAGAGAGGTGGGGCAAAGTTGAATACAGTTTCAAGGTGAAGAGAGGTGGGGCGAAGTTGAAATCATAAAACTTTGTAAAGATATTACATTCCTTTTTCTCTTTATGTCTATTATGGTGGTGGCAGTTAGTTGCTAAGTCATGTCTGACTCTCTGCGAGCCCATGGACTGTAGCCCACCAGGTTCCTCTGCCCATAGCATTCTCTAGGCAAGAATATTGGAGTGGGTAGCCATTCCTTCTCCAGGGGATCTTCCCCATGCAGGGATTGAACCCAGGTCTCCTGCATTGCAGGCAGATTCTTTGGATTCAAATTTGTACACTGAAGGAAAAGTTACTGAACCTAATGAAGATTTTAAATGGGGAACACATGTACGCCCGTGGTGGATTCATGTTGATGTGTGGTAGAACCAATACAATATTGTAAAGTAATTAACCTCCGATTAAATAAATTTAATAAAAAAAATTTAAAAATAAAGTTCAACTTGAGATTCTCTTATAACAGATTTGCCAAAATAAATCCAGTTAAATGTTACACTTTCTATCCAGCTCTCAACAATCTTTGTCCCAAGACAGCTGCAGGATGCAGAACACTCTTATTTTAGTAGAAATATTCACATGGTGTGTACATGCCCGAGAATCAGAAATTCTCCTCCACTGACTATTGCTTGTCAATGAAAGTCATTTGATCTTTCTATTTATTAGTCCTATCAAAAACTACAACAGCAAAAAGTCCTGGAGCATGTTTTTTAATAGTAAGATTTGTGATTGTTTCATTAATTGCCAACTGATAGCTCAGTTGGTAAAGAATCCATCTGCAATGCAGGAGACCCTGGTTCAATACCTAGGTCGGGAAGATTTGCTGCAGAAGGGATAGGCTACCCACTCCAGTATTCTTGGGCTTCCCTGGTGGCTCAGCTGATACACAGATGTATAGAACAGACTTTTGGACTCTGTGGGAGAGGGAGAGGGTGGGATGATTTGGGAGAATGGCATTGAAACATGTATACTATCATGTAAGAAATGAATCGCCAGTCTAGGTTCCATACAGGATACAGGATGCCTGGGGCTGGCACACTGGGATGATCCAGAGAGATGATATGGGGAGGGAGGAGGGAGGGGGGTTCAGGATTGGGAACTCATGTACACCCGTGGCAGATTCACGTCAATGTATGGCAAAACCAATACAGTATTGTAAAGTAAAATAAAAAAAAGAAAAGAAAAATATACATTGAAAAGAAAAAAAAATAAATAAATAAAGTGAATTATCTCTTAAAAAAAAAAAAAGAATCCACCTGCAATGCTGGAGACCTGGTTTCGATTCCTGGGTTGGGAAGATCCCCTGGAGAAGTGAATGGCTACCTTCTCCAGTATGCTGGTCTGGAGAATTCCACGGACTGTAGTCAGACACAACTGGGCGACTGTCACATGGATAAACCATCAGTATAATAATCAATTTTTGTAATTTTTCCAAAGAGTAAAGTGAGGCCTCCTCTGCCCTGTGGAAGGAAGGAAACTTCCTGGACTCTGTCCTGCCCCACTTTATAAATGACCACCAGTAGCAGCCTCCACCATTCTCATCTGTAACTGAGGGACCACCCATGATGAGATCACAACTCAGCTATTTTAACTGCCAAATGCACGGAATGTAAGGTCTTGTTATTAACGGAAAGTTGAAGTTTGTATCACTGATCTGCACCCTTTGCTAAAAGCTCTTCTTAAAGGCAACTAGAAGTTTCTCTTTCCTTTGCTGATTTTAGATTCCAGTGTTCTTT
The DNA here is from genome assembly GCF_042477335.2 of Ovis canadensis. NCBI lineage: Eukaryota > Metazoa > Chordata > Mammalia > Artiodactyla > Bovidae > Ovis > Ovis canadensis. The sequence continues at coordinate 125,167,644 of NC_091248.1, read as the reverse complement.
GGTACTTCTTTGTCCTTTTCTACTTTGAAATCTATTTTCCTTATGAAAGAACACTAAAGTAAAATAAGAGTGAAATAACCCACCTTGCTTCTTTCATTAAAACCACATTCTCATCCTGATTCATCATCTGTTTATTCAAGTATTTTTTTTCCTTTAAAAGTTGTCTCTTGATATCTTTCATAAGCTCCAGCTTTTTCAGGCCTATTAGACTTTGATGTTTTTCTTAGAGTTAATTCTCTCCAGATTCTTTTCTTTGTGATCAGCCAGTTCATGCTGAGGTGTTGATGGCTGAAAATGTCTTAATGTGTCAACCTTTTAGGATTGATTTACATTTCTACAACTGCTTTTAATTCCTTAATGGAAGAGAACATATAATAGGAGATTTTAAAATATCCTGGAAGAGACAATAAGGAGAGAAATTGGGAAGGTAGAGTTTCCCCCTAAAACTCTACTAATCACACAACACAAATTTTTAAGTACTTTTCTGTATGTAAATGTTTCACTCTTTTAAATAACATGAGAAAATCAGTAAAAGAAAATATAACACACATTCATCATTGAAGACTTCAGAGAGCCTTGAAATAAAGCAAGAACCTCTCCTTGTCTTTAGAGGTTTCTAACAGAGTTAGTCAGAGAAGGCAATGGCACCCCACTCCAGTACTCTTGCCTGGAAATCCCATGGAAGGAGGAGCCTGGTAGGCTGCAGTCCATGGGGTCGCTAAGAGTCAGACACAACTGAGTGGCTTCCCTTTCACTTTTCACTTTCATGCATTGGAGAAGGAAATGGCAACCCACTCCAGTGTTCTTGCCTGGAGAATCCCAGGGACAGGGGAGCCCGGTAGGCTGCCGTCTATGGGGCCGCACAGAGTCAGACACGATTGAAGCAACTTAGCAGCAGCAGCAGCAGCAGCAGCAGCAGCAGCAGCAGCAGCAGCAGCAGCAGCAGCAGCAGCAGCAGCAGCAACAGAGTTAGTATGACTGCTCAGAACTTTTATTCTCATCTGATCTATTTAGTTTAAGTTATAATGTAAGGATGCTTTGTAGGGTATTTAAAGCAGTGATTACAATTTAACTTTGAAACGAAGAAAATGCCAACTAAGTTCAGGCATTCCAATGAACAATACATTATATTGATTAGGAATTTAGTGTGTGGAGTCAGACAAACCTTGACTCACCTATTCTAACTCTTAAGAGCTGAGGGTACTTGAGCAAATCATGTAATTTGAGGCTTAATTTCAACTGCTGAATGGGGATAATAATAAAGGCAGCTGATAGGGTTGTTATGGGCATTTATGAGATAAGTAAAATTCCTGGAATAGTTTCTAGAACAAGTAAAAATTCAATGAATATTACTGTTGTGTGTATGTTTTTAAATAGAAAAACATAGTAAGATTCTTCAAGTCAGCTTTGGTGTCTCAGGGGTCCTAGAGGTTTTCAGAGCTTGTCTGGTTGGCAATGGACAGGGAAGCCTGGCGTGCTGCAGTCCATGGGGTGGCAGAGAGTTGGACATGACTGAACGACTGAACTGAACTGAACTGATCAACAAAAGGAAAATTAGCAGGTTTTGAGAAACTATGATGCATTTGTCTTTCTTCATTTATTTATCTTTTCTTCCATTCTTTTATTCAGGCAACATATGTTGTTCAGTTGCCAAGTCATGTCTGACTCTTTGTGACCCCATGGACTGTAGCACACCAGGCTTCCCTGTCCTTTACTACCTCCTGGAGTTTGCTCATATTCATGTTCATTGAGTCTGTGATTCCATTTAACCATCTCATCCTCTGCCACCCCCTTCTCCTTTTGCCTTCCATCTTTCCCAGTATCAGGGTCTTTTCCAATGAGTTGACGGTTCCCATTAGGTGGTCAGATTATTGGTGCTTCAGCCCCAGGATCAGTCCTTCCAATGAACATTCAGGGTTTATTTCCTTTAGGATTGACTAGTTTGATCTCCCTGCATTCCAAGGGACTCTCAAAAGTCTTTTCCAGCACCACAATTCAAAAGCATCAATTCTTTGGCACTCCACCTTCTTTATCTTATGTTAAACAAGGACAATGCCTAAATGTGTTTTTGTTTAGCCAATGAAGTTGCTGTTGACAAAAACAATTAATAGTGTATTTGAAAAAAAATAGTTTATTGTTAACATTGTTGTTGTTCAGTTGCTAAAGCAGCCCCATGGAATGCAGTGTGCCAGGCTTCTCTGTCCTTCACTTTCTCCTAGAGCTCACTCAAATTCATGTCCACTGAGTCAGTGATGCAATCCAACCATCTCTTCCTCTGTCATCCCCTTCTCCTCCTGCCCTTAATCCTTTCCAGCATCAGGGTCTTTTAAAGAGGCAGTTTCAAAGATCGTTTTTCTTTAAAAAACAAATGATACATTAGAAAATGTACCTTTCCAAGGGACAATATAATCTTCAAACATAAAAGTAAGTTTTAGAAAGGGTTAGTGAAATTCTTACAAGAAAAACTAGAGATGTTTATCAAGGAAATACGAAGGTGTTCCACACCAAGTCTGTAACCTTTAATGTTCACGTTGAGGAAAATTCTTGCCTTCTTACAAATTATAGTTCAATGTCACAGTAAGAGACAAAAATATAAGATATGGCATGGCATCTTATACTTTTTAATAGCTAAAGAAGTGCAAAAGAAAGTTTTAAACACACACTATTGCCTTCTAGCATAACAATATAAAATTTTCTAAGAGTAATTTTTAATGATATGGTTAATTAGCACCTTCCACGTGTCAGACACTGAGACATATTTGTCTACTTTGAGATGAGTAAAACCAAGGGTATTTCCTGCTCTCATGGAGCTTAAAGTCATGTTGTCTGTATGATACGCCTCACTTCTTTTCAAGCTATAAGCCGTTTACCAAATCCAAAGACAGTTTTTCTGGTCCCTTAATTTCCATTTCTCCAGACTAAACAATCAGAATCCCATTCACCTTTCCCTTGTACTTTCACCATATGCAAACTAAGAAATGGAGTCATTTACTTTCTGAGCTAAAGTAAAAAAAAAAAAAAAAGCTCATATATAGCAAGCAGCATTAATTTCAATAAATTCTGGTATTTAGAGGAATGGTCAAATAATCTTCTCTTTTCATTTAAAAGACAAGAAATTCATTGAATTAGACTTTTTATGGGGAAGAGAAATATGCTAGGGAATAGCAGACAGAGAAATACATGATTAGAGAATATTCTGGCCTCCCTGGGTGGCTCAGACTGTAAAGAATTTGCCTCCAATGCAGGAGACCCAGTTTCAGTCCAGGTCTACCCACTTGGGAAAGGCTATCCACTCCAGTATTCTTGCCTAGAGAATTCCATGGACAGAGCAGCCTAGTGGGCTACAGTCCATGGGGCCATATACTTTTGGACATGACTGAGTGACTAACACTTTCACTTCCGAGAACATTCCAGTGCTTTTGAAAAACTATTTAATTTTGCTTCTATAAATCATTTGCTATAAAAAGCTTCAGGCAGGGATAATGGATAATTGAAAACTTGTAAAAGAAATGAATCCACTTAAATGTGTTTCCCAAACTTAATATCTTTATATGAAACAACCACACACAGATTTTCAAAATCTGCCCAAGGAATGAATAATAATATTAGATACCACTTTATTAAGTAAAATCGGGTACACAGACTATAATAAACATTAATATTTAAAGAGGAGTTTTTACAGATACTGCTAATTACCCTTCAATATTTATTGTCCCCCTCTTGCAAATAGACATTTAACTGGGCACTCAGTTACCCAGTGTCCCTTGTCTGACCATGTAAGTTCCAGCCAATTCAGTGTTTCATAGGTAGTAATATGAAACTTTAGGGAATGACCTTGCAGGAGGGGGCAGACCCTCCCATTCTCTTCTCTTTGCTCTTGCTTGGAGTTTGGGTATAATAATCTAGATCTTCAACTGACAGCTGCAACCACAAGGCAGATACTAAATGTTGAGAGTGGTAAAGCTGAAAGATGGAAGAAGCCTGACTTTCTGACTCTGTGACTCCAGAGTACACCTTCTAGCTTCTTTTATAGAAGAAAGAAGTAAGTCTCTACTCTGTTAATTGCAGACTCTGTCACTCAGGGCAGAACCTAATGCAAATGAATACTGTATTTGATACTATATTTAGAAATAGGATGTTACGCATGACACAATCTAAGTTCATGGAAGTACTTGCTGAAGACAGTGGGCCCTGAAGCCTGGGATATTGCAGGCTTGGAAAGCTGGGGCCTTTGTTATTTGTAGCAAAATATTTGGTCATATTGTCAACTGCTGTTCCTTGAAAGGCAAAGCAGTTGCCAACTGAGACTTTTACTATTAGGAGCAAAGTTAGGAAAAAATTACATGCTGATGTGCACTGGCTCCTTCTTGCTATGCTCAGCAGTCTTCAAGAGAGAGAGGAACTCGGTGTAGGACTAGCCAGCTGGCAGAATGAGATAAAAGTAAAACCACTTTGAAATGGAAGGGCTCTCTGCTTCTTTGGGCAAACTAAAATGATGGAGAATCTTCAATTTTTGGACAAGTAAACAAACAAAAAACACACTCCAAGAACCACCCTCAACACATACAAAAATTGTATCCTAAACTAAAAAGTTTTAGCTGTCCTGTCGTATTCTACTCTTTGCGACCCCTATGGACTGAAGCCTTCCAGGTTCCTGTGCCCATGGAATTCTCCAGGCAAGAATACTGGAGTGGGTTGCCATAACATTCTCCAGGGGATCTTCTCAACCCAGGGATCGAACCCAGGTCTTCTGTACTGCAGGTAGTTTCTTTACCATGTGAGCTACCAGGGAAACCCTCATCCTGAACTAAAGTACAGAAATTATAAGACATAGCTCTGAGAGATAGCCTTAGAAGGAAGTAAAGATGCGGTTCACAATGTGTTTTATCACTGTAAAGGAAGGGTAAAGCTGGGGGGAAAAAAAAAAACCCTGTGGGAAGTAGGTATCTTAGTGATCAGGGCTTGTTACACTAGGGCTGAGGAGGGCATGGCAACCCACTCCAGTAGTCTTGCCTGGAGAACCCCATGGACAGAGGAGACTGGAGGGCTACAGTCCATAAGGTCACAAAGAGTAGGATATGACTGAAGAGACTTACCATGCATGCATGCACTCTAGGATTAAATTCATACTTGATACAAATATATAGCCATATAACTATGCTCAGAACTCTGCAAATACTCTCTTATTATACATAATAAATAAAATAAACAAATAAATGAAAGGAACAAATATTACAACGAAAAGAGCTGTCTACTAGAAAGTGGGAAACAGTTCCACAGTGACAATCAGATTTAGGATATTGTCGCAAAGCGTTATTCTTTCTCAAGACCTCAAGCTTGAAACGGGACATAAATTGAAAGGAGCACAGAAAACAAAAGGATGGATCCGCAAGTGCTCTCGGAGAGAGATACGAGTGGCTAACCTCCACTGGGAATTGACAGAACACAGAGGTAAGTAAGTAAAAGAACAGAGTCACCGAGCTTAAAACTGCATCAAGAACAGATATTTAGATATGGTTACTTGTGCACAGAACGTTCTTAAAGAAAGATTATAAGATCACAGTGTTTTTGAGGGGATGGCATTGAAAGGAAACTACAAGTGTTACTGGATCCAAGCTTGCTCTGCTCACTGCAGGAGAAGCCAAAAAATCTGAGAGGTGAGGTGTTGAGGCAAGGAATATGACTTCAGAAACCCAGCTGACTGAGAAGATGGTGGACTAATGTCTCAAAATAACCATCCTGTTGGTGTTTGGATGCCAGTTCTTTTGCAGATAAAAGATGGGGAAAAGTGAGGAAACCAAGTAAAAAAACCATTTAATTCTTGTAAATATCTCCTAGAATGGCAAGCCTCAAGCAAGGGGATGTGTTAATTTTATCTTTTCTATAGTCATTCACAGGTAGGTAGGGTCAGATTATCTCCCTGTAAGCTAAAAAAGGTACTTTAGTTTAAGGGTCAGGAAGAGGGGCAGGATTTTCTGAGGCAGGCCATTATGTTTGAGTATAATAACAAAAGCAGCAACAAACAAGAATTAAATTTAAAAAAGAAAAACAGATCTAGCATAAAAGAGTCAAAATTGACTCCCTTATTAAACAAGCATGGCCTTCAAGTCATGCCCATTCAGTGACTAAAGTAGTCTTTGGAACTAATCTCTCTATTAGCAGCAGTCAGCTGGGAATGCATGCAATCCACCAAAAGGGCATAAACTAATGACCTTTCCAGATACAACCATGTAGGAAAAATGGGCAAAGAGGAACCTCTCAAAGAGGGAAAACTTGGGTCATGGTGGGCACTGGAAAAATAGTCTCTTTTTAATAAGATTTGCAAATTGCTATGGACCAGTGACAACTATATGTTTCTCATCCTTTTATTTTCAAAAGAGGAATATGTATATTGCAGCTATCAGGTCTTTAGTTTATATATCATTGGACCACAATTTTGATGTCGAGTTATTCTGAAAATGTGGATTTAAGTTGGATGCAGTAACATAAGATTTTATTTTTGCCTAACTTAAGAAACATAAAAATGCTCTATATATGAGAAGAAGGGTGAAGTGGGTATTTGTTACATGTTTCCAGATTTCCCCACTATCTGTTTGTAGGATCTTTTGAGTAATAAAGTCCCTTTTAGGTGGGTGGATGGCTTCTTTCAGAGCTGCCTTTCTCAGGCTGTGGTGCTACTAGGTATGGCTATGTGCCTGATTTCTGGCTGACAGATATCTGTAGAAGTGTCCTAAGTACCTTTCAGGAAGTGCTTTTAAGGAGATAAGATCCACTCCTCTTTCTTCTTTCTTTCCCCAATCTGGAATGGGGATGTGATGGCTAGAGCTTAAGAAGACATCTTGAACCTTAAGAAAGAGCAATGGAACTGTCAAGTTACAGCTTACAGGATAAATCCAGTCTACCACTGCGTTTGTAAATAAAGTTTCATTGGAACATAACCACACCCATTTGTTTACATATCATCTACTGTCTCCATGATAAAATAGCAGAATTAAATAGCTGGGACAGAGATCCTATGGCTCACAAATCTTAAAATATTTACTCTTAAGAAAAAAGTGTAATTGAACAAGAACAATAAACTGTGGAAAATTCTGAAAGAGATGGGAATACCAGACCACCTGACCTGCCTCTTGAGAAACCTATATGCAGGTCAGGAAGCAACAGTTAGAACTAGACATGGAACAAGAGACTGGTTCCAAATAGGAAAAGGAGTACATCAAGGCTGTATATTGTCACTCTCCTTATTTAGCTTCTATGCAGAGTACATCATGAGAAATGCTGGACTGGAAGAAACACAAGCTGGAATCAAGATTGCCAGCAGAAATATCAATAACCTCAGATATGCACATGACACTACCCTTGTGGCAGAAAGTGAAGAGGAACTAAAAAGCCTCTTGATGAAAGTGAAAGAGGAGAGTGAAAAAGTTGGCTGAAAGCTCAACATTCAGAAAACGAAGATCATGGCATCCAGTCCCATCACTTCATGGGAAATAGATGGGGAAACTGTGGAAACAGTGTCAGACTTTATTTTTGGGGGCTCCAAAATCACTGCAGATGGTGATTGCAGCCATGAAATTAAGACACTTACTCCTTGGAAGGAAAGTTATGACCAACCTAGATAGCATATTAAAAAGCAAAGATGTTACTTTGCCAACAAAGGTCCATCTAGTCAAGACTATGGTCTTTCCAGTGGTCATGTATGGATGTGAGAGTTGAACTGTGAAGAAAGCTGAGCGCCAAAGAATTGATGCTTTTGAACTGTGGAGTTGGAGAAGACTCTTGAGAGTCCCTTGGACTGCAAGGAGATCCAACCAGTCCATTCTAAAGGAGATCAGTCCTGGGTGTTCATTGGAAGGACTGATGCTGAAGCTGAAACTCCAATACTTTGGCCACCTCATGCGAAGAGTTGACTCATTGGAAAAGACCCTGATGCTGGGAGAGATTGGGGGCAGGAGGAGAAGGGGACAACAGAGGATGAGATGGCTGGATGGCATCACCGACTTGATGGACATGAGTCTGAGTGAACTCCGGAAGTTGGTGATGGACAGGGAGGCCTGGTGTGCTGTGATTCATGGGGTCGCAAAGAGTCGGACACGACTGAGTGACTGAACTGAATTGAACTGAACAATACTCTATGGAGCCTTCCCAGAATAGACTTCCCCACACCTCCTTTGCCGCTCACTTGTAGAAAAGCTTTAGTCTTCCAGGCCTTCCCTGAGCTATAAAAGGATGGCTCAAGAATTAATGATTGAAAGAATGTGAACATATAGTAACAATACAACAAAAACAATAGTTGGGCAAGGAGAACTGTAAACAATTTAATTGATAAATCAGCCATATAGAGTCACAGACTCTTTAGTTCCTTCCTGAAGGACATAGATCACAGTGTGAGGTGCATTTCTGAGTTGTTCTGCAGATATTAAAACTCTCATCAGATGGAAGGAGTTAACTACATGATGACCATGGGCACAGAGCACCCATACTGGCTGGAGCCTGAGGACTGATGACATTAACCCCAAGGACACCTGCTACCTCACTATCAACCAGTCAGAGAACTGTGCGCAAGCTGATCATCCTGCCTTTAAAACACTTTCCCTGAAACCCCTTGGGGAACTCAGGTTTTTTGCATTAGCTTCGCAGATTCCTTGCCTGGCATCTGCAATAAACATTGTGCTTTCTTTCATTACAACCCAGTGTCAATAGAGTGACTTTATTGCACCCAGGTGAGCAGACACAAATTGGGTCAGTAGCAAAAGGTTTGATGATGCCTGAGATAGAAGAATCCACATTTCTCAACACCACAAAGACCATACTAGCCCTTTCAGACTGTTTAAACCAGTAATCAGTTGAGTTTCTGTCAAACACTGCTGAACATTTTCCTAGTACACTTGAATTTCTTTTCTTCTATCCAAAGATGATGTTTTTATTGCTGTATTTTTTACAGTATAGAAATGCTACATTTAACATTACTCACATGAACATGCAAAGAAAAAATACATTTAACTGATAGTTACCATTATACAGTTTTACATATATTCAAAAATTAACTTCCCCACAGATAAAAATGTATATATACTTAAAAATTTTTAAGAAGAATAATTGACTAAAATTTTTGAAATTCTTGATTCAGTAAAAGCCTTCTTTTATTAAATCTATCTGACACACTGTGTTTATGGATATCCTATTTCAGGAAGCAGTATCTGTCCACCAATGGACAAAAAACAAGTTTTGTTAAATAAAAATTTTATCAGCAATTTTCATGATAAAAATACACATTTAATGTTAAAAGAATTTTATTTTGTCCATTTGTACTTTTAAAAGTAATCCCAACAAACTGTATTCTCTCTCCCCCATTCTGCATCTTCTTTGTATTTGTTTTTAGGTGACTTAACTCAGGGCTTCCCAGGTGGCTCAGTGGTAAAGAAACCACCTCAAGTGCAGGAGACCTGGGTTTGATCCCTGGGTTAGGAAGATCCACTGGAGAAGGAAACGGCAACCTGATCCAATATTCTTGCCTGGGAAATCCCATGGACAGAGGAACCTAGCAGGCTACAGTCCATGGGATTGCAAAAGTGTCGGACATGATTTACTGACTAAACAACATCAACAACAACTAAATTCAGGTCTCATATCTTCCATGAAACCTATGGAAATTTTCCCTTTTAAAATTCAACAATGTTGTAAAACTTTGCTTTGTTTTTATGAATTAAATTTTACTAAGATTAACTTTGTCCTTCTCTCTTTCTTCATACAATCACCTTACAAAACATTTCTATTTAATTTTAGAAGCTGTTCCTATCCATATAAAAATCTTCTTTAATTTTATCATTTCTCCCCAATTTTTTCTTCTGTATTTCTAATTTTCCAGTTGATGAGATTATATTCACATCATTACACAGTGTTTTATTATTTTCTAACACTGAATTTTCCTCTCTTCTAATTTTAGCCTCCATTTTATGGAGTCTAGGATTTTCATTATCAGAATCCAATAAATACCTCTTTTCCTCCTGCATTCACCCAAATCATTGCCTAAATCAGTGTTTCTCAAAGTATGCAGAGAGAAAACTACAGGCACTGAGATCACGTAGGAAAATGTCCAGCCACCCCTCAAAATATTAAACATAGGATTACTATATAACTCAGCAATTTCACTCCTAAGCATATACTCAAAAGAAAGACAAATATGTGCATGCAAAATCTGATACACAGATATTCACAAAAGCACCATTCATAGTAGCCAAAAAGTGGACACAATGCAAAGTCCCATCAATTGATGAATGGCTAAATAAAATGTAATATAGAATATAATACTATTTGCAAATAAATAGGAATAAAATATTTTATACACGCTACAATTGAATACATGCTGAAAACATTATGCTAAACAAAAGAAAAAAGTGAAAGTTGCTCAGTCATGTCTGACTCTGACTCCAACTCTCTGCAACCCCATGGACTATAGCCTGCCAGGCTCTTCTGTCCATGGAATTCTCCAGGCAAGAACAATGGAATGGGTAGCCATTCCCTTCTCCAGGGGATCTTCCCAACCCAGGGATGGAATCCAGGTTTCCCACATTGCAGGAGGATTCTTTGCCATCTGAGCCACTAGGGAAGCCCAAAAGGAAAGAAGCCAGTCATAAAAGACAACCGACTATGTGATTCCATTTATGTAAAATATTCAGAATTGGCAAATCTAAACACAAAAAGTAGATTGGTCTTAACAAAAAGTAGATTTTGTCTTAACAAAGTAGTTAAGACAAAAAAAGTTACCTGAATGCTTGACTAAAATGCAGATTTCTGGACCCTACCTCAGATCTACTGAATTAAATTTTTACCAACACATAAACTCTTTTATAAAAAGCACTCTAGAATATTTTTAGGCTCATTAAGTTGTGAGAGCTTGTTCTAAATCATGGATTATCTTAACAAATATACAAAATCACTACTTATCAGTACTTGATTCAGTGGTTAACTTTGCACCAGCCTGGCAAACAGTAGAACTACTTCTATTTCTTCTAAGCTCTGACTTGACAGGTTTTAACTCTCAGCTTCACTCAGCCTGATTACTTGGATTTCCACCCTGAAGAACTGAAACTTCTTTCTCTTTTGATCTTTCAATTTTTTTCCACATACAACATTAACAACAAATTTTCCAGGAGCCAGTCTCCCTTTTTACATATGCTTTTTGCCCTTCAAATACTCTTTTCTTTGACATACTAAACCTAAAACCATGTATACACATTGAATTCTGGAGTTACATTACTTAGTTTGTTCAATAACCCACAGATAATAGAAAAAAGAAATCTGAAGATGTTAAAGAATTTTGTTCTGTTGATGACTTTCTGGGGTGTCTAGATTTTCCCAATAGTAACATCACATAGTGTACCACTGGCAGAGAACATCTTCATTCAGATTTCATATTTGCTCACTGTTTGATTCATTAGTGGTCTGTGAAAGCAGAGGTTTCCACCCAACCTCAGGCCTCTGTGAAATAAGAATGAGTGAGTGTTCTTGTCATTACAAATTAGATTCACTGAAGCAATGATGCTGTTGCATTTTTAGCACTTATTATTTTTGGCACTAATTGTGTTAATTTCAGGGAAGGAAGATTAGAGGACCCAGATATTGGAAAGGTTTAGGAAGGTTTTGTGGAGAAGGAAATGACACCCCACTCCAGTACTCTTGCCTGGAAAATCCCATAGACGGAGGAGCCTGGTAGGTTGCAGTCCAAGGGGTCGCTAAGAATTGCACACGACTGAGCGACTTCGCTTTCACTTTTCACTTTCATGCATGGCAGAAGGAAATGGCAACCCACTCCAATATCCTTGCCTGGAGAATCCTGGGGACGAAGGAGCCTGGTGGGCTGCCATCTATGGGGTCACACAGAGTCAGACACGACTGAAGCGACTTAGCAGCAGCAGCAGGAAGGTTTTGATGGGAAAGGTATTAGAAATGATATAATTTAAGGGCTAGATGCTGAAGTTGATTGAGATGAATGTTATTTGGGAGGTCTTCGACTTAAATTCTCACATTCTCAACCCCACTTCCCATATCAGAGAAGACTTGAAATTTTAACCTTAGAGATTCGTTATATTTTAGGGTCTTAAAGGCAGAGTGCCTTACAAATTCCTTAATACTTAAACTTCCCTTGGGAAGTAGATAGCAATTCCTAATTGTTTGAGGGATAGCTAATCGCTAACACAGGCAAGTGGGAATCCAAAAGGTTGCCATTTCCTTCCCCACCAAAAGTAAGAGAAATGTTGAAAAAAAAAATGTGAGAAATTAGCAAAAGCTCTACTTAACTACTTGTTGGATAAGCTAGACTGGAAACACTAGTTTAAGTCTGTGGTCTTCTTTAAAAACTCAATAATGGGATAAAAGAAAAGAAAAAAAAAAAAAAACTACACACCCAGAAAGAACTTACTTTCAAGTTCAAAAGGAAAGTTTACATATAAATAACTGTTTAAAATTAAAAAAAATAATAATAAAACAAGGAGGCAAATACAATAAACAATTTGGTGGTTTAGTTGCTAAATCACGTCCGACTCTTGTGACCCCATGGGCTGCAGCCTGCCAGCACAATTATAGGCACTCGATTCCATTTCTGTTTCATTTTTGCACAGATAAGAATATTATTATTTGAATTTTCCATAGTTAAAAAAAAAAAAACAACCACCAAGTACCTGAAATCATTTCTTCTATTTGTTTGGCCATAGAAAATTAGGAATGTGGATAGAAATAGCAACTTTGTTAGAAAACAAAATAAAATTTCTCTCTGGTTTCGAAAACAGTTCTATGGGAGAACTTTCTAAAATTATCTTTTTTACTTATGCATATCATTAATCAATAGCTTGAGTGCCCAAGATCACCCGGGTGCCGGTCATATCTCCCTTCCTGTTTGATGAGTAGAGTTGGTTAGTCTAATTAAGGTCCACAGATGTTCTCCTGATGAGGCCATGCTCCCCCAGGCTACCCCAGTTAAATCCTGGGAAGAGCAAGAGAACCAGAGTCAGGCCATTTGTGATGGATGTGGGACTCTAACAGTATTTTTGCAAGAACTCTGGCTGACACTGTCTCAGCACTTTGCCACAACCTGGGCCTCTGCCTACAGAGCCCTCTTTCTCCCTCACTCTTTCCTCAGGTATCAGACCGCCTCTTCCTCTTTCGGGTCAGGAAGATCCCCTGGAGAAGGAAATGGCAACCCACTCCAGTATTCTTGCCTGGAGAATCCCATGGACAGAGGAGCCTGATGGGCTACAGTCCACGGGGTCACGAAGAGTCAGACGTGACTTAGCAGCTAAACAAGGACTGAACAACTTCCTCTTTCACTCTATCCTTTAGAGACATTTTGCTCAGTATATCTTTCAGTGTCTAATTCTGCCTTAACATCTGTTTCTCGAAGTACCTGAATTGACACATTATTTTCATGAGAGTAAGTATAAATGTCTTTTTCTTTTTTGGTAAAGCATTGTAAAATCAACAGGATAGGGTAATCTGTAGAAATATTATGTTCTCCAAATAATAACCTAAAGCACGTATCTCATATCTGCATGAGACATACAAGTCCTCACACTTTTAAAATCTGCAATTTTTTTTCAGCTTAAAAGCATTTTAGATACAGAAAATAATTTCTAAAAGAGACATACAAAAAATCATATTCACTTTACATACTTATAGAGTTAACTGTGTTATTTCCACAATCAAAACATTATGTTCTTTGAGCGTAGTGATTATAAAATAACAAAATTAATATAAGGAGGAAAAGACCTTAAAATAAACTCCAGAGTAGCAACGATAAATAGTCAAAGGTTAAGACAATTTCTGCAAGTCAAAGCGTTTTTATAATTTCATGATTTTTTTTTTCCTTTGGAAAACTACTTATAATTCTCTCTTAAATCTGAATATTCCCAAGGCAAGTCAGTCTTAAGAGCCAGCAAAAGGCAAGGAGATGTAGAATATCACAATATTTCTGATGATAATTAGTCCAAATCATAGTTCTCATCAGTTTACTTCTAGGAGGTATAAAAAGCTCTTTGGAATTGGGGGCTATGCAATGAATACTTTCTTATCTCCAACAGAGAAACAGTTTCTGATGTGGTTAATATATTCAGTTTCACTGTGAAATTCCCTTCCTCTTCTGTGCCCTTTTCTTTTATGCATGTAATTGGAAAACAAACTGAAATGAACAAAATTTCTTTGGGAATTGGATTGAAAAAGAAATGTCTTTTCATGTTAATATTCTCCTAATGGAAAGAAATGGCTTAAAAATGTATTTTTTTAAAGTGGGGAAAATAATTTGCTTAGAATCGCAAATATTGACCTAAGATTTTTATGGCAAGTGGTTGTTTCTGAACAACCAAATTCTTTTAAAGAAATTAATAACTGAGAAAATTTCTAGGTCAATTCACTACAGGTAAGGAAAGGCCAACTCCTTGAAGTTGAATAAGAGAAAAATAATGTTGTGTAACAATGAACCAGGGTGAAATAATAAAAGCACACAGGAAAAACATATAAATAAAAACTAATGAATGCATTTAAAAGCAATAAAAGAAAAATGAATTCCAGGTATTATATAATGTTAACCAATCCAAATCAACCTATTGACAAATTACAGGAATCCCTAAGGTTCTCATTTCTCATTCTGCAATTTAACAAACTATTAGTTGGAAAAACATGACTCTTGCCAATCATACTAAATTAGTATTTTAAAGGGACAGATATTGCACAAAGTAAGATGGGCATCCAAATATTTTAATATTGATAAATGATGCTCAATACTATATAAATGTAGGTTATGGCTAACTTTTATTTTATTTTTTAAAAGGCAAGAAATAACTTATCTCTCAACCCCCTCTAAGCTCAGTATAGTCAGACCATGGATGGAAGGAAGACCAAGAAAACTGGTTATGACTAGTGCATGCTTTCAAGTTAGAAGTCTATCCACTAGAAGTTTATATGTAAACTCACACGTTTAAAGGCCATTTATTTTATAGCAGTTGCTTAGCTCTGAGTCACTGTTCTCCATTTGCCTGTTTCTGAGTGATAAATGCACTGATTTAACGTTAGAGAGATTGACTGTAATGTTAGTTGGCCAAGTCTGGTTTTAAATCCGTTGATTCTTGACTCTTGCTATACCCCTGATGTAGTGCAGCATAAAAGGCATCAGGGCGAGGCTCGAGAGCTTTGAGAACAAATTCAGAACCCGTTGAGGAGACAGAGGATGCAGGGAACTGTGAAAGAGTGTGTGTGTGTGGGGGGGATGGGTGTGTGTGTGTGTGTGTGTGTGTGTGTGTGTGTGTGTGTGAATGCTGGGGGGATTCGTTCATGGTCCCATTTTGGGGAGGAGGAATGACAGGTTACTGCATGGATCCAACACCAACAGCAGTTTCTGATGCAGGATCAGAAACAATCTTTAGGGAAACGCTGCCAGGTGGACCACAAAGCGCAGAAAGGGAAAGGGGAGTGCGGAGCAGAGGCAAGGGTGAGCTCAAGGCTTTTGGTCCGGCTGCCTGGCGTCATCTTGACTCTGTTCTGTATGTTACGGCCCATAACCCCCATCAGCAGGCCCTGCAGGCTTGACTTCCAGCGATGTACTCAGGCTTGACCGCATCGCACCTCTCCACTAGACTGTCTTCCTTTCTTCCCTCATCTTCTGGGTTATTGCAGTAGTGTCCGCTGCTTTCACTACACTGCTCTCTCATCTGGCTAGAGTCTTTTTTTCAAACAGCAGCCTCAGAGATTAGATTAAATTATGCCATTCAGTGATTCAATCCTCAAACAGCCTCCCACCTCACTCCCTGACCTCTGGGGATATAATGTCTGATGATGTGAGGTGAAGCTGATACAATAAAAACACAAATAACGTGCACAGTAAGTGTAATGCGCTTGACTCATCCCCAAATTATTCCTCTCCTCCCTGTCCACAGAGAAATTATCTCCCACGAAACCAGTCCCTGGCACCAAAAAGGTTGGAGACTGCTGGTGTAAAAGACCCTACCCAGTCCAGCCTTCGAAGGCTCACATTCCTGGAGCTGTGTGGCCCCCTTTTCCCAAGGCCTCTATGCTCTCACATCTGTGTGGTATTTACACTGCCTTTTCTCTCTACCAGGGATGCTATTTCTCCACCTCTCCCCACGGTGTGTTTCCTCACCCCAGGTGCCATCTCTTCAATTCAGGATTCCCCCGCCAAATTATCTTAAAAAGTAATCTTCTACATGGCCCTTCCATAAGACCTTCCTTACCCATTATCAAATTTATTCTCTCCAAAATTTCACCAGTTTATCTCAATTGGAATGAAAGCAAATATTTTTTTTTCTGAATGGACCCTGCTATAACATGAATGACAATGCCCCGTTTTAGTAACTATTTAGAAAACAGAATTATTTGAATCCTAGCTTTACTCCTCATCAGCCATACAGTGGTATGCATACTAGATAACAAAAATTTCATCTGATGTAATAAAAATTATTTTATCTTTAAGACCCTAAAAAGTTATACCTATGAAATATAATACTGGAATACCAGTGGCTGTTCTCTGCCAGCACAATTGGTACTCTTTACCTAAAATTCTCTGCAGGGAGAGGCAAGTGCCAAAAGCTGATACCCTACATGAGGACAGAAGTTCTCTAGCCCTTTTTGCATGTAACCATTAAATGTACCCATAAGGGACTGCTGATTAATTTATTCAATTAATAAATACACAATGATAACTATTAAGCATCAGGCATTATTTTTCCAAACGCTTGAGATACACTAGAAAGAAAAAAAAAACACACCAATATCCTTGTCTTATCAGTGCTTATGTCCTAGTGGAGATTCTAATAATAAATAATCAATATATTAAAAAATGAAGGATGTAGAATGTTAGAAAGTGATGAAGTCTTATGTGAGGGGAGGGAGAAAGTAGAGTGAGACAACATGAATCAGGGATGCTAGGGACAGGAGGGTGTAGGGGACAGAATGTGCTGGAGCATATTTTGGAGAAAATGAATTTGATAAGGAGTTCAGTTCAGTTCAGTGCTCAGTCGTGTCTGACTCTTTGTGACCCCATGAACTGCAGCATGCTAGGCCTCCCTGTCCATCACCAACTCCTGGAGTTCACTCAGTCTCACGTCCATCGAGTTGGTGATGCCATCCAGCCATCTCATCCTCTGTTGTCCCCTTCTCCTCCTGCCCCCAATCCCTCCCAGCATCAGGGTCTTTTCCAATGAGTCAACACTTTGCATGAGGTGGCCAAAGTACTGGAGTTTCAGCTTCAGAATCATTCCTTCCAAAAAAATCCCAGGACTGATCTCCTTTAGAATGGACTGGTTGGATCTCCTTGCTATCCAAGGGACCCTCAGGAGTCTTCTCCAACAACACAGTTCAAAACCATCAATTCTTCAGCGCTCAGCTTTCTTCACAGTCCAACTCTCACATCCATACATGACCACTGGAAAAACCATAGCTTTGACTAGACAGACCTTTGTTGGCAAAATAATGTCTCTGCTTTTCAATATGCTATCTAGGTTGGTCATAAATTTTCTTCCAAGGAGTAAGGGTCTTTTAATTTCATGGCTGCAGTCACCATCTGCAGTGATTTTGGAGCCCCCCAAAATAAAGTCTGATACTAAGAAAGTACATGATGAGAAACGCTGGCTGGAAGAAGCACAAGCTGGAATCAAGATTGCTGGGAGAAATATCAATAACCTCAGATATGCAGATGACACTACCCTTATGGCAGAAAGTGAAGAGGAGCTAAAGAGCCTCTTGATAAAAGTGAAAGAGGAGAGTGAAAAGGCTGGCTTAAAGCTCAACATTCAGAAAACTAAGATCACGGCATCTGGTTTTATCATGGCATCATGGTTCTATCACTTCATGGGAAGTAGATGGGAAACAGTAGAAGCAGTGTCAGACTTTATTTTGTTGGGCTCCAAAATCACTGCAGATGGTGATTGCAGCCATGAAATTAAAAGATGCTTACTCCTTGGAAGAAAAGTTATGAGCAACCTAGATTGTATATTGAAAAGCAGAGACATTATTTTGTCAACAAAGGTCCGTCTAGTTAAGGCTATGGTTTTTCCAGTGGTCATGTATGGATGTGAGAGTTGGACTGTGAAGAAAGCTCAGCACTGAAGAACTGATGCTTTTCAATTGTGGTGTTGGAGAAGACTCTTGAGAGTCTCTTGGATAGCAAGGAGATCCAACCAGTCCATTCTGAAGGAGATCAGCCCTGGGATTTCTTTGGAAGGAATGATGCTAAAGCTGAAACTCCAGTACTTTGGCCACCTCATGGGAAGAGCTGACTCACTAGAAAAGACTCTGATGCTGGGAGGGACTGGGGGCAGGAGTAGAAGAGGACAACTGAGAATGAGATGGCTGGATGGCATCACCGACTCAATGGACGTGAGTCTGAGTGAACTCTGGGAGTTGGTGATGGACAGGGAAGCCTGGCGTGCTGCGATTCATGGGGTCACAAAGAGTCGGACACGACTGAGCAACTGAACTGAAGGAAGGTCTTATGGAAGGACCATGTAGATTACATTTTAACACAATTTGGCAGAGGAAGCCTGAAGCGAGGAGATGGCACCTGAGGTGAAGGAAGACACCACGAGGAGAGGTGGAGAATAGCATCTCTGGTAGAGAGGAAAGGAGAGGGTCTGGCTGTCCTCCTGCAGGAGGTAAGACAAGGGTAAAGTCTCCAAGGAGAAGAGTAAACCAGAGAAGAGTCAAAAAGCAAAACAAAAATCAACAATGACCAAAAAAATTGTTATAAGGACAAAGAAACAGAACAGTGTTTGCCCGGGACAGGTTAGAAGTGAGAATTGACTTCAGGGGGACAGAAGCGAAATTTGAGGAACGATTGGGGAAATGATTTAAAAGCTAGACTGTGCTGATGGCTAACTACCATATAAATTCATGGAATTGTACACTTGAAATACATGGATTTTAGCATATGTAAATTTTATCTTAGTAAAATCCTTGAAAAGAGAGGGAATAAGAGCTATAACATTAGAAAGCATAAAATGAGACAAAATAGAAAAATATTCATGTAGAAGACTTAGAAATCATAATCAGAAAACTGCAAAAGCCATTTCTTGTATTCTTTTATCTGTACATTAAACCAGACATCTGATTAAATTTTTATTTGATGCCTCAAGTCTAGAATTCAGAACACATAAAAGTACTTTGTGATAGTTTTGCCAACACAGATAGACTCTACTGCTGCTAAGCTGCTTCAGTCGTGTCTGACTCTATGTGACCCTATGGACAGCAGCCCACCAGGCTCCTCTGTCCACAGGATTCCCCAGGCAAGAACACTGGAGTGCGTTGCCATTAATACCCAGTTATTCGATCAAACGCTCATCTAGGTGCTATTGTGAAGGTGTTTTGCAAATGTGATGTAACATCCACATTCAGCTGATTTTAAATGAAATAGATGATCCTTGACGATGTAACCCTCATCCAATCAGTTGAAAGGTCTTAAGAGCAAAACAGATCTTAAGAGCAAAACAGATAGGGCTTAGAGTAGGTATACATTAACAAGAGAATTGTACAAATAAAGTAAAATCATAACTTTATAAAGAGACACATAGTAATATGAGAGCAAAAACTATAAATCCCATGAGGCTAGAGATTCTGTCTCCTTTTTGTATCAATAGGTCACCAGCATATAGCATAAACCTGAGTTATATGAAGGACTCCATGGTCCCTTTAGGTATAAATGAATAAATGTAGATCCCTGTTCTATAACAGAAAGATAAATGCATCTTTGGAAAGAAAGTCCTTAAAGATAACCAAGGATTTGGGGAAGCAGGCCAGAAAAAGAGAAGATTTACTATTATTTCAACTAGTTAAGAGAAAATTGAACATTGATCTAATAACAAAGTTGAAGGATTTCAATTCCCAAAGTAAATCACATATGTTTTCTTTGAAGGCATTTCTTGTGAAAACAATGCGCAGAACAGCACAGGTACCCAGTATTTATATTTCAAAGATAGGAATTGCCTTACTCCAGGAAGAGACCAGATACATAGCGATGGGTGTCAAGCATGTTCTTCCGAATTTTCCTGGTTGTTTTAAGATAAACAACTCTATGGGAACACTTTATGATATCTTCATGATTCTACACTTCTATTTTACGGCTCGGTAGATACACATTATACAAAATTCCAAGACCAGTACAGCATGCCATTAGGATGACAACTTCTTCTTAAATATGGGCAATTTTGGAAAGGTCATTTAAACTCTAATGAGGAATGAAAAAACTGCGGGAATTCATCTTCTTTTCATGGTCCTCTTTTGTATGTGTGGGACTGTTTTATTTCCAGCATGAGTATTATCTACAGCCAGAGTCTACTATCTTCATTTCGTTGGTAGTGATAGCTCTCATCATATTACAAATCAAGGTCAAATTCCAAATTCCTATATTTCTGAAAACTTCCAGATCAGCTCAGCAGAGTGGGTAAACTCTCCCTGCCCCCACCCCTCATCACCTTGCACCTTTGTCTTTACATATGGTCCTGCCCCAAGAGTTTGCTAACTCCAAGTCTGTGATAATTACTTTTATGTGTCAACTTGAGTGGGTTAAGGGATGGCCAGATAACTGGTAAAACATTATTTTTGGGTGTGTCTGTGAGGGGGTCTCCAAAAGAGATTAGCATTGGAATCAGTAGACTAAGTATGGATGATGGCTCTCATCAAAGCGGGTAGACATCATATAGTCTGTTGAGAGCCCAATAGGACAAAAAGACAGAGGAAGGGCAAATTCTCTCTCTCTTTTTTTGACCTGAGAGATCTATATTCTCCTGCCCTTGGATGTTGGATTATACTTTGGGACTTTTACCATCAGCCTTTGAGACTAGGAGTTAAACCACTAGACCTCCAGGGTCTCAGGTCTCTGGACTCTAATGAATTGCACAATCGTATTCCTGGTTCTCTAGCTTGCAGACATTGGATTGTGAGACTTCTGGTCTCCATAACCCTGTGAGCCTATTCCTATAATAAATCTTCTCTCTCCCTCTCAGACATATATATATATATATAATACATATTGTTATGTTCTATTGTCTGTTTCTCTGGAGAATCCTGATTATTACAAGGTCTAAACTGTATGCTCTTATCCTCTCTAATTATTTCTTGCACATGGGATACACTTACAAAACAACAATTGCTTTTCATATCATTTGCACTTCTGTTTTGTTTTATTTGCACAAAGCAAAAAACATTTATCAGAGATGAGTTCTCACTCACCATAAGTTAGTGTGGTCAGGGAATGTGTTCAGAAATATTTTCTATTGATTTCCTTAAAATTCTATGTGCTTAGTTGCTCAGTCATGTCTGACTCTTTGCAACCCCATTCACTCTAGCTTTCCAGGCTCTGCTGTCCATGGGGGAATAGGGTCCTTGCAGACGTAATCAAGTTAAATGGGGCAGTAACGGTCACCTAACAGAGCCCCAGTCGGATGACCAGTGTCCTTAAAAGAAGAGGGGAACCTGGACACAGAGAAACAGTGAGTAGTGGTTTGTTAAAGATGGAGGCAGGGATTGAAACAATGCATCCACAAGACCAAGGGAAACCAAGGAGTTCCTGAAATTCCTAGAAGGTAGGAGAAGCCAAAAAATACTCCTCCCTGGAGCCTTTAGAGAAAATCAGGCCCGGCTGATCCTTGGGCTCTACTGAACCATGGCTTCAGACTTCTAGCCTCCAAAACTGTGAGGGAATAAACTTCTGCTATTTTAAGCCATCCAGTTTGAACTTCGTTACAAGTAGACTTGGAAACTTAATACAAAGAAGGTTAAGATTCACTTTCCTGCCTCCTGAAAAGAACGTCATCTAACCTGCGCATGCACACATGCTCAGTGGCGCCTGACTCTTTATAACCCCACAGACGGCAGCCCGCCAGGCTCCTCTGGCCATGGGGTTCTCCAGGCGAGAATACTGGAGCGGGTTGCCATTTCCTCCTCCAGGGGATCCTCCTGACCCAGGGATTGAACCTGAGTCTTCTGCATATCCTCTCTTGGGAGGAGGATTCTTTACCACTGAGTGACCTGGGAAGACCCTCCCCGCCCCCAATATATCATATCATTTGATAAAACAGTTCTTCCTCCATTTCTTGTGGAAAGTAGCAAAAAGGGGCTAGAAAATACACCTCCAAACAATAGATTTTCTCATAGGTGCAACAACAGTTGGCCTTTCACAGGAAGGAAAACTGGACCCTCAACAGAATGGTCCTGCACATAGTCTGGTGACAGACGGGTCAATCCGGGAATTCCTGAGAAACCATGTGGGAAGCCTTTCATGACTAAGTTGTGGTATGTTTCAGGTCACTAAGGACTTCCCCGGTGGCACAGATGGTAAGGTAAAGAATCTGCCTGCAATGCGAGAGACCCAGGTTTGATCACTGGGTTGGGAGGATCCCCTGGAGAACAAAATGGCAACCCACTCCAGTATCCTTGCCTGGAGAATTCCATGGACAGAGGAGCCTGGAAGGCTATACTCTGTGAGGTCGCAAAGAGTTGGGTATGACTGAGTGACTAGCAGATCATTTAGGAAACATTTAGACACTCAAAAGTGTGTGTGGCTGGTAGCATTTTCCCATAATAACAGCCAGTGAATGCCAGAACTGGAAACAACTCTTTCATTTGCTTCAGTGAGAACTGCTTTATGTAGGTTTATATTTGAGACAGGTAAGCCCTGCAGCCTGGGACACTTTGCTGCAGTACTGCAATGCTCACATCTGGACTAAGGTCTCCTTGAGGAACACAATACAAAGAAACTATTAGAGACTAAAAATTACTCTGTGCATTTGCAGTTAGGGCAAATTTATGACAAGAAGATACAAAAAGACAAAAAAAAAAAAAACAACAAAACACCCTACCACTTCTGAAGAGCTGAGAGCAAAACAGGGTGTTGGAAGAAAAACAGAATTTTGGAGCAAAGGCAGGGAACTGCATATGTCCCCTGCACTCGCCACCACCAAAGGGGTGGGCAAAACACCGGAGCCACCTCTCACCCTGACCCCTGGACACACCCCTACCCTCTCCCCTTGTAAGGAACCAGCTTGCCTCACTTCCATAAGCAAGCCAGCAAAAGAGCCTGTTGTTTTTTCCTAACTCTGACCTGATGCAGCAGGGGCTCCCATAAAACCTTGCCTGAATTTCCTATTTGGCGTCTGATCAATTTCTCCTGACTAAGGCGTCTAAGAACCCTGGTGGGTAACATATTTACATATCAGCCTAATAGCTACTTAGAATTCATGCTCTATTTCAATGAGGAGTAAAAGGTTATATGCATGGGGCTTCCCAGGTGGCACCAATGGTAAAGAACCTGTCCGCATGCAGCAGAGGAGATTTGTCTGTTTGATCCTTGGGTCAGGAAGAACCCCTGGAGGAGAGCATGGCAACCCATCCAGTATTCTTGCCAGGAGAATCCCATGGCCAGAGGAGCCTGGTGGGCTACAGTCCACAGGATTCCAAAGAGTTAGATATGACCTAAGTGACTTAGCACGCATGCATATGTGTACATAGATATACATACACTAATGAGGTTAGATTTGTAACTGGGAGGGAATGTGCCCTTTCATTACACTTTTTAATTCTATTCCAATCAGACTCCAGCCAGCCCCCAATCCCATCGCTCCCTGCTTTTCTCTTGCCACTTTCACCTGATCTGATACTTTTGAGAGCTGCCACCATCAATGTGTTCCTTAGAACTCCCTTTCCGAATAGATTATCTCTGGAACTTTCTTATATCTCCTCTTTGCCCCACAGCTCCTTTGGCTTCATTTCCTTTCAAATTAAAACACAGGGATAATCAAAATACCAAACCTAAAAAAAAAGTTTTTGAATTTAAAAATCTTTCTACTCTCTCATGACCATGAGCCTTGGCCTGTATCAGAAAGCCAATTGTCAGGTAAGCAGTCAATAATAAGTTGAATTATTTTGTTTATAATTCTTTTGATTATTAAAATTAATGAAGTGTTCTGAAAAGGAATTCAAGCTAGCAGATAGAGAAAAAAGCTAAATCAGTTAAAATAACTTTCTTTGAGGAAATATCCCAAGTGAATAATCTTTCTTTTTCTGTTTATTCCCAAGAAAGAACAAGGCGAGATAATTCTCCGAGCTTAAACGTCTGATTGAGAGCGTTATGGAGGAGAACTAAGAGCTTTCCTAGGACGAGCAGCGAGCAGGCATGGAGAGAGAGAGCTCCACGCTGGGGGGTTCTGATATCCTCTAGTGGCAGAAGCAGCTGTATGGATAGGACTTAACTTCAAATTAAGCAAACTGTGGACATGTTTAAGGGCAGGATGCCTTCACTTAAGGCTTTCACCCAGCAGGAAAGCAATTTGATTTTTACTGACTAAGGAGGAAAAAATGCTTTGAGTAGTCAAGCAGTTGGTAAGAGACCTGAGATAAACACATGATCTGAAATCTGAAATTTTCCTTGGAAAGGGCTGTATTGAGTGAGTTTAAAAAAGACCCCAGGTGAATTAGAAAGGCAGTCAGCATTTAGCATTCCCTGGGGTGAGACCTTGTATTTAACAGATGATGCTGTGTAATGTTCACAGAACAGATTCTAATGCATTTTAATAGATAAAGAAGGTAAGATAAATTGTTAAAATGACCTATAAACTAAGTGAAGCCATGGCTCCAAATGAGGTGTGTATGATTCAAAGCTTCCATTGTAGAACAAAGTCAATTCTCCTTTCCACCGGACTAATATTCCTTAAGACATCATCATTACAACATCTGTGACTTTAAATTTTCAGCACAGACAGCATGAAGTAGTGCGTGCGTGTTTTAAGTTACAGAGGCAGCTAGCATTCTAATCAGGCAGCCACATGCCAGAGGTGGTCATGAGCATGCTCTCAAAAACATTGCAGCCACTCCAGACGTGACTGCTCCAGGATTGCTGCTAACTATTCCTGTCATCAGTTTCTGAAAGTTGAGTTGAGTTTTTATTCGTAAAAATGGTGGTTTGTCAATTAGCATAAGTGATAGGTTAATGTTAGGAAAGAGATCTCAGTGGTGAAATTAAAGATATTAAGGATATGTACTTTGGCAAAACATCTTTCACTGTGTGGAAGTGGGATAAGACTCCAGTGAGGTCTGTGGCCCGAAGCTGCGGAGATGGTCCTAGATTCTGGATCAGTGAATCTGTGCCAACTATTAGCTTAGGACCTTTCTGTTGTCTGCCACTGGCTCTGAGTGTAGCTGAATTCTGCCTCTAAAATATTGCTACAGCTTCCTGAAGAGGACAGTTTATTCAAGAGAAGGCAAGTCAGAAGGTGAGGACTTCAGGGGCCTGACAAAGGAGTTTGCATTAACAGTGTTGTTCTTTTAAAATAAATGTCTATATGGGCACCAGGGGCTTCCCTGGTGGCTCAGCTGTAGATAATCCGCCTGCCAATGTAGGAGACATAGGTTCAATCCCTGGGTTGGGAAGATCTCCTGGAGAGGGAAATGGCAACCCTCTCTAGTATTCTTGCCTCGAAAATCCCATGGACAGAGGACCCTGGCAGGCTACAGTCCACAGGTTTGCAAAATAATCAGACACGAGTTAGCAACTAAACAGCGACAACAATATGTGTGCCAGACCCTGACTGGGGCTTCCTTTCACTGTTCCATGGTGGAAAAACTTTCTGAGAGTAGCTATTTCTGACCCATCTCACTTGTCAGTGGCTGATGTTGTTTTTCAAAAAGAATACAGAGATGAATGGAGCAGGGAAGCATATACACTACCCTATGTGAAATAGATAGCAGGGGGAAATTTGCTGTATGACCCAGGGAACTCAAACTGGGGCTCTGCAACAACTCAGAAGGGTAGGAAAGGGTAGAAGGTGGGAAGGAGGTTTGAGATGGAGGGGACATATGTATTCCTATGGCTAATTCATGTTGCTGTATGGTAGAAATAAACCAATATTGAACAGCAATCATCAATCAATTAAAAATAAATAAATATAAAAAAGAATCTAATATGCAAATTGGCTAAGTTAGACCTAGAGTTCTGTTCCTCAGACACCTTGCTTCAGAATCACCTTAAGTTCAGAATTCTTCAATTTCTTAGCATCCTGCATTCTGAACTTCTAGGAGTGGGGCCCGACAATCTGGATTGTGACAAGTTCCTCTAGTGATTCTCCTATGCTCTGAGGATTTAGACAATGAAGATATAACCAAAGACGCGTCATGATCATTTGCTCACAGTATTTCTCAATGGTAGACCAAAGACCCAAGAGGGAGGAAATATGATCCTGCCCGCCGGGTGTGAAAACCAGAATCAGGAAAGCAATAGTAAATAGAACACTATAAAGCCCTCATATCCTATAAACTCTATGCCACAAATTTGCATTATAGCTTTTTGCCTACCCATCTAGATGGAAATAGATCAAAACTTGCCTTAAGCATTCAGCAAGGTCATTCATGGCCAAAGATATTCCACCGTCGTTTGGATGAATCAGGATTATCAATAGCTTTCCAGCTGACTATTGTGATCCACTTTCTGACAGCAATGAAAATTGTTAGCCAAAAGCCCATCATGTTAAATATGATTTGGGAAAAAAACCAGTTTAGCTCTTGGGTTACTTTTTTTTCACATCAGTAAGTCCAGTTTATTCACTCATAAGACATCTTGTCTGGCTTTCATCTGCTCATCAAATATTTATTGAGAGACTTAAAAAACATGTAGCTCTAACTCCCAATGAACAGCCATGGAAGATTAAAGAAGCGGGGGTCTAGTTCAAGACTTCTATCTCTGAGTAGTCGCTCATTATCACATTGTGATGGAGAGGGGAGAAATACCCTGGTGCAGGAGTCCCAGGTCTTGAATTCTGTGTCTGGCTACAGACTCAGTTTCGGTCTAGAAGCTGTACTGCAAGCTATACTGCAAGTCAGTATAGCTCTTAAGCTTCTATTTCTTCTTTTAGATAATTACGAATAAAATGTTTGCCTCAATTATTTTTCAGTTTGCTGATCTGTTTACCAATATTTATTGGTCATCTACTATATTCCAGGAATTTCTATAGGACCTTGGGGGATACAGCAAGAAACAAGATAAACAAGATGACTGTTCTCAAGTAGGCTTATTCTCATACTTAGAGAAATAGCCAGCACAAACGGTGAGCCAAGTGAGTGTACTTTCTTGGACGCAGACCCTCCAGCCCAGTTAAAACTTCATATAATATAGCCATGGCCAACAACTTGAGTACAAGCTCAGAAGAGCTGAATCATTTCTGAATTTGCAATCTAGAGAAACTGTGAGATAATATTACATGTTTGTTCTTTTAAGCCAAACATTAAACAAATTACTAAGGTTTGGAGTAATTAGTAACACAGCAACAGATAAACAATATATAATCCAAGGACATGATTCTTAAGAACAATATTTTAAGAATGAAGGGATTCAGAATCTCATACTTTATACTTAGAATATTGGCACTAGAAGAAAATGTTGACAGCATGTTAATATTATCATGAAGAAATAATAAATTTACTACTCCTTTTAGTTCAGTGGGATTACAGAATTTGTCTGCTTTTACCTGAGATCTACGGAGTCCACTGAATCAACAGAAATACTTCATAATCAAACTTTATTGAAACTTCATTTTTAGCAATGCATTAGTTAGCCAATAAAACACATGGTAGTCCTACCTCCGAAAAAGTACTTTTCGCCAGTTTTAACTTGAAGAGGACTGTTAGTTCGAACTGCTGAGGCTTCATCTCCATCGATAGTGAGAACAGCAAAATTCTCCTTAGCCAGGAAACGGACCTCATGCCACTGGCCATCATTCAACCCAGAACCTGTTAAATACAAGAGGAAAGACCATTTTGTTAAAGATTATTTGGTTTTAAATAATTTTTAATATCAACAGAGCTTTGCAAATAAAAATTAATATATTTTGATCTAGAAAAATTCAGTGTAGCTAAAATTAATATCTCGCATTTCTTTGACATTATAAATCATTCTCTCCTCCACTGGGCCAAATAAGGCCTGGCTGTGAAGGAAAATAGAACATGCCATCTGAGAAAACGCTCTTTCAGCATATTGATTATTTTGAAAAAAAAGTTACTTAAGAAACAGCCAGAACAATAAGAATACTCTGACACCCTCTTTGTCTCCCTGAAAGCAAAAAGTAAGTCTTTCATGTGAAAAAATTCCCTCCCTGTACTAGGAGGGTAACAGGCTTCCTTATCACCAGGAAGAGGGAAGTTAGAGCTGAGAAGACTGTATAAACAATCCTTATTCTTCTTAATTTGCTACCCCAAGCCTAAATTTTTGTCAGTTCTTCACAGATTTTTTTTTATCTTTGTCTTAAAAGGTATAAAATCTGTCTACACTGGTTACTTCTTTGAGTTTTCTGTGAGCGCCATACATATGAAAGTATACTTGTTTCCCTCCTGCTAATCTATTTCAATTTAATTTTTAAACCAGCCAAAGAACCTAGAAGGGAATAAAGGACAAGTCTTCCTCCCCTACAGCAGTTATTTGTGCTAATTGACCACTAATAGGTATGATAAATGATACCAGGATTATCTAATCATTTACAAATAAGATATCATTATAATGAATTAGGTTATATTTAACTAGACACCAACTAAATAAATGAACTCCCTCCTTAACAATCACATTTCACTCTTGCTTAGTACAAAGATCTTTAAAAACAAAATCCATTTAGTTCTCCATTAGACAGAAAATAACTAAAAGATACTGTTCAGTTTGTATTCATTTTACAAAGAATAATTACAAAATTAAGGAGCAAAGACAAGAGAACAGCCTTTGAACAAAAGTACCTGGAAATAGTACAAGGAATACTAAGACACACAGAAATCTGAGTCATAGAGGCTTTCTTTCACCTTACAAAGGCCTATGCAAAGGGAAGATAGTTTGTTCTAGACTGCTCCAGACAGCTTAATCTAGAATCCATAGGGTAGGAGTTATTGAAGGTGCACTTCAGCCCCACAAAAGAAAGACAAGCCTAGCATAGAAAAGTATCCAAAAACGGAATGAGAGAAAATCGATGAAGCAACGAGGGTTCCAAGCCTCTGATCAGAGGTCTGAAAACCAAAGCTTACAGGCCAAATACTGCCTGCTACCATCTGTTTCTGTACAGCCTGGGAGCTAAAAATAGTTCTCACATTTTAAAATGCTGAAAATAAATGAAAAGAATAACAATATTAAGTTACATGTGAAAATCATATAAAATTCAAGTGTTCGAGTCCACAATAAAATCTACTGGAATATAGCCAAACTCACCTAGTATATATATCGTCTTTCTACAGAGTTAAACAATTGCTGCAGAGACTGTATGGTCCACAAAACCTAAACTGTTTACCGAGGCATCATTTTCCTTTACAGAATAAAGCCTAAACAAATGATTGGTGTACAATATTAAATAAAAATGCCATTTTAAAGAAAAAAACAGAAGGCCTCTTGCGGCTTGAAGATAGTCACATATATGTGGTATTAACCAACATTATACTAGTAAATATTATTGCAAATAATCACCCCCTCAGGTATTTTATTTTTTTAGGATTTTCAAATTTTAACTTAGTAATACTTATTGAGCACATTTTATTTCAATGGAGGAAGACAGAAAACCCAGCCCCAAAATAACGAATACTAAATAATTTTCAAATTATGAAATGTATAATATAAATAATTACATAGATAAAGGTTTTTTGCACTCTGAAATTACTATGTAAATATATAATCTTATTCTAAAAGGGAAGTCAGTTAGCTGCCGGACAAGTAGTAGTGTTAACTGAAACAATCCCTTCTGTTTAGGTTGCTTTTGGGTTCCCGCACAGAATTGATCCATGGACAAGGATAACTTCACCATAACATTTTCCATTAAAATATAAAACTGGGGTTAAAGTTAACTAGCCACAGAACTGTATGGGTTTGATTTTGTTTTGGCCTCTATAGTGTGATGAACCCTGCTTTGAAACATATTTTGAGGGTATAGGTCCCAAGCACAGTAATGTTATAAATCTTTCATCCTAAATAATAATACATCCAAAGAAAGTCATTTACAAGCTATCTTAGGCAACTGGGCTTTCTGTTCTAAACTGTAGACCAGAAAGCCTTTCTAAAAAATTCTCATGAAAACTTCATCATAAAGTTAACTTATAAATGGAAAATCATAAGTTTAACTGTTCATGACCAAAAGGTCTATTATTCTATCAGATTAAAATTAAAAGATTATTTTTTTCAAGAAATTTAATCACTAGAGAAACTGGATCTCAGAAAAAAAGCTGCCTTATTGATAGCACCCACTGCTGCTTCTGAGCTTGAACTGTGATTTCTATTCATTTTAATTCCAATTACTGTTTTGAACTGTTAATGTTAATGATCAAGTGTGTATATGTGTGTGTGTGTGTGTTTAATAACATAGTTAAAGAGAAATTTTAAGAAGCAACATATTTTCCTTTGAGCAATGGGTCATTTTTGGCCCACTGAAAAATGACTCATTGCTCAAAAGAAAATGTTACAGCTTAAAATTTCTCTATAACCACATGTTATTAAAACACAACTCTTGATTTTTGGTTTATTATATTTGGGGCCCATTCCTATCAGATTGCTGAGGCATACCTCTTGATGATTAACAGTAACAGATAGTAATATCCCCAATAAGTAGGTGGGAGACCTGAGCATAACAATGTTTAGGCATTCTATACATGGTAAATGGCATAACTAGGAACTAGAACTCAGACATACCTAGTTCCAGAGACTGATTTCTTATAAACAGCAAACAAACAAGCAAAGAAAAGCAACAATTAAACATGGCGTGTAGACTCTGTGCATCCATGATCAGAACTCTCTTACACCAGACACACAGATATTTCCATTTGCCACCAGCCTGGAGGGAGCTCAGCTCCTGGGGTACCTTTGTTTCATACAGCATCCGAGTTGCAAATAAACCGAGACACCATCCAGCTTCATCTGCTAATTTTTAACATTTACGTTATCTGATTTTTGTTGTAATGGAAGATCCCACTACTACATGTCTTTCAGTATTTTCTTACATTGATGTTTTTTCCCTTAAAATGCAATATGAATGGGAATTTTGTACGTTTGAGAAGCAAATTCTACTAGCACTGTTTCCCCAAGGCATATTAAAGTAAGCCTAGGAGTATTCATTTACATCATCTCTATACTTTGTGAAACTCAGCAAACAGAACTGTGTGCTCACCCCCTTCATGTTATAATGAGTGGATCAATCAATGATCTTGAACAGGCTATCTTTTGTCAGTTTGTTGGGCTGAGACCCTAATCTAGACCTTTTGCACTTGAACAAGTTTTTACCACTACTCAGAACTCAGTCATTAAATTTTTCGGTGCAAAAAAAGAAGATGCCACAGTTTCAGCATAATTTCCCTCTGCTTGTGTCCATTCCCTTCAGTGTAAGGGAGGCCTGAACAACTTGTATGAAACACCACTAATGAGCTTGCCTGTATCATTTCCTGGACCACCAGCCACCTGCAGGAAGTAGTAGAGAATTAATTTTGCTTTAGAGAAGCTATATGAAGAGCCTGAGGTATTTTTAAAAATAATATTGTTTAGTATTTTTAATTCATATGAAATAGAATATTAGCGAAATTTAAGAGCTTTTGGAATTTTATATATAGCACTCACTCAGAATAGGGGTTTCCCAGATGGCTCAGTGGTAAAGTTCACCTGCCAATGCAAGAGCCACAGGAAAGGTGGGTTTAATCCCTGGGTCAGGAAGACCCCCTGGAGGAGGAAACGGCAACCCACTCCAGTATTCTTCCCATGGACAGAGGAGCCTGCTGGGCTATAATCCATGGGGTCACACAGCACTGGACATGACTGACCACTCTGACATTCATTCAGAATACTACAGCTGATCATAAGAGATACACCTACAAGGATCAGTATAGTATTCAGGGGAAAAAATGTCTCATTATCCCAAACTTCATTAGAATCCTATGAGTCATAACCAACAAAGAACACATCACCAAACAGGATTAAGGCATTGCTTCTCATTTGCTAGTAAAGTGGTAGTATCCTTTCACTCAGTATTTTAGAGCAACAAGTGTCCCTGGGAACGGAGAGACTCACCAGGGACCCGATCCATAATCCTGGACACAGTGGTGTCTTGGTGGCTGAAGAGGGACTCAGGACCAGACCAAAGTAGGATGCTGTTAGTTACTGATACTTAACAAAGAGACTCAAGTGTCATGCAGCTAACATTTCCTAGGAGCCTTGGATATGCCTGGCACTACCTAACTCAGTATGTGTCAATCTATTGCCTTTTCTCAGCAGTGGGCATCAAGATGGCATAAAGGCAGGGAAATAGTACGGTAACCCTGAATGACTGAGACGGGAGCCAGGCTGCCTGTTTTTGCTCTGACCCTTGTCAGCCTGGGCAGTTTACTGAACCTTTCTGTGCCTCGGGCTCCTCTTCTCTAGAAAGCAAATAATAGTATCCATGCGGTAGGCTGGTTTTGAGGAGTAGATGAATTAGGGATTCAGTAGCACTAGAACAGGGCCAAGCACCTAGGAAAACAGCATAACTGTATCTATATCATTAGGTTAAAAAACAAGGAAGGTTGATGAGTTCGTTTTACAAAGAAAAAAATTCTGAGACAGGAACAGAGAACTTTTTCTTTGGGGGTTATTGTGCTGCAATTACATATATTGGTGTAGTTATAACAAGCCTTTTAAATAAGACAGCAATATAATAACAATGGGGAGATATGAATATATGCATATGAGACTGAAAAAAAAGTGTCCTAACATTGTGCTAATTGACACTTTAAACTTAGAAAATGTCCAGTGACTGCATTAGACATGGGGGAAATTTCTGTAATCAAACAACTTAGAGCTGAATATGATTTGTTCTGCAAATGTGTTAGATGACTCACAAAGTTATGACAAAGACACTGATGTGAAGAAATTTGAACAAAACTATTTCCAAAAAGTGAGAGTGAAAAATGAACTTTCTAAGTTATTTATGTATGTGATTAAAAAATTAGTAATTAAATATTAGAAACATTTTTAACCCACAGCCCTAAGCAATTCTATATGCAAGTTAAGTCCAAAGGTACTCATATAATCTCTTTGGGAACACAGATTGTCTTACATTGGGGTCCCATTGGCTTTAGGCTGACAAGCTCCATGTGACATGGAGATGAATTAGAAGCCAGGGGTATCTGACTCATATAGGCTGACCATCAGAGAGGCCGAACAGCATCAGAGTCTTGAACACAAACTCTGAAATCAGACATCTGGATATACATTTCATTTTTGCTCACCTAATAGCTACACCTTCAGCAAGCTAACCACTTTAAGCCTCAGTTTCCTTTTCTATTAAGTAAGAGTACTGAAAATATCTACTTCACAGGGTTGTTATGAGGATTATGTGTATATAATGTTACTTAGAACAGTGTCTGGCACATGCAAGCTGGGGTTCCCAGGTGGCACACACACAGGCAGCAAGTTAGCGCTCAATAGATATTAGCTATTGCTTGTATTCAGTGAGTAAGACTAGCTCTCTAAATACCAACTTGACTTGTTATACATTAATTCTATAAGTATTAACTATTCAGTTCAGTTCCGTTGCTCAGTCATGTCCGACTCTTTGCGACCTCATGGGCTGCGGCACTCCAGGTTTTCCTGTCCATCACCAGCTCCCGGAGCTCGCTCAAACTCATGTCTATTGAGTCGGTGACGCCATCCAACCATCTCATCCTCTGTGGTCCCCTTCTCCTCCCGCCTTCAATCTTTCCCAGCATCGGGGTCTTTTCCAATGAGTCAGTTCTTTGCATCAGATGGCCAGACTATCGGGGCTTCAGCTTCAGCATCAGTCCTTCCAGTGAATATTCAGGACTGATTTCCTTTAGGATTGACTGGTTGGATCTCCTTGCAGTCCAAGAGACTCTCAAGAGTCCTCCAACATCACAGTTGAAAAGCATCAATTCTTTGGCACTCAGCTTTCTTTATGGTCTATTATGAAATGACTAAAAATCGGTTTTCTTCATCAATAAATACCTGCCTCCCCATATGAATCCTATAGTGCAATAAGCCTTGAGGAATTTGAGGAGTGGGGAAGATAGCTATATATGAAAAAGTAGTGCAAGTGTTAGTCCCTCAATCGTGTCTGACCCTTTGTGATTCCATGGACTGTAGCCTGATAGGTCCCTCTATCCATGGAATTCTCCAGGCAAGAATACTGGAGTGGGTTGCCATTCCTTTTTCCAGGGGATCTTCCCAACCCAAGGATCGAACCCATGCTTCCTGAATTGTAGGCAGATTCTTTACTTTCTGAACTACCAGGGAAGTCCTAGTTTCTTGTTAATATCAAGGTCAAAAATTTCTAAAGCCAACCTTGAGCTATACAATAAAATAAGGCTTATTCCTTCATAGACAGATGCACTTTCACTTCCCCAAAATGTGTTTTTTTTTTCCAAATACATTATTCAATAGGTATGATTCTGAATGTCTGTGGAATATTTCCAAATACTAAATTCAATTCCAAGCAATGACTTCCCCTGATGGCCAATTTTGAGGAGACTGATACAAACTGGAATACATATTTTCCAAAGTATTTTTGTTTTAAAAATGTATACTATTACAACAATTTTGTTATATGTTTATAAAGATTATTTGAATATACTTTAGGATAGATACCTCCAGTTATTCACTAATTAATAATAAAAAACTTTTAAACTGTACATTACAAAAGAAAACTTTTTACAAAGAGAATTTTTTAACCTAAAACCAACATCTTTGAAACCATATTCCAGCTTCTGGCTTCATTTTTCTTCAAATAAATAAATTGTTTTATAATTTTTCCTCTAACACCTCCTTAACTTATAATTGCTAGAAAAACTTGTTTTGTATGCAAATGCAAAATGTTAATGAAGCATATTCTACCCAGGCTGACTTTCTAATGGTATTATTTTTAAAGTAAGATTCTTGAGGTGGTTACTTTGATTGAACAAGGAGAAACAGATGTTTCTCTTATTAGAGACAAGAAGAAAAGACTGGTTTAATGAATACGGAAAAAAAGAAAGTATTCAAAATATAGTCACAAACCAAGATGTAACATCTGTTTGAAAATGCTTCAAATAAAATTACAGTGACTCGAGTTTTCAGTGTTTTCCTCAACATTTAATCTTGAGAGAAAAATCTCTGAGACTACAAAGTCATCTTTAGACAGTTATTCTCTGAGGTGCTAATAATATACCCCATAAGTTACCAGTTATCCATTTATGCAGTATGAAGGAAAAAGGGAATATACACTTCTTTATAGATATGCCATGTTTGTTGTCTTTTAGTCACTAAGGTGTATCTGACCCTTTTGCAACCCCATGGACTATAGCCCGCCAGGCTCCTCTGTCTGTGGGATTCTCCAGGTAAGAATACTAGAATGGTTGCCATTTCCTTCCTCAGGCATTGAATCCTCCAGGCAAGAATACTAGAGCGGGTTGCCATTTCCAATCCAAGGACGGAACCCCATCTATACCACTGAGTCACCAGGAAAGCCCGATATGCCACATACTATTTCTTATGTTATCTAAATAAACCTCATAAATAAATTGATGCAATTTAATCGTGTACTTTTACATGTAAATCTGAACCATATAAATACGACCAACTACAATCAGAAAGAAAATGTAATATGATGCTTGGGTAGGCACATTATACTTGTTTTTGTTTGTTTTAAGCTGAAGAAATTGTTAAATGACCAAGCAAAAACAATACCCATCTGTGGATGTAACTGATGATAGAAGCAAGGTCCAATGCTGTAAAGAGCAATATTGCCTAGGAACCTGGAACGTCAGGTCCATGAATCAAGGCAAATTGGAAGTGGTCAAACAGGAGATGGCAAGAGTGAATGTCGACATTCTAGGAATCAGCAAACTAAAATGGACTGGAATGGGTGAATTTAACTCAGATGACCATTATATCTACTACTGTGGGCAGGAATCCCTCAGAAGAAATGGAGTAGCCATCATGGTCAACAAAGGAGTCCAAAATGCAGTACTTGGATGGAATCTCAAAAATGGCAGAATGATCTCTGTTTGTTTCCAAGGCAAACCATTCAATATCATGGTAATCCAGGTCTATGCCCCAACCAGTAATGCTGAAGAAGCTGAAGTTGAACAGTTCTATGAAGACCTACAAGACCTTTTAGAACACCCAAAAAAGGTGTCCTTTTCATTATAGGGAACTGGAATGCAAAAGTAGGAAGTCAAGAAACACCTGGAGTAACAGGCAAATTTGGCCTTGGAATGCAGAATGAAGCAGGGCAAAGACTAATAAAATTTTGCCAAGAAAATGCACTGGTCATAGCAAACACCCTCTTCCAACAACACATGAGAAGACTCTACACATGGACATCACCAGATGGTCAACACCAAAATCAGATTGATTATATTCTTTGCAGCCAAAGATGCAGACGCTCTAT
Source organism: Ovis canadensis (assembly GCF_042477335.2). Lineage (NCBI taxonomy): Eukaryota > Metazoa > Chordata > Mammalia > Artiodactyla > Bovidae > Ovis > Ovis canadensis. Next base: position 125,131,234 of record NC_091248.1, on the reverse strand, counting down.
ACAGTCAGCAAAAATAAGACTAGGAGCTGACTGTGGCTCACAGCATGAACTCCTTATTGACAAATTCAGACTTAAATTGAAGAAAGTAGGGAAAACTGCTAGACCATTCAGGTATGACCTACATCAAATCACTTATGATTATACAGTGGAAGTGAAAAATACATAAGGGCCCAGATCTGATAGAGTGCCTGATGAACTATGGAATGAGGTTCGTGACATTGTACAGGAGACAGGGATCAAGACCATCCCCATGGAAAAGAAATGCAAAAAAGCAAAATGGCTGTCTGGGGAGGCCTTACAAATAGCTATGAAAAGAAGAGACGCGAAAAGCAAAGGAGAAAAGGAAAGATATAAGCATCTGAATGCAGAGTTCCAAAGGATAGCAAGAAGAGATAAGAAAGCCTTCTTCAGCGATCCATGCAAAGAAATAGACAAAAAGAACAGAATGGGAAAGACTAGAGATCTCTTCAAGAAAATTAGAGATACCAAGGGAACATTTCATGCAAAGATGGGCTCAATAAAGGACAGAAATGGTATGGACCTAACAGAAGCAGAATATATTAAGAAGAGGCGGCAAGAATACACAGAAGAACTGTACAAAAAAGATCTTCACGACCCAGATAATCACTATGGTGTGATCACTCACCTAGAGCCAGACATCCTAGAATGTGAAGTCAAGTGGGCCTTAGAAAGCATCACTACGAACAAAGCTAGTGGAGGTGATGGCATTCCAGTTGAGCTATTTCAAATCCTGAAAGATGATGCTGTGAAAGTGCTGCACTCTATATGCCAGCAAATTTGGAAAACTCAGCAGTGGCCACAGGACTGGAAAAGGTCAGTTTTAATTCCAATCCCAAAGAAAGGCAATGCTCAAAGAATGCTCAAACTACCACACAATTGCACTCATCTCACATGCTAGTAAAGTAATGCTCAAAATTCTTCAAGCCAGGCTTCAGCAATACGTGAACCATGAAATCCCTGATGTTCAAGCTGGTTTTAGAAAAGGCAGAGGAACCAGAGATCAAATTGCCAACATCTGCTGGATCATGGGAAAAGCAAGAGAGTTCCAGAAAAACATCTATTTCTGCTTCATTGACTATGCCAAAGCCTTTGACTGTGTGGATAACAATAAACTGTGTAAAATTCTGAAAGAGATGGGAATACAAGAGCACCTGACCTGCCTCTTGAGAAATCTGTATGCAGGTCAGGAAGCAACAGTTAGAACTGGACATGGAACAACAGACTGGTTCCAAATAGGAAAAGGAGTACGTCAAGGCTGTATATTGTCACCCTGCTTATTTAACTTCTATGCAGAGTACATCATGAGAAACGCTGGACTGGAAGGGACACAGGCTGGAATCAAGATTGCCAGGAGAAATATCAATAACCTCAGATATGCAGATGACACCACCCTTATGGCAGAAAGTGAAGAGGAACTAAAAAGCCTCTTTATGAAAGTGAAAGTGGAGAGTGAAATGTTGGCTTAAAGCTCAACATTCAGAAAACGAAGATCATGGCATCTGGTCCCACCACTTCATGGGAAAAAATGGGGAAACAGTGGAAACAGTGTCAGACTATTTTTTGGGGGCTCCAAAATCACTGCAGATGGTGACTGCAGCCATGAAATTAAAAGATGGTTGTTCCTTGGAAGAAAAGTTATGACCAACCTAGACAGCATATTCAAAAGCAGACACATTACTTTGCCAACTAAGGTCCGTCTAGTCAAGGCTGTGCTTTTTCCTGTGGTCATGTATGGATGTGAGAGTTGGACTGTGAAGAAGGCTGAGTGCTGAAGAATTGATGCTTTTGAACTGTGGTGTTGGAGAAGACTCTTGAGAGTCCCTTGGACTGCAAGGAGATCCAACCAGCCCATTCTGAAGGAGATCAACCCTGGGATTTCTTTGGAAGGAATAATGCTAAAGCTGAAACTCCATTACTCTGGCCGCCTCATGCGAAGAGTTGACTCATTGGAAAAGACTCTGATGCTGGGAGGGATTGAGGGCAGGAGAAGGGGACAACAGAGGATGAGATGGCTGGAGGGCATCACTGACTCGATGGACACCAGTCTGAGTGAACTCCGGGAGTTGGTGATGGACAGGGAGGCCTGGTGTGCTGCAATTCATGGGGTCGCAAAGAGTCAGACATGACTGAGCGACTGAAATGAACTGAACTGAACTGAGAGGTAAAGAGTGAAAGTCACTTTGTAAAATGTCTTCATTCAGAAACAACCCCTTGTTTGGAAGCTCTAAGTTAGAAATATACACTGGGGAGCCCCTACTGTGTGACATTTTTTATGTGCTGCTATGTATGACTACTTCACTAACTTAATAAGTAGAATCTTAGAGATGGGATGGATTCTTTCCTTTCAGGCACCTAGAATCCTTTGAGAAAAAAAGAGCCTAGCTTAAGTGATTTTTTTTTTAACCTTATATGCACCTTAGAGTCATTTGGGAAGCTTTAAAAGTTTCACACTGAAACTTCTAAATCACTGCAGAGGAAATTAAAGACTTAAATGAACAGATATATATTATGCGATCTTAGTCACAATTCCGATACTAGTCTTTGTAGCAATAAAAAGACAAAACTGTATTATTTATAAGGACTTTTAAAACCTTAAGTATTAAATATTATCAAAAGAAAAAACAAAAGTTGAGAACTTATCTTCTGATTTGAAGACTTATTATAATGCTACAGTATTCCAAAAAGACATTAGAACTAGACTCAAACATATGTGGTCCATTTTTTTTTTTTTTTTTTTGACACAGCCTCTAAGGCAATACTATGGAGAAAGAAAAGGTGTTTGTTTCTTTGCTTTGATTTTTTTCAAAACTTGGTGCTGAAACAACTGGTTAAATAAAGGGGAAAATGTGTCTCAATTTCTACTTTACTCAAGACACAAGACTTAAGTCTATACTGATTTTAGACCCCAAAACAAAGCCTAACTGTAAAGTTTCTCCAGGATAACATAAAGTAAGTATCTTCATGACTTCAGGGTTTAAAGAGATTTCCTAGAGGACATGAAAATCACTTGATAAATTGGGCTTCATCAAAATTTAAAATTCCCTCACATCAATAGACATGATTACGAAAATTCAAGTCAAGACAGAGACTAGAGAAAAGTATTTGCAACACATTTATCTGAAAATGGAACATACTGAAATACAACAAATCTCTTATAAATCAATATTTGGGAGACAAAAATGGGCAAAAGTCACAACACAAATAAAGGTAAATTCATTACTCATAACCAGGTGAAACATTTCTTGACATTGTCAGTCATAAGGGGAATTAAAGCCACATTGATATACAATTTTATACCACTTCAGTTGCTAAAAATTAAAAGGACTAACCAGGATTTGGATCAGTTTGAACTCTCATACATTGCTGGTGGGATGCAAAATGGTACAATCCCTTTCGAAAACTCTTTGATAATTTTTAAATAAAGTTAAACATATATTAATTTCATGACCCAACAATTCCCTCTTAAGTATTTCCCTCCCCAAATCAAAAGGCATGTTGCAAAAATACTTGTATAGGAAGGTTTCAGCAGCTTTACTCAACTGGGAATAATTATATATTCATAGAATGTCTATTCAAATAAGGAAATGTTGCTAAGTAATAAAGACGAATGACCTGGTGGTTCAAACATTGTTTTGCATGAAAGATTGCAGAGACTCCATCAACAGATGAATGGATAAAGAAGTCACATATACACAATGGAATACTACTCAGCTATAAAAAGGAACACTTTTGAGTCAGTTCCAATGAGGTAAATGAAACTAGAGCCTATTATACAGAGTGAAGTAAATCAGAAAGATAAAGACAAATATCATATATGAACACATATATATGTAATCTAGAAAGATAGTACCAAAGATTCTACATGAAGGGCAGCAAAGGAGACCCAGATATTTTGGACACGGTGGGGGAAGGAGACGGTGGAATGATATGAGAGAATAACATTGAAACATATACATTACCATATGTAAAACAGATAGCCAACGGGAGTCAGTCCTATGATGCAGGGAACCCAAAGCCAGTCCTCTGTGACGACCAAGAAGGGTGGGATGGGGAGGGAGGTGCAAGGGGTTTTCCAGAGGGATGGGACATCTGTATACTAATGCTGATTCATATTGGTGTATGGCAAAAAGTATCACAATTATTGTAATTATCCTTCAATTAAAAAAAGAACAACAACTGTGCTGAAAGAAAAAGCATGTAGCCACACACACACAAAGAACATACTGAATGAATCCTTTTATGTGAAATTTTAAAACAGGCACAACTGTAGTGATATAAATGAGGAGAGTACTTGCCTGTAGGGGGAGGGTGCAAGCAAGAACGTAAGGTAAGAGGTACAGGGAAACTTTATGAGGTGCTGGAATGTTCTATATTTTGATTGGAATACCAATTGCTTTTCTGTACATACGTATCAAAACTCTCAAGTTATGCTTTTAAGATCTGTGTATTTCACATAGAATCGATTCTCATTCGTGGATTCTGTATTTGTTGATTCACCTTACTGCTAAGATTTATTTCTAACCCCTAATCCATGCTGGTTGTTCTTTCAAGGTCATTCAGGGACTTCTGCATGCAGAGATTGATGAAAAATTAGAGTTTCACAAGTTCCCAACTGAGGTCAGACAGGTAGGTCTGTCTATTTGTTTCAGCTCTCACCCCATAATCAGTGTTCTTTTTGCTGCTTAGTGCCATGGTATTTTTGTGGGTTTTTTTTGCATTTTTGTGCTTTTTGTCAATTTTATCATTTAAAGTGGTCCCCAAATGTGGTGCTAAAATAGTGTTTGGTGTTCCTAGGTGCAAGAAGGCTGGCCTGTCTCAAGAAGAGAAAGTACGTGTGCTAGTTAAGCTTCTTTTGCATAAAGTTATAATCCTGTTGATTGTGAGTTCAATTTTTTTTAGTTTAGTGTTAATGAATCAATTACATGCATTAAAAGGTAACTTTAAACAGTAATATATAAATCAAGGTTATGTATTGATACCAATGTTGTGACCAGAGGCTCTCAGGTCTCCTATATTCCCTGTAGGAGTGATGGTTGAGTAGTCATTAATTCAATGTTTGCAATGATTATGCAGGACATGTGCAGGTACTAAGTCGCTTTAGTCATTTCCGATTCTTCGCAACACTACGGACTGTAGCCCGCCAGGCTCAACTGTTCATAGGATCATCCAGGCAAGAATACTGGAGTGAGTTGCCATGCAGTGCTCCAGGGAATCTTCCCGACCCAGGGATCTCATATCTACTGAATTGGCAAGTGGGTTCTTAACCGCTAGCACCCACACATAACATAATTGCCCTAAATAATGAAGGTCAACTGTATTGTATAATGTTTACTTCAAAGATATATAAACTTTTTCAGCTTTATTTTTTAACTGACGGAAAATTGCTCCAAAAATTTGTGTTTGTTTCTGCTGTACAACAGCACAAATCAGTCATAATTATATACATTTCCCTTACCCTCCTGAGCCTCCCTCCCCTCTCCAACCCTACTTCTCTAAGTCAATACAGAGCACCAGGCTGGCCTCTCTGTGTTATTTAGCAAATTTTCACTAATTATTTTTCACATGATAGTATATATATATCTCAACCATACTTTCTCATATAAGCGTTTTTAAATAGGATACAAGTAATGACGATATTCATTTTTAAATTCAATTAAATTTTATTCAATGCCCACTTTATGCATTATCAAGCATTGAAAATGCTTACTGCATTATCAAACAATGAGAAACCCAGTATGAGACATGCCATTATTTGCTATTGCGCAGAGGAAACCAGTAAGACTCTGTATAACTATGTTTAACTTTTGAATGTCAATATTTTAGGATGTTAAAAAAACTTAAAATAACTACTCCAAGACTATGTTTCCATGTTAAGTGCTCTAAAACTTGTTTCAACCATTACTGATTCCCAACCCAAAGCCAATTATTATTATACTTCAAAATCTCATTCAAAGATGTATGACTATTCTAATAATGACTCTTTTCTTGAGACAATCTTCTAAAGCAAATGTCTTTAGTAGCAATATGATTATATAAATACCATCTTCAATAAATCTTATCAATCTAGGGCTCCAGTTCATATACCTGTTTTAGCATATACATTCATTCATCTCAGTGTTTTAGTCTATCTTAAATATAAAATGTAATATAATTGCATTTCATAAGAAGTTATGACAATACTGAAAAGCAATTATCCTCCAATTAAAAATAAATTTAAAAAAGAAGTTATGGCTAGTTTAAAAGAAGTTTTAATTCATAGGACTTCTGATTAATGTACACACACACATACAAATATATATATATATATATATATATATATATATATATGCCCAAAGATACAGTGTGGTACAGCAGTTGAAATAAAATAGTTATAGAAATAATTTTTTAAAAAATAAATATGCCTGTTATTTGGTTTTAAACCTATTCATTAATATTATTATTTATAGACACTGTTTTATTTTTGTCTTTTTTTTCTATTTTTTTTATTTTAGTTTTCTATTTTTTAAATTTTAAAATCTTTAATTCTTACATGCGTTCCCAACCATGAACCCCCCTCCCACCTCCCTCTCCATAACATCTCTCTGGGTATTTTTGTCTTAAGTAGAAAGTTGTAGAGCTTCCCAGGTGGCTTTGGGGCAAACAGATGAAAAGGAACATTTAAAGGTCAGTGGCTTCCCAGGTGGCGCTAGTGTCAGAGAGCCCACCTGCCAACTCAGGAGACACAAGAGACTGGCGATCAATCCCTGGGTCGGGAAGATCCCCTGGAGGAGAAAATGGAGACCCACTCCAGTATTCTTGCCTGGAGAATCCCATGGACAGAAGATCCTGGAGGGCTACATTCCATAGGGTCGCAAATAGTCAGACATGACTGAAATGACTTAACACACACGGAAAAGTTGTAGTTGTGAAACGATTATTATCCTGTTTTGGAAAAAATAAGTTATCATTACTAATGCTCCAATTCATTCTTAAATCTAAGTTAACTAAGTTATGTTTAGTGTTTTATCCTTATTCCACATATGTCTCAGATAAATTGCAATATCATACAATATTTCTTTAAAGGCAGAAAAGCATCCTTATTTATAGGAAATCAACACTGTCTAAATGGCAAGGACATTCAAATCAATTCCTCCCTTTTGGGGGGCATACTTGTGCAAAAAAATTGTAGAGAATATAAACATAAAGTTGATGACTCCTGGTCTCAAAAACTTTGCCTTACTATACCATCTAATGAGGTTTAAATAACTTTTAAACATTTGTAAAATGTTTAGAATATCTTTAGACATTTTTATAATTGCCATGAAACATTTCCCTATATTCTATAAACTGGAGTGAGAGGGCTCAGGAAAAAGAAATGAAAGGTAAATGAAGAAGGCAAAATGTAGCTGAGATGGTTTTAGGAGCCAGCTAGCATCTTGGACGAGAGGTAATACCAAAGGTTGGCACTTTCTTGTTTTCCACAGCCTTTCTATATGCTGTTGAACCTGTGACTCTCCACCTTCCCAACTGGCATAACTCCATTTGTGAATATCAGAATGATTACAGAGTACCTTATCTCACCCATGTCCCAAAGGCACAGATTTCCTGTCCTCTTACATGTCAGGGAGTAAATAGAACTCCAACACACTATCAGTCAATGGCTGTTTTTCTATTCTGTCCTAACAATATTTTAGAAGTAATGCAAAAAGGATATCTTAGAGAAAGAATACTAGGAACATCATAAATGAAGATAATAATAGCAACTTAGCCTACGTTACTGGAAAAGGGAATGGCAACCCACTCCGGTATTCTTGCCTTAATAATTCCATGGACAGAGGAGCCTGGCAGGCTACAGGTCCACGGGGTTGCAAAGAGTTGGACATGACTAAGTGTCATGTCATACATACACAGCCTAGGTTAATTCTTTTTAATTTGATTAAATATTAAAAAAAAGTTTTATAGTGTTGTGTTGGTTTCTGCCACATGGCAATGCAAATCAGCTGTAATTACATACATACCCCCTGCCTCTCAAGCCTATTTCCCCTGCCTCCATTCCATCCCTGCAGGTATCACAGAGCACCACACTTGGCTCCCTGGGCTACACAGTAACTTCTCATCAGCTATCCATCTCACACCTGATAGTGTAGGTTAATTCTTAAATCCATTTTCTCATTTTTCTAAATTTTGATAATAAAACAAATACAAAACATTAACAGTTGTCAGAATTTGAAAGACTGCTTTCCTTTAAAACAGTATGCATAAGTTGCTTGTATATTTTTGAGATTAGTCAAGCAACTTATGCAGCTCAATTCCAGAAAAATAAACGACCCAATCAAAAAATGGGCCAAAGAACTAAATAGACATTTCTCCAAAGACGACATACGGATGGCTAACAAACACATGAAAAGATGTTCAATATCACTCATTATTAGAGAAATGCAAATCAAAACCACAATGAGGTACCACTTCACACCAGTCAGAATGGCTGCGATCCAAAAATCTGCAAGCAATAAATGCTGGAGAGGGTGTGGAGAAAAGGGAACCCTCCTACACTGTTGGTGGGAATGCAAACTAGTACAGCCACTATGGAGAACAGTGTGGAGATTCCTTAAAAAATTGCAAATAGAACTACCTTATGACCCAGCAATCCCACTGCTGGGCATGCACACCGAGGAAACCAGAATTGAAAGAGACACATGTACCCCAATGTTCATCGCAGCACTGTTTATAATAGCCAGGACATGGAAACAACCTAGATGTCCATCAGCAGATGAATGGATAAGCAAGCTGTGGTACATATACACAATGGAGTATTACTCAGCCGTTAAAAAGAATTCATTTGAATCAGTTCTGATGAGATGGATGAAACTGGAGCCGATTATACAGAGTGAAGTAAGCCAGAAAGAAAAACAATACAGTATACTAACACATATATATGGAATTTAGGAAGATGGCAATGACGACCCTGTATGCAAGACAGGAAAAAAGACACCGCTGTGTATAACGGACTTTTGGACTCAGAGGGAGAGGGAGAGGGTGGGATGATTTGGGAGAATGGCATTCTAACATGTATACTATCATGTAAGAATTGAATCGCCAGTCTATGTCTGACGCAGGATACAGCATGCTTGGGGCTGGTGCATGGGGATGACCCACAGAGATGTTATGGGGAGGGAGGTGGGAGGGGGGGCTCATGTTTGGGAACACATGTAAGAATTAAAGATTTTAAAACTAAAAAACTAAAAAAATAAAATAAAATAAAACAGTATGCATAGCAAAATTCCCTCTTTTCTTCCAAACAGCTTTCAAAATCTTAGTTTCATCATAACCATAGAGAGCTGTGAATATAAGTGGCTTTGATTAAAACAACCTTTTTTTTTTAATACCTGTGTAAGCTGGATAACTAGGGTGCAAAAACTGTCTTTAAATTAGAGAGGTTATCCAGATATTCAGCGGTTCAGAAATTTCTGATTTCAGAGAAAAATCACGAGCAGAGTCCCGAAATGGGTTAGATACCTTAAAATATTATGTTCAGGAACAATCCCTTTGATTTGAATGTAAATCATTATTTTTTAATTACATCATAAAATGCATAATAAAACCAGAGCTTCTCATTTCAGATGATTCTGCATTACTCCTCTTTAACAGAACTCTCTGTGTTTATTCTTGCCCCTGAATAATTTTCATCCTTTACTCAAAGGCAGGGTCTAGCTCTTGTGACTAGGTTATAGACAGAGGTAAAAGTCCAGTCTCTATGTTTTACATGGAGTTATTTTTCTGCCAACCTCTCTGCTTCTAGTTCTACTACGTGGCTCTTAGCATGAGAAGTTGCTTCCGAGTGATTCAGCTCTGTGTCATTTCCTCCAACTGGACTATTAATAAGCACTGAACCATGAAGGGCACATCTCCCAGTATTTATGAACTGCTGTCTCCTGCAGTCTTCAAGTCAACAATCCTTTTTGAGTGTCTGTCACCTTTTGGTAGGTTCTTCTCATCCTTGCAGCAAAACAAGAGAGCAAAAATGGTACATTCAGGTAAGCACACTGAAATCACATTTGTATAAAAAATGTTGAGTTACAAATTTATCCCATCCATCCTTTCTTGTGAATTATAAGCTGGACGTGATAAGCATCAGCTAAGATAAAAAATTCAAACCAGTATTTTTAAAAATTAATATATTATATCATAAATTTTTTAAACCATTGATTTATTTTTAGTGTGGTTTCTTGGGATTGCATTGTGTACACAAGGTGTGTGTGTATGCGTTTGTGTTTGTATATATGTGTGCACATAAGTGTGAAATTCACTACAGGACACGTAAGATAGGAGTACAGTGTGATACAGCAAAACAGAGCCAGATTAAAATCTGGATAACATGGAAACATGTTACATTTACTCTCTGGCCCAGAAAGCCTTCACTAAAATGAATGATTCATATCAGTTGATTACAAGATTCTTCTCAGCTTTAGATACTTAAGAGTACAGTACATTCACATACTAAAAAGGAGAATAGAAAAACCAATGACAATGTATCAATTTAAAAATAGTGTCATGTACAGCATATTAATAAAGTACATACTCATATAACTGGAGTTGCATATTTTGGTCAATAAATCTGTACTTGTCCTGCTGGCTGACTCTAAACATTAAACATGATGGTCACAAACCACTCAGAGAACATGGAAGAGACTTTGCCTGAGATGAAAAGAGAAGAATCCACACTGAAAAGATGAAGACAGTCGTTTGTACTTTAGTGGACAGAAGATGGGATTGCTTCATGGAAATGTAAGAGAGAATTGACCTTGGACCAAGTTGGAGGATGGATCCACCACTATCGAAAGAATTATTATATTTCACTGTTTAAATTCTGAAAGAGAATTCTTAGCCATTTCTGTGATTTAACTTAAGAGGTAGAGTCCCAGAAAGCACTGGCAAATGGAAAAAGAAGTAAGGTTTCTGGCAAGAGAATTTGCCCTTTACCAAAGAAATTCTCTGACATACTAATAAAGGATTAGGAAGCAGATGTCACAGTGCAACATCCCACAAAGGGGTTATCAGAGGGACTTTGTGGTAGATTAGATGCCTTAGAGAGCTTCCCTGGCTCAGGCAGTGAAGAATCTGCCTGCAGTGCAGGAAACCTGGGTTTCATCCCTGAATCAGGAAGATTCTCTGGAGAAGAGCATGGCAATCCACTCCAGTATTCTTACTGGAGAAGAATCCCACGGACAGAGGAGCCTGATGGGCTATAGTCCATGGGGTCACTAAGAGTCAAACATAACTGAGTGACTAACACTTTTACTTTCAGATGTCTTATAGCATGAAAATTCGATATAGGTTAACATTTATCATTTTCTTATCCTAGCTATAGATAACACTAGAAACATGTATACATGGATTTTTGTCATACCATATGGCACAATTATGATTTTTAGTATTTATTTATCATTGTTCAGCATTGGTTGTTAAATGGGCAACTTCTAGTCAAAATCAATTACTGACTTTAGAAGCAATTCGGTGTTGGTAATGATCTATCTCTGGATCTGAGTAAGGGTTACAGATGTGTGTTTGGTTTTTCAAAACCTCCACTGAGCTGTACATTCTTGATATGTGCATTTTATCTGTGCATAGTATATTTTAATAAAAATAAAGCAAGATAAAAGTCTATGTGATGTGTAATCTAATTGAAATAAGTAAAACTGTAGATAATAGGAAGCCACTATTATCTTTAAGGAGCCATGAGATAAAAGCATACCAAGCCATCAAAAACTTATGAAGTATACACAGTTGTAGAATATTAAAACAATAGTAACTTGCAAAATTGATAGCTATTAATGTCATTCATTTAACATGAATTGTGGTGTATAAGAAAAATAAAGATTACTGTGGGCTATCACTAGGTAAAGACTTTACAAAAATTCTGAGGAGGACTTTAGGACATTTACTTTCAAGGGCTTTAAACTGTGATGTCATTTTTCACATTACATCTAATTTCACTCTTCAACTTATGGTCTTTTCTGTTTTTGATTAACTTATCAACCATGATACTTTCATGTCTCCCAGATACAGAGAATGCAAACTGCTTTCACTCAGAAAAAAAAAAAAAAAGCGAAGTAAAGTGGACCTTAAGAAGCATCACTATGACCAAAGCTAGTGGAGGTGATGGAATTTCAGTTGAGCTATTTCAAATCCTAAAAGATGATGCTGTGAAAGTGCTGCACTCAATATGCCAGCAAATTTGGAAAACTCAGCAGTGGCCACAGGACTGGAAAAGGTCAGTTTTCATTCCAATCCCAAAGAAAGGCAATGCCAAAGAATGCTCAAACCACCACACAATCGCAGTCATCTCACAAGCTAGCAAAGTAATGCTCAAAATTCTCCAAGACAGGCTTCAATAGTACATGAACCATGAACTTTCAGATGTTCAAGCTGGATTTAGAAAACGCAGAGGAACCAGACAGAGATCAAATTGCCAACATGCACTGGATCATCGAAAGAGCAGAGAGTTTCAGAAAAATATCTACTTCTGCTTTATTGGCTATGCCAAAGCCTCTGACTGTGTGGATCACAACAAACTGTGTAAAATTTTGAAAGAGATGGGAATACCAGACCACCTGACCTGCCTCTTGAGAAATTTGTATGCAGGAAACAAGCAACCATTAGAACTGGACATGGAGCAACAGACTGGTTCCAAATTGGGAAAGGAGTATATGAAGCCTGTATATTGTCACCCTGTTTCTTAACTTCTATGCAGAGTACATTATGAAAAAAGCTGGGCTGGAAGAAGCACAAGCTGGAATCAAGATTGCTGAGAGAAATATCAATATCTTCAGATATGCAGATGACATCATCCTTAGGCAGAAATCAAAGAAGAACTAAAGAGCCTCTTTATGAAAGCGAAAGAGGAGAGTGATAAAGTTGGCTTAAAACTCAACATTCAGAAAACTAAGATCATGGCATCTGGTCTAATCACTTCACGGCAAATAAATGGGGAAACAGTGGAAACAGTGAGAGACTTTATTTGTTTTGGGCTCCAAAATCACAGCAGATAGTGATTGCAGCCATGAAATTAAGACACTTGCTCCTTTGGGAGAAAAGTTATGACCAACCTAGACAGCATATTAAAAAGCAGACATATTAGTTTGCCAAATAAGGTCCATCTCATCAAAGCTATGATTTTTCCAGTAGTTATGTACGGATGTGAGTGTTGGATTATAAAGAAAGGTGAAAGCTGAAGAATTGATGCTTTTGAACTGTGGTGTTGGAAAAGACTCTTGAGAGTCCCTTGGACTGAAAGGAGATCCAACCAGTCCATCGTAAAGGAAATCAGTCCTCAATATTAATTGGAAGGACTGATGCTGAAGCTGAAATTCCAATACTCTGGCCGCCTGATGCGAAGAGGTGATTCATTTGAAAAGACCCTGATGCTGGGAAAGATTGAAGGCAGGAGGAGAAGGGGGTGACAGAGGATGAGATGGGCGGATGGCATCACTGATTCAATGGACATGAGTTTGAGTTAAACCCCAGGAGCTGGTGATGGACATGGTGTCCTGGCGTGCAGCAGTCCATGGGGTCACAGAGTCAGACACTGCTGAGAGACTGAACTGAAATGAACTGTGGGCTATCACTAAGTATAGACTTAAAAATTCCAAGGGGGATTTTAGGACATTTACTTTTAAGAGCTTTAAACTGTGATATCATTTTTCACATTATATCTAATTTTATTCTCCCACTTAGGGTCCTTCCTGTCTTTGATTAACTTATCAAGCATGACCCTTTCATTTCTCACAGATACAGAGACTGCAAAGTGCTTTCACTCATAAGAGAAAAACAAAAACCCTCTGATAAATAAATTTTCACTTTTCATTGCTCTCTCTCTAAATTTTATAGTGCTTATCACTTGCCCTTTAAAATTTCACTTTTAGGCTTTCTTTGCTTCCATTTTTATTGAGTTCACTATCTCTGTATCTTAGACTGAAAGGTAAACCAGATGGTTCAAATACTCTGCTGCACTGGTGGGAATGTAAATTGATACAGCCACTATGGAGAACCGTGTGGAGATGTCTTTAAAAACTAGGAGCAAAAGTACCATACAACCCAGAAATCCCACTACTGGGCCTATATCCTGAGAAAAACCACAATTCAAAATGACACATGTCCCCCAATGTTAATTGCAGCACTATTTACAATAGCTGGGACATGGAAGCAACCTAGACACCCACTGGCAGAGGAGTGGATAAAGACGTTGTGGTACATATATACACTGGAATATTAGCCATTAAAAGGAATGAATCTGAGTCAGTTTTAGCGAGGTAGATAAACTTAGAGCCTGTTATGCAGAGAGAAGTAAGTCAGAAAGAGAAAAACAAATATTGTGTATTAATGTATATATTTGTAATCTAGAAAGATGGTACTGATGAACCTGTTTGCATAGCAGCACTACAGACTTGTGGATGCACCCAGGGAAGGGGAGGCTGGGATGAATCGAGAGAGTAGCACTGAAACATGTACGTTACCATGTGTAAAACGGCCAGTGCGGACTTGCTATGTGACACAGGGGGCTCAACCTGGTGTTCTGTGACAACCTAGAGGGGTGGGATAGAGGTTCAGGAGAGAAGGGACATATGTATACCCATGGTTGATTCATGCTGGTGTATGGCAAAAGCATTCTTCTTCAATTAAACAGAAGTCAATTTTAAAAGTTATCCTGATGCTTAGTTTTCATGAAATCACCACTGCCACAGTTCACTTAGTTTGAAAGTTCACAATATTTTGTCTGCTCTCAAGTATCTGAGAGAATAATTTCACCGGACTATGTCTCTCAAGAGCAGTGACTCTCCATAAGAGGCCAAGCCTTTATGGTTATGAATTTGGAAAAGCAAGGATGACTTGAGGAAAAATATCATGCGGCTTATAATTAATTTATATAGATTAGACAGTCCATTCTGAAGGAGATCAACCCTGGGATTTCTTTGGAAGGAATGATGTTAAAGCTGAAACTCCAGTACTTTGGCCACCTCATGAGAAGAGTTGACTCATTGGAAAAAACTCTGAAGCTGGGAGGGACTGGGGGCAGGAGGAGAAGGGGACAACCGAGGATGAGATGGCTGGATGGCATCACGGACTCGATGGACGTGAGCCTGAGTGAACTCCGGGAGATGGTAATGAACAGGGAGTCCTGGTGTGCTGCGATTCATGGGGTCACAAAGAGTTGGACACGGCTGACCGACTGAACTGAACTGAACTGAAACTGTTTATACATACAGTATACACAGGGTATCCTGTATTCATATTATATACTATAAATACAGAGCACACTCTAATAGCTAAAGCCAGTCTTTAGTAACCGTACTAAATATCCATACCTGCTAACAAATCTTTAAGACCAAGGTACAGTCTCTGAAAAACAAGGAGGGACAAGAAGATGGATTTCAGGGAGAAGAAGGTGAAACAGTGAGCCAGGATGATCTGATTAAGCAGATCTTTCTCTGAAGTTGACTTCGGCTTCTAACTTCTCTGCTTTTGGAAGAAAGGTGCTTTCCCTCCGTGAGCAGAGATTTCACAGAAGGATATCTGCACCTCCAGGGTGGGGAGATGCAATAGCCAGTAACCTATCTACCCATGATCATACCCATCAGAGTCAAGAGAAGGGGCTCTGGGTCAATTCCCCGAAAACCAATTCTCTAAAAGTGATAGATCAAAAATAATTATCCAAAGAATCAATTCATGAACAACTAATTCACTAAATTCATCAGGGAATTGAGCTTAGGAAGATTCTTCTAGAATATACTCCATGCATATGAATATATTCTTCTCATGAATATATTCATGAATATATTTCTCTTAAATAGGTTCAATAAATGTGAATATGTTGGTAGTATTTTAAGGACTGTTCAATTTATCAGAAGCTTAGGTCACAGGTTCAGTCTTTTAATGAATATATTCATAAAGAACTTATTCATGAGGAGTATAGTTATGAGCTAAACCATCCCATGAATATCGTGAAGAAGGATATAGTCAGTGAATTCTTTCATTCACTTACTCAATATTATGTGACAGGTAATGTCTGGGACACAAGGGCTACATCAAAATCAAAGTTCTTGACCTCATAGAGCATAGATTATTAATACATCAATTGCCTTTAAAGAATAATCTTTAAAATAAGTTTTTGACAAATAGATTGTATAAATTTAGTGAATTCACCCACTTCCAAGGGTGATGATAGTGATGCTGGGAACTCCTATATCACATGCTTTGATTTATTAACAAAAATGTTACACCCATAAGTTCATAATATCAGTGTTTATCAGCCTTTCTATATTATGAACTTTGGAGAAAGCTACATGGGAACATTATAAAACAAATAACTAGTCATTCTGTGGGTACCCAGAGCTACTTCTCCACTCTGAAAAGGAAGAAGTGAGCAAATCAAGACTCAGAACGTGAAGAGGCCTGTCAATATCAAGCAGTAAATCGTATAACTGGAAATAAGACCCAGTGGTGTGGATTTCAAGTTAATGATTTTTTTCCACTTTTCAAAGCTGTGCTTACCATCAGTATTACAACTTTGTACATTTCAAAGCTTGAGGGTTTGGTAGCTGGGCTTAACACTGGCTATTAACTCAAATTTCTAAAATAACAACAAGCAAGACACAACCGCTCTATTTAAAATAGATAATCAGCAAGAGCCTATTTAAAATTCAGGAACTCTACTCAGAATTCTGTAATGACCTAAATGGGAAAGAATTGGAAAACAATAAGTACATATATAACTGAATCACTTCGTGACACAGCTGAAGCTAACACAGCATTTTTCAGATTTATATTTTCCAGCAATCTTTTTTTTATTAAAGCACAGGATAGTACACATATAATACATTAGAGCAACTTCTAAGTTAAAGTGTGAAAATAAGGTTAATGTGAGTATAACAGTTATTGTTACTAATTTATTTTTATTAAGCAATGAATAGCTTCATTAAGTAATACATTAGTCTTTTTTTGGTAGTTTCCTGAGAGACAGAACAATAAAGCCGCTTGAGTTAAGCTTTGTGTGGCTTTTAAAAGAGAAAATGTTCATTCCCAAAGGGCACTACGGTGGGCGGGGAGGTGGGGAGGGGTGGGTATCTAAGCTGAACCTTGTTATTCTCTGAGAAAGTCATCAAAACAAAATGAAAACGTTGGCATTTGAGTCAACCCGCTTGCATTTTACTGAGCACAACTTCCACCAGCTATTGTGGTCACTGGGGAAGAGACGACTGAATATGAAGCAGATTTGCTGGAGGCTGTCTGACCTCTGTTTTCGTCTCTGAATTGAGCAAAGGCAGAAAAGGGCTTCTGCTATTGTTTTCCTGTGTACAGTCCACTTATTTATTTCTTCCCAATGAGTTCTCAAAAGGAACTCAAGCAAACAGGAATTCGACACTAGACCTTCTCACTATTGATTTTGCTTGTTTAAAAACAGAGGTTTCTCAACTTTGGCAACATCTTGGCTCAAATGAAAACATACGGTTACAGGGGACATAGTTTACAATCAACCTCTGTTCATTTAGAAAAAAATCACCACTATTTACATTAATTAAAACAAAGGCGGGAGGGACTAACCACTTCCCTTTCCTTTGGAGTTGCATTAGTTCATTCTGCTACACAGACAGTTTTTAGGAAACTTAAAGGAAACTTAAAGACCACCTGACCTGCCTCTTGAGAAACCTGTATGAAGGTCAGGAAGCAACAGTTAGAACTGGACATGGAACAACAGACTGGTTCCAAATAGGAAAAGGAGTACGTCAAGGCTGTACACTGTCACCCTGCTTATTTAACTTCTATGCAGAGTACATCATGAGAAACGCTGGACTGGAAGAAGCACAAGCTGGAATCAAGATTGCCGGGAGAAATATCAATAACCTCAGACATGCAGATGACACCACCATTATGGCAGAAAGTGAAGAGGAGCTAAAAAGCCTCTTGATGAAAGTGAAAGAGGAGAGTGAAAAAGTTGGCTTAAAGCTCAACATTCAGAAAACGAAGATCATGGCATTCAGTCCCATCACTCCATGGGAAATAGATGGGGAAACAGTGGAAACAGTGTCAGACTTTATTTTTGGGGCTTCAAAATCACTGCAGATGGTGACTGCAGCCATGAAGTTAAAAGATGCTTACTCCTTGGAAGAAAAGTTATGAGCAACCTAGATAGCATATTCAAAAGCAGAGACATTACTTTGCCGACTAAGGTCCATCTAGTCAAGGCTATGGTTTTTCCAGTGGTCATGTATGGATGTGAGAGTTGGACTGTGAAGAAGGCAGAGCACCGAAGAATGGATGCTTTTGAACCGTAGTGTTGGAGAAGACTCTTGAGAGTCCCTTGGAATGCAAGGAGATCCAACCAGTCCATTCTGAAGGAGATCAGCCCTGGGATTTCTTTGGAAGGAATGATGCTAAAGCCGAAGCTCCAGTACTTTGGCCACCTCATGTGAAGAGTTGACTCATTGGAAAAGACTCTGATGCTGGGAGGGATTGGGGGCAGGAGGAGAAGGGGACGACAGAGGATGAGATGGCTGGATGGCATCACCGACTCGATGGACGTGAGTCTGAGTGAACTCCAGGAGTTGGTGATGGACAGGGAGGCCTGTCGTGCTTCGATTCATGGGGTCGCAAAGAGTCGGACACAACTGAGCGACTGAACTGAACTGGACTGAACTGAACTGAAAGAAAAAAATCCTATCCTTTAAGTCAGACAGTGCTTCACGTATGAGGAGAGACCTCTTTTGAACACTATGTAAACAGTAACAATTTTCACTCTGACTAATGAAGCTTAGTAATAATGCCTTCATTCTAAGTACGGTGTCATTAATGATTTCATTCTTAGAGAACTTAGTGTCTAAACTGGCAAAGTCCAAGGTTGGTCTGGTGAGGTGGGGAAACTTCAGACAGCGTGTCACTAGCACCAGCAAAGCCTACTAATAATTCCCAGGAAATAAAAACAGAATCTGGATAATAAAATAAAGCCCAACTTTTTTTTTTTTCCATCGTGCTTAGCTAGTTTCACGCTCTCCTAGGGAGCCTCAAGCAGAGACCTCGCACCTGGCGCTTCAGACGGAGAGTTCCTGACAGACACAAAATGGTGGCATCATCACCTCAGCCAGGCAGGCCGTGTGCAGAAGTACCAACTGCTGCAAGACGCCTCAGTCCAAGATGGCTGTGGTGGGCCATGTGCAGAGACGTTGCACTGGGTGCTGCCATCTGGGGCTGTGAGCAGCACGGTTGCTCCAGCCACCTGAGAAATCCCTGGGATTCCTAAAAGGAGCCTTTTCCACAGCATGGGGTCAGCAGGTGGGCTGAGAGGCTGAGAGCAGGTGTGCTAAGTTGTTATCATTGCGGCTACTCTTTGCAACCCCATGGACTGTAGCCCACCAGGCTCCTCTGTCCATGGGCTTCTGCAGGCAAGGATACTGGAGTGGGTTACCATGCCCGCCTCCAGGGGATTGTCCTGACCCAGGGATGGAGCCCATGTTTCTTATGTCTCCTGCAGTGGTAGGCAGGTTCTTTACCACTAATGTAACCTGGAGGTTAGAGCTTTGCTTGCACCTCCCCAGTCTTTCATTAGCTTTCCTTTGCTTCTGAATCCAGCTGGGTCTCATCTTGGTCTCATTCTATTAACAAAGTGACACTGGGCAGGAGGAATCCTTGTGATGGAATACTCTGTAACAAGCTGACCAGGATTATGAATTCCTGATGTGTGGTAGCAGGGTGGATCTTCTTGGGACAGGTCTACATAGCAACACTAGAGCCCAATTATGATTTAAGTCATAGGTACTATATTATTGTTTTAGGTATTGTTGCTCAGTCACTAAGTCATGTCTCAATCTTTGTGACCCTGTGAACTGCAGCATGCCAGGCTTCCCTGTTCTTCACTATCTCCCAGAGTTTGCTCACACTCATGTCCATTATATCAGTGGTGCCATCCAATCACTGACCAACCACCTCTGTCGTCCCCTTCTCCTACTGCCCTCAATCTTTCCCAGCATCAGGGTCTTTTCCAATGAGTCAGCTCTTCACATCAGGTGGCCAGAGAAATGAAGTTTCAGCTTTAGCATCAGTCCTTCCAATGAATATTCAGGGCTGATTTCCTTTAGGATTGACTAGTTTGATCTTGTTGCTGTTCAAGGGACTCTCAAGAGTCTTCTCAGCACCACAATTCAAAAGCAGCAATTGTCTGGCACTCAGCTTTCTTTATGGTTCAACTCTTACACTCATACATGACTACTGGAAGAACTACAGGCACTTCATAATCAAAACTATAATTTTGTTGTTGTTCTTAAGTCATCAAGTTTTGTCTGAACTTTTGCAGTCCCATGGACTGCAGCACATCAGGCTTCCCTGACCTTCACCATCTCCTGGAGTTTGCTCAGATTCATCATGTCCATTGAGTCAATGATCTATTAGATCATGCCAATGAGGTATTAAAAAGGTAGACTAAGTCGCTGCCTTGGGGAAGTTAGGTGCTGGATGAAAATGTGTTTTATATGATTATTCCATCCTATTGGCATAAACATAAAGAACACTGACCATGGAACTGTGAGGCTCTGTTGCCTCCTTTCATCAAATAAGTACTGAAAGTCTACTATGAGAAAGATTTTTTTTTCAGCAAAATTTCTCATCCCTGGTTTGAGTCAATGTTTTAGGAATGAATGATAGTCTAACTTCAGTCTGTTCGAAAAATTAAATCATGATCTTTTACTTTTTCCTTTGAAAATATAGTTTTTAACTGACTGATATTATTTAGGAGTCATCCTGTGCAGAACTTTTTAATGCATTTTCTAAAATTCAAGTGTATCTATCACTAATAAATTTATGTAGATTATAACAACGTATTGAAATTTAAATAAGTATTACTAACATATTTGGCATAATATTATAAAGATAAGTTTCAGAGTGATTAAATTTGGAGTCAGTTATTTAAACATCTTCATTATAATTCTTATTTCAAGTATGTATTTTTGGATGTGTCTAGCAAGCTATGTATAATGATCTATATTCAAGATAGAAGCTAATTTGTATTTATTAAATTTTACAGTAAAAAATGTAAGCTCCATTCTGGAAGTACAAGGTTATAAAATCCTATAGATGCAAAAGTATAAATTTCACTTATTTGCAATTTTAGAGTCATTTTATACTAATTGTGCAAGTTTTATTACTAAATATTTTACGAAAAGATAGACTGAAATACTTCAAAAGAATTAATTATAAGAGATTAGATGATATGACAAAAATTGTATATTGTGGAGAAAATCATCACGCTTTTATTTATTATTATTTTCAATAGGAATGCTTCATTTTCCTTTATAAAAATAAATATTTCATCAATATGAAATTGTAAAAAGTGTGCTGTGAATTTTTTGAAAGCATGTTGTTTTTCATTTCAATCATTGAATCATCTGATTTTATAATTACTGACATCATGGTTGAGAGAAATGGTAACTTTTCTCTCCTACATTTATAAGGAGGAAATAAGAATGATTCTACCTCCAAGTAAACATGAATGTTTTACTTACTCAACAGATACGCAGTTTTTCTGCAGTTACAAATTCCTGGTGATTGTTGGGGAAAGGAACGATCTGGAACATTTTCTCTGACTTCAGAGATACTGATTTTTGGAGTGCATATGTATGTAAATTAAGTGCATATCGCCTAGTGCTAAAATAAATAACTGACAATGATCTTTGGAATGGATGGCTTGTGTTCTCTTCAGGGGATTAGGGAGAAGTTCCACGGAAATCCCATAGAAAAGTTTTCATTAATGCACTTGGATAGTAAAGCTACTTGAAATGAAGGGATTGTTAAGAATAAAGGGATGGAAGTTTAGCAGGTTATTTTGTTTGCACGATTTCTGTCCCTTCCTGAGCTCCTTGAACACATAAATAAATATACATGAACTGCATATTTTTAATCTTTGAATCCCCAGAGCTTCAATGCACAATGCGTGTTTGCTGATTGAACAAATGGACTACGTGTCCTTCGGTAAGAGCATTTTGCATGCAGGAAACGTGGCAAGAGGTACTGATTGATGCCGACTCATGATGGGCTCTGAATTTTAAGTTAAGAAGTTTAAACTATATTCAGAAGAATTTCAAGAAGTGAAGAACTGGCATAGTTAAAAGTATCTTTATAAGATTAATCTGGCAGCTATGGACTATAAGTAAAATAGAGGCTTGTTGACAACATCCTCACAAAGATGTTCATAAGGTGCACATGGAAAATTTTAAGATAAATTTATATTAATTATACTTAGAAACGTGAATTATCTCCACTCCAAACCAAAAATCAGAGGGAAGTGACTGAGCTCAGAAGATCAAATAGGATTGAGCTAGAAAATTTCTCATTTTGATACTCTGTTCCATGATTTATTTAAAAAAAAAAATTAACCTTATTCATTCTTATCCTTAGCTCGGTAACATTATGGCTCTTCTCTTTTTTGTTCCCATTAGCTTTTATTTCTTTTCTGAATTGCTCAAACATTCACCAAGGCTTATTATTATACATCTTTAAACTCTCCTGCTATGACTACATAAATGGAGAATGAAATCTGATTTTGAGACAGTCTTAAGTGTTCCTATTTATATTTCAGCTACTCATGCATGAACCTGATTACAAATTATGTGTACATAGCCATAGTTAGTGAATTCACAAAACATACTACAAGCAAACCATATTTCACTCAAAGGAACAACAGAAAACTGCCTGTCATTTGTGTTTTATGAAGATAAATCATTGAACCACAAAAAGTCACGAGATGACTTGTAACACAGCACTTGTACTTCATCCCTGAAGGCATTGCGGCCCTGTCAATTAGACACCGGTGAGCACAGCTTAGTTCCCATTTCTAACAGCATTATTGCCACTACTGACCACTCTATTTATTATAGGAGAAGTGGGTTCTTCCCAGGAAGCACAAAGCTAAATTGCATTGCACATTCTGTTGTTATTCACAGCATCTATGCTTCATTCATGTCTTTTTTTTTTTTTGTCAATTGAACTCAGCATTAAAAAGAATATTTTCTTATAAACCAAAGTCACATATATTGTAAAAGTGTATCAATGCAACACAAAAAAACAAAAACAAAAACCCATCATGGTCATTGATATTGCAGATCTGTTCTCAGAACACTAGAAGAGCTTATGAACTCCCAAACACCCTTGTAATTTAGTGAAATGTTATGTCGTTACCGCAGAAAACAGTGCTTCAATCTAATGAAGACCCAGAGAAAAATTGTGTCCATGTTAGGACCATTTTTCTCCAATGTGAGTTCGAACAATGGCACCAAATTTGTTCTGTGATTGTTTGTTTTTGCATGCTATAGCTTCTGGAACATAGCTGAGACAATGGTTGCTTCTCTTAAGTAAATTTATGCCATGTCAGGGATAAAGAAGTTATATAATTCAACTTAGAAACGTTTTATTCATCTTAATTGGGCTTAAAAATGTATACATGGGTTAAGAGTTGTGTTTAAAAAATGTTGCTTCTGAATACATATAGCTTGTAGCTTCAAAATAAAAGCATTCTACCATAGTTGTTCAAGTTCAGACAGTAAGAACAGCATGATAACATCAGTTAAAATAACACAAACAAAGACCAGAGGCGCCAAACCTAAACCTCAAATGTTAGGTAGGATGGTGAGAGTCAGATGGGATCCAGTCTTGCCTTTAAAGAACCTGCAAATCCTTGATGGAAGGGATCTCAAGTGAAATTGAAAAGTGAGAGTGTTAGTCACTCAGTTGTGTCTGACTTTTTGTGACTCATGGACTGTAGCCCACCAGGCTCCTCTGTCCATGGAATTCTCCAGGCAAGAATACTGCAGTGGATTTCCATTCCCTCTCCAGGGGAGTTTCCTGACCCAGGGATCAAACCCAGGTCTCCTATATTGCAGGCAATTCTTTACCATCTGAGTCACAAGACCAGGGAAGCCCTACTATACCAGTGAATACATGAGTAATCAAAGACATTATCTGATTTTAAAAGCTAGTCACATGGTTCACAGATGGTACTGAACTACATAAGTAGCCATGTCAGGGTTTCTGCAGGCTAGGCCAGGAAGCAGAACACGGGACTCCAAAGACAGACCTGGCAGAAGGTGAAACTGCAAAATATGCCCTTCCCTAGTTCAAGGTAAGCCAGTGTCCAAGCAACATGTAAGGAGGGAGATCAGATGGAAAGGTGAGTGTCCTGGAGGCCTCCCTGGAAGGCTGACAAATCGCGTGGCCTTTTAGGTACTTCCCTTTCAACCGCGGATAGCTTCATTTAAAACACGTCAGCAAAGGGAACGGAGAAGGCGATGGCACCCCACTCCAGTACTCTTGCCTGGAAAATCCCAGGGCACGACTGAGCGACTTCCCTTTCACTTTTCACTTTCATGCATTGGAGAAAGAAATAGCAACCCACTCCAGTGTTCTTGCCTGGAGGATCCCAGGGACCGGGGAGCCTGGTGGGCTGCCATCTATGGGGTCGCACAGAGTCGGACATGACTGAAGTGACTTAGCAGCAGCAAAGGGAAGCCTGTTAAAAGATAAGTTACTCAGATGATGAAAGGATGTAGATGACACAGCTTGAAGAAACGAGGAGCCTGTGGCAACAGAAAAGTCAGAAGATGGAAATTCAGTAATTGTCTTCAAATATCTATTCTCTCTACTCCTTGAAGACAAATATGAATTGAATTGAATTTCTCTCCTCCAGCGCTCCCTTCTGAGGAATGTGAAAGTGAAAGTTGTTCAGTCTTGTCCGACTCTTTGTGACCTCATAGATTATACAGTCCATGGAATTCCCCAGGCTAGAATACCGGACTCGGTAGCCTTTCCCTGCTCCAGGGGATCTTCTCAACCCAGGGATCGAACCCAGGTCTCCCGCATTGCAGGCAGATTCTTTACCAGCTGAGCCCAAGAATACTGGAATGGGTAGCGTATCCCTTTTCCAGCAGATCTTCCCGACCCAGGAATTGAACTGGGGTCTGCATTGCAGGTGGATTCTTTACCAACTGAGCTATCAGGGAAGCCCTTTGTGAGGAATAAATATATGTAAATAATCTGATTTAGAATTCAGTGCTCAAGTAGAGTTAGAGGAGCTAACAGTGTCCAGGGGAGCGTTTCCGGGAAGGGTGGTGGCGGGTTTCAGAGAGGATGAGTGGCAGTTTGTTAGATGGAGGGTGTTATAAGCCTCGAGGATGAAGAGAGAATGAAGTCAAATTAATAGAGCTGTGAAGAAACCAGGAAGTACTGGGAACAGTGTGTGCACTCTGGCTAAGTGACCAGGCTGCCTGGGCCAGAGGGTGACTTGGGAGACAGATGATGCTGGAACTTAATGTCTGGACCAGGATATGAGTGACCACATGCCTTATAAAGACATTTGAGCATTATGGCTATAGAACCTGAGACAGTTTTAGAGGTTGCTTGAGTTTATTTAATGAAATCAAAAATCTCCATGAAGCTGGAGTTAAATGCAGAGAGAAAAAAATTCCCCTCTTACTCCTGCTGTTTCTCAAATGAATGATATTTTAAAGGAACATTAACTTACTCAGTAGTTAAGACAAGGATCTATTCAATTTAACAAGGTGTTATCATGATCTAGACAAGCTGTTCTTTCATGAAACGACTTAAAGTTCTATTTTAAAAACTTAAGTTCTACATTTGATAATATTACTCAAAATGTAATGAGCTGGCAGAGATACAAGGTCTTCTGCAAGTCCAAAGGAAGCTGATTTGGGGGGGAAAAAAAAAGACCAAGCACACGAAGCATTCTATTTCAGTCTTTCAGGCAATGGCACCCCACTCCAGTACTCTTGCCTGGAAAATCCCATGGACGGAGGAGCCTGGTGGGCTGTAGTCCACGGGGTCGCTAAGAGTTGGACACGACTGAGCGACTTCCCTTTCACTTTTCACTTTCATGCATTGGAGAAGGAAATGGCAACCCACTCCCGTGTTCTTGCCTGGAGAATCCCAGGGACGGCGGAGCCTGGTGGGCTGCCGTCTATGGGGTTGCACAGAGTCGGACACGACTGAAGCAACTTAGCAGCAGCAGCAGCAGTCTTTGCTAGGGGCGTCTTAAGAGAAGAGCCATGCATGACAAGAACCACAACTCTTGATGGCGAGAATCCAGAATGAAGCTGCCATCCCGGTAAAGACCTTAGTGACTAAACAAATGATCTGATTTTAAAATATAGTCATGTGGTTCACAGAGCATACCAAGCAGAAAGTGTGCAAACACCCTCTTGTGGTGTCTGCCCCTGCCATCTATGAGACCTGAAATGCCAAAAAAGAATTTCTGTTAAAGGAGAAGTCTTCTACCCAATCTATAAATACAAGCCTGCATTTGCATGATTCTGAGTAGCAGTATAATCGACTTTTCTGCGCTACACAAGGAATCATTATTTTTCTCAGACTCTGGAAAGACTGGTCCTGCTGTTATTAACAGCCCTTGAAATAAGGGCCACTTAAGAGTTTACTCTGAAAAACAATGGTAAATATCCATGACGGTGGATGTGCTAAATTAAGATAAGGAGATGCCTAAACCAAAGATGTGTTATTAATTGGAAATAAGTGTCATTGGAAAGGGGCTTCGCAGGTGGTGCTAGTGGTAAAGAACCCACCTGCTGAGGCAGGTAGATATAAGAGATGTGGGTTTGATCCCTGGGTTGGAAAGATCCCCTGGAGGAGGGCATGGTAACCCACTCCCATATTCTTGCCTGGAGAATCCCATGGACTGAGGAGCCTGGTGGGCTACTGTCCATAGGGTGGCACAGAGTCAGACAGTAGTGAAGCAACTTGGCACACGCCACACATGTCATTGGGGGGAAAAACGCATAGGGAGGCATGCGTTTGTCAGTGTACCTGTCTAAGACTATTTATTCCCTTCCAAATTAGACTTCAGCCCAGGTTCACACCAAGTGGCAGCCACCAGTGACCATGTTTGTATCTCGCCAGCCTGTACTTTGGCAAATTAGACCAGTTGTTGCTGTTGTTTAGTCACTAACCAGGGCCTGATTCTTTGTAACCCCGTAGATGGTAGCCCTCCAGGCAAGCATACTGGAATGGGTTTCCATTTCCTTCTCCAGGGATCCTCCCAACCCAGGGACTGAACCCATGTTCCCTGCACTGGCAGGCAGATTCTTTACCAATGAGTCGCCTGGGAAGCCCGTTGAGACCAAAACGGGTACCCTTTCTGAGCCTGGCAAACAGGGGCACAATGATGTAGAGCCTGCAGGAGGCACCATTTTTATTTACTTAAATGATCTCCCTGGAGTTAGGCATTTCTCAGCCTGGGATGCCTCTGAAAGCATCCTACTGGAAACAACTTACCAGAAATGGTTTTGTTCATAAGGCTCTCCCACATAAATGATTCCTGGAATCAGACCAAATTCAAAGAGATAGCTCACCCAAGACCTTTCAGCTGAAGGAAGCAGACCTAAAACCTGTAATGCATACATCCCGGCCATTTACAGGAGCAGCTTGTGGACCACATGTGTTGCAATCACCCAGGCCATTTGTCTGAAATGTAAACTCTCAGCCTGAACCCTGAGAGGTCTAAAGCCCGAGGTCTACTGCAAGGTCTGTGGGTCATGATAAACAGCCAGGGCTGAGATCCATCGCATAGCAGTGCCATCCCATAGAAAAAAAAGGCAAGTCACATCTGTAAGTTTAGATTTTCTAGTAGCTACATTTAGCAAAACAATAAAGAAACTGGGGGCTTAATTTTAATAATATATTTAATTTGACACAATATATCCAAAATACACTTTTAACATGTAATGAATATGAAAAAGTTATTAATGAGATGGCCTGCATTTTTCCCCCATAGGAAGTCTGAATCTTTCAAGCATTCCATAGACATTTGCGGCTAACACTGTCATACTGAACAGTGCCAATAGAGAAGAAAGTCAGGATTTCTGCCTTCGTTAAAGCTACTGCATCAATCCCAGGAGATTAGGATTAACATTGATACTATACATAAAATTAACAGTCCTGTCCGACTCTTTGCGACCCCATGGACTGTAGCTGGCCAGTCTTCTCTGTCTATGGGATTTCTCAGGCAAGAATAGTGGCGTGGATTGCCATTCCCTTCTCCAGGGGATGTTCCTGACCCAGAGATGGAACCTGGATCTCCTGCATTGCAGGCAGACTTTTTACTCTCTGAGCAACCAGGGAAACCCAGTATAAAATAGGTAACCAGTGAGAACCTACTGTATAGCAGAGGGGACTCTACAGAATGCTCCGTGGTGACCTGAATGGGAAGGAAATCCGAAAGGGAGGGGCTAGAAGCATATGTGTGACTGACTCGTTCTGCTGTGGAGTAGAAATAACACAACACTGTAAAGCAACTATAATGAAAATTAACAGATAAAGTTATAGCAAGTCCTAAACCAGCCGCGGTCCTGAAGATTGAGGGCAGGAGGAGAAGGGGACACAGAGGACGAGATGGTTGGATCGCATCACTGACTCGATGGGCCTGAGTCTGAGCCTGAGCAGGCTCTAGGAGTTTGAGTTTGAGCAGGCTCTGGGAGTTGGTGATGCACAGGGAAGCCTGGCGTGCAGCAGTCCGTGGGGTTGCAAAGAGTCGGACACAGCTGAGCGACTGAACTGAAACCAGCCCAGGTGTGAGTTGCCAGGCTACACTCTTTGTTTTTGTTGTTGTTATTCTTCCTCCTTAATCCCACGGCCTAAATTTCATATCCCTCATCCCTACCACTTTTACCTACTAAATTCCCATCTTACACTTCAGCTCAAATAGAACTTCCTCTTTCTTGGTTCCTTTAGCCACTCTCATTTCCCAACCCCAACACCACTAAAAACAGCAAACAAGCATAAACAAAACTCGGGGTGCCTAGTTTCATATTTCCTTGGTATATACTCTCAGAACAGTATACGTCTTTCATAAACACTATCACAGTTGCCTCTGCCTTTATTCTTGTGACTGATAATTATGGACTGACTCCTTCTCTGTAAGGAATGGCTCTGGATCTATGTCTAGCAGAGGGCATATATTCAAAATAATTATGTTGAAAAGATGAAAGAATTCCTGAATTGAGCCTTGGAGATGGCAACTCACTCCGGTACTCTTGCCTGGAGAATCCCATGGACAGAGGAGCCTGGTGGGCTACAGTCCATGGGGTCGCAAAGAGTCGGACACGACTGAGTGACTTCACACACACACATATATATATGATATGTATATATTGGATATGTGTATATATACACACACAGATGCATACACACACACACACAAACACAGGTATTTCTTTTCCAAACCTTAAAGGCCAGAGGGAAATTCAATGTAAGGCTAATTGAGCTCAGGCTTCAGGACTCCTCAGATATGGGACCACCCAGAGAATGGACATTGCTAGCAGTCCCCTCCTTCCCTCTGGAGGGACATCAGGTAACATTCATTTCTGGTAAATCGCCTAATGAGTTCTCAGAAAACAAGGGACTTGAGTTTTGAGGAGTCCAATAACTTGTTGTGAAGTTTTTCTCATTCTATATAAAGATTCCACATTATATTTAATTTTGTATGTGTAATTCCATATTCCTTTCTTGTAAACAGTTTCCCCATCTCCAAATTGTATGAAGTCTCATGATCCACAAAGCCTGGATCTACCGCTACGGAGAACAAAAAAGCTTTCATCCTTTCATCATTTTGTACATTAGGAAAATAATCAATCCTTTTTCCAAAAATTTGGACTGTCATGCCCTTTCTTATCAAAGTGAAGGGTCATAACCAAGGAGGCTGCATACAGGTTAACAGTGCCAGAGGGAGGGTGAAGAGGTGTGTCCATGGCAGGGGGGACATCCCATTGCTTCTTACACAACCCTAAATACCACTCCTAAAGACCACAGGGATGACGTCAGACTTTCCTTCCGCAAACTGTACTCCCCTTCATTGGGTTAACTTCACTGGTTTGATAGAACAGAAGGTTACGGAACTAGGGAAATGCATATCTGCATAATCTAAAACAGTCAGCAAATGCAAAATTTAGGGGCGTACTATCACAAGTGAAGTGCAGTTTGCATGATATTCACTCATACACACAAGTGAATTTCTATGAAATACCGCATAATAAGTGCTGGGGTGGGATAGGAGGTAAATGGATCCCAACTCTGACGTCACTAAGTCTGGAGTCATAGACGGCATCACTGTTAGAAGAGTTCAGAACACAACAAAATGATAACCCTGGTCCTTGTGGTTAGGAAAGGTTTTATAAAGATGGCAAGTTCTGAAATAGATCTGTGAGAAGAGGAAAAAGGCAGACAGTAAACAGGAAAGGAAACAAGATCCTAGGAGAGGACATCACCAGCACAGTTAATAATCTTACTGCTTTCTCCATCACTCATTGTGTGCCATCCAAAGATACCAAATCGTAGGACATCGTTAATAAGGTTTCTATTACCTTTATTGTTGCCTTTTGAATGTGCATGCCTTTTTTTAAAGAAACTTTGTTGAGATACTATACTTTGTTGAAGTACTATAGGAATATGCAATGTACACAGATATAATAAATATAGCTTTTATAGGAGGGACAGGCTTAGCAATGTAAAAAGCATGCTGCAAGCGCTGCCATAAGGCACACGTTTATTCTAAATGAATTTTGTGTTCAGCCTTCATCTCTTCTCCTCTTGGCCTGATTATCGGGAACCTGAGATTGAGATGAGCAGGAAAGTCAGGAGGCCACAGAAAATCTGCTGTTGAAAATGAAGCCTGAGTAAACTTGAATTTGACAGGTAGCCCTCCATGCCCCTCTTAATCCTCACTGTTGCTTTAATTTCAAAGTATCTGTTCTATTTGCCATTTAACCAGCATGCTCTCCTAGACCACTAAATAGCTTTTGCTGGAGTAAACAATATAGCTATTCTCTGTTTAGAGACATAAAAAGGCAATACACAACATAACAAAAAAACAGATAAGTTAGAAACTTAAATAAAGAACTAAGGTTAGAAACTGAATTTTCCTTTTGATAAATGACTTAATAAAAGAGATTAAAAAAAAAAACTGTTATAACTACTCCCACGCCCTAGTTCTGCCATAAAAATAATGATTAAATCCAACAATAGGTTTGAAATCCCATTTTATTCACTGTAATAATAGATAGGGTTTTAAAATCATTTTTATGAAAGCACACATTTCTCAGTGAATAGAATGTTGCAGAACTGCTCTTGGGTTGCAGGAATATCCTCGTAGGACTCTGTTCTCTGCAGCACTGGTCTCAGAGTGCTCAGATACGTGGGGTTCCTACAGCATGGAGATGTATGCTTGCATGCTAAGTCACTCAGTCGTGTCTGACTCTGTGCGACTCTATGGACTCTAGCCCGCCAGGCCCCTCTGTCCATGGGATTCTCTAGGCAAGAATACTGGAGTGGGTTGCCATGTTCTCCTCCAGGGGATCTCCCCAACCCAGGGGATGAACCCGAGTTTCTTAGCTTTGCTGCATCGGTAGGTGGGTTTTTTACCACTAGAGCCACCTAGGAAGCCCATAGCATGGAGACAGTTAACCTGTCAGAGATTCCAAGACTGCTTCACCTGCCCAGGTTCCTGAGGATGATATATTGTGTAAGAAAATGACTCAATCGGGCATCTACAACTTTTTTGCAAAATTGAAAATTGAAAAGAGGAAGCCTACTGGCCTCATAGCTTAATTAAAAAGACATTTGTGGGACTTCCCTCACAGCTCAGTGGTAAATAATCTGCATGCCAATGAAGGAGACAGGAGTCCGATCCCTGATCCAGGAAGATCCTGCCTGCCGTGGAGCACCTAAGCTCACACGCCACAACTATTGTGCTCTAGAGCCCAGGAACTGCAACCACTGAGCCCACGTGCCACAGCCACTGAAGGGGGCACGTCCCAGAGCCTGAGCTCTGCAACAAGAGAACCCACCACAGTGGGAAGCCCTTGCATTGCGACTCGAGAGTAGGCCCCACCCTCTGTAATTCCGGGAAAACCCATGCAGCAACAAAGCCACAGATCAACTAATCAATTAATTTAAAAAACACATTTGTCAGTGTTAGAAAGCAGTGACCCTTTCTCTGGGTGTTCACAGCCCTGCCTGGTAGGGGCTGAATTTCAACCCTCCTTACCCCTTCCAGACAGTTCTTGTGCAGTGAACAGCCTGTGCAACTGTAAGGATGACCTCAATCTCAGTTCCCTAAGAGACGGTGCCCTTTGTACAAGCCAAGACACATCTCCTTAGGAGTTGATTGCACTTGGCAGTATTCTTAATAAACAGTAATTTCTCCATCTAGAATTTGAAATCCCCATTTAGAAAATGCACATTTTCCTGGATTTCAAGATGTCTTAGAGCTACTTAGGAATGATGGCATAGCAAGCAGGGGGACATCGTTGAATCTAGAACTCTCAAGAAAGTCTCACTGATACCTCAACGTGTCCTGTTTCAGGCTTTCACGTGTTCGTGATTGGATTCTTGCCATTCCTGCCATAAGGGTTCATACAGCTATTAGGGTTCTGTCCTAACTGCTCCAGGCTGGCCACTGCTGAAGTCCTCCAGGTATAAGTCCAGTGGCCTGACCTGAGCTGATGGGAACCAGTGAGTGACAGCTGCTCTTTGCATGGTCTATCCACCACTGTTTAGCATTCCTTATCCACAACCCTTCACTGAAAATGCTTTCACTCGCCACTTTAAGCTGTGGGGTCTTTTCCCCTCTTTTTCATTCTACCTTTTTCATGGGGTAGAATGGTTCTAAAAAACTCATTTACACTAAGTATTTGTATTTCAAAAGTTGCTTAAAATACTTCCTACAATAAATAAATATCTACTTGTAAAGCTCCATGCTTCTTTGGGCAACCAGTTTTGGATGACAGTGCTTTGCTGAGAGGGCTTTCCAGGTGGCGCTAGTGGTAAAGAACCAGCCTGCCAGTGCAGGAGACATAAGAGACATGGGTTCGATCCCTGGGTCAGAAAGATCCTCTGGAGAAGGGACTGGCAATCTGCTGCAGTATTCTTGCCTGGAGAATCCCATGGACAGAGGAGCCTGGCAGGCTGCAGACCATAGCGTCACAAAGAGTCAGTCACGACTGAAGCAACTTAGCACACTTGCTTTCCTGAGAGCCTCTTATAACAAAATGAAAGCAAGATCAGATTCAGGCTCTGTGTGAGGTCTCTCTTATTTTATGTCATCATCCCCCATGTCTCTACTTCCTCATCCAAAGTCTTCTATTTCCCTTGACTTTGGCCTTTTAAAAATAGGGTAGGTTCACCCCACACCTGTCTGTCCCTGTCATGTTAATGTCAACCAAATAAAGCCACTTTTTCGCTTATCTATAAAGTTTGCAAGGTTGAAATTCAGAGGCCTTCACTGAGCGCTGGGATCAAGCAAGCCAGTTCTCTATGAGTCATAACAGCCTCCTGCTTGCTATGGGTGCTATGTCTGTATTGACTCAAACAAATACACATTCTCTCCTTTGAATGTCTTACTTGCAAATTGTTTTTTATTTTATTCAAAGTGATTCCCCAAAGAATGAAACTGATTTTAGATTTTTTTTTTTTTTAGGGAGATAGATAAATGAGACAGAAGGTCATATTTAAATATCAAAGTATCCATATGTATGACTCAAACTGAATCTAACAAAGTCCGTGTATGATTTCTACACTGTAATAGCATGAAGCCCCTTGTCCTGATTCATTTCTTCTGGGTACAGCACCCTTAGAATAAGGGAGACAAAAAGATATTGGAAAAAATATACCATAATGTTACTCTTTACACTATTTAATACTATGTATATGGACTTCTTCAGTGGCTCAGCAGTGAAGAATCTGCCTGCAATGCGGGACACTTGCAGGGGATGCCGGTTCGATCCCTGGGTCGGGAAGATCCCCTGGAGTAGGAAATGGCAATCCACGTCAGTATTTTTTGCCTGGAAAATCCCATGGATAGAAAAAACTGGTAGGCTATAGTCCACGGGGTCTCAAAGAGTTGGACACAACAGAGCAACTGAGCACACACACGCACACACTCATAAAGTTAAAATAACTCATAAAGTTAAAATACCTTAGGCAAATCTTTGATCTGGTCCAAAGAAATGTACCAGATAAATTATAGTGGAATCCTGACATGTTCCTGTGGTTAACTTTTTTTTTTTTCTTCAAGGTGGAACAATGCTTACTGATGCTAGTGGTTAAAAATAGATAATTTTCAATTTAAACTCTCACTTCTTAGAAGAGTTCACAGACTCAAAGACCATCCCTGTAGTCAGAAGCTACTTTGTATATTTATATTGTTTATATTTTAACTAACTTTTGTTGCAATATTCAGTTCGTTTCCTAGTGTTTGCTCCTTTGAGGACACTATCTGTAGACAGTTACTGCCTATATTAGTTGACTAGGGCTGCCATAGCAAAATGCAGAGGCTTAAACAACAAAAATTAATTTTCTCACAGTTCTGGAGGCTAAAAGTCCAAAGTCAAATTTGTTTTCCTCTGACGTCCCTCTCCTTGACTCCATGGCTGCCTCCTGGGTGTGTCCTCAAGTCACCTTCCTGGGGTGTGTCTGGGTCCTAAGGTCTTCCGATGAAGACACCAGTCATACTGGAGTAGGGCCACCCTGAAATCTCCCATTGTAACTTCTTTCCCTCTTGAAAGACTCTATACGCCACATAGTGCCATATTCTGGGGTACTAGGGGTTAGGATTTCCACACACTAATTCAGGGAAACACAATTCACCCTGGAGGCTTCCCTGGTGGTTCCGTGGTACGAATCCACCTGCCAATGCAGGAGATGTGGGTCCGATCCCTGGGTTGGGAAGATCCCCTGGAGAAGGGAATGGATACCCACTCCAGTATTCTTGCCTGGGAAATCCAGTGGACAGAGGAGCCTGGTGGACCACAGTCCATGGGGTCACAAAAGAGTCAGACATGACTCAGCATCTAAATAATGACAACAATTCATCCCACAACACTCTCCTACACTTA
This sequence comes from Ovis canadensis, assembly GCF_042477335.2. Taxonomy (NCBI): domain Eukaryota; kingdom Metazoa; phylum Chordata; class Mammalia; order Artiodactyla; family Bovidae; genus Ovis; species Ovis canadensis. The sequence goes on along the minus strand of NC_091248.1, from coordinate 125,096,285 downwards.
GCTCCTTATGATGCTTAATGGTCTGTATTCAGTCATTCCCTAATCTTCCCTCTGTATGAAAATAGTGCGATTTTTTAAACTCAGTTTTCCAAACTGGGTCATAAAATTCCTAATATACTCCACATTTGCTATCTCTGCCCTCCTCTGAACTTAGCTTGTCTTACACATTCTTTTTGGATTGTGGTCCTTAAGAACAGTCTGCATTTTATAATAAAAAACTATTATCTTTTCTCTGTCACTTTTGCTTGGCTCCTAACACAGTGCCTGATGCAGACTAAGTACTCCAAAAATCTTTGGCTAGGATAAGTAGAATAAATGTTGTCATTATACATGGCTTTAGTAATAAGTGCTACAATCCTGACTTATGTCCAGCTTATGCTTAATTATGACTCCCAAACTATCTCTTGCTTTCCCAGCAAATAACCAATCATTTTTATTTTAACAGATGCCTGCCCATCTAGTGATTCATCAAAATCTTTCAATATCATTGTCCAGCATCACAAAATTCTGAGTAACGGAGATTTTCAACTTGAAGATATAAAGCAAGTGATTCTCATTATACCCTACACTTTTAATATTAGTGTAGGCTAAATCATTTTTGCATCACTGAATATTTATGAATTATTTTCCATTTCCCTAATCAAAATAATTTAAAAACAGTACTTGAACATCATAAGTGTTGAAAGGTCACTTTTTTGACCTATTGATCAAAAACATGCCACAGAAGTAGTTCTAAGTGACAGTAAGATTTTTTTTCTATCCCCTTACCACTTGACAAGAGCCACTACCAAGAGATTTATTCTCTAGAGCTTCAACATATCAAGATGAGCCCTGGCAGAACAATGCAAGTGTGGAGACTTTTAGAAAAGCAAAAATGCAGGAACTGTCTTAGACCTTTTGACTCAGAACCCCTGCGGGTAGAGACAGTATGTTTCAGAAGCTGAAATGGCAATTTTTATGCATAGTCAGACTCCTGTATTCTTGGACTTCCCTGGTAGTTCAGATAGTAAAGAATCCACCTGCCATGTGTGAGATTTGTGTTCAATCCCTGGGATGGGAAGATCCCCTGGAAGAGGGCATGGTGACCCACTCCATTCTTGCCTGGAGAATCCCATGGACAGAGGAGCCTGACAGGCTACAGTCCATGGGGTTGCAGAGAGTTGGACATGACTGAGCAACTAAGCACAGCATATGCACAGTCAGAGCTGAGAACTTTTGCTCAAGCAAGAAATAAGGAAGTGGTCCTTACATTTACATTGTACACTGGAATCACTGGGGAGCCTGGAAGCAAGCTGTGCCTGTGTTTCCCCCCAGGCACAGCTGTTAGGGCGCCTGGGACACCCCTAATAGGCGTCAGGGTATTTAAAACATTACCGATGCTTCTAATGTGAAATCCAAAGGACACATTGATGAGAAATCAGAAGGCCATCACTAGTTACATATTTTTAAAAATGTATTTGAAAGTTAAAATAACACTAGGATGGATTCTGAAGAGCATACTTATCACAAACATTTCAGTATGACTTGCCAGAGATTGCACAATGTGGACATGGCTAGTCATGTCTCAAATTCTGCCACAGACTATACAGCTGCTGTTTCTAAAGTGTAACTGTTTTAGATCAGAACCCCTTGGAAGACTTACTATAGCATGAGTTGTTGGATTCAACTCGTTTCTTTTTTTAAAATTTTTATTGAAATATAGTTGATCCACAATGCTGTCTTAATTTCAATTGTACATCAAAACGATTCATATATATTGGGCTGGGTTGGCCAAAGAGTTCTTTTGGGTTTCTCTGTAACATACATGGCTTCCCCAGGTGGCTTGGCGGTAAAGAATCTCCCTGCAATGCAGGAACTGCAGGAGACACGGGTTCAATCCCTGGGTTGGGAAGATCCCCTGGGGAAGGGAGTGCCACTCACTGCCACTCACTTCAGTATTCTTGCCTGGAGAATCCCATGGACAGAGAAGCCTGCTGGGCTATATGGCCCATAGGGTCACAAAGAGTTGGACACAACCGAAGCAACTTAGCATGCACACATGCATGTAACATACATATACAATATATATGCATATAATTAGATAACAATCCAATAAAATAATAATATATAAAATACATGTGTATATGTACCCATATGTGTGTATATATATATTCATGTATGTTTATAAATGCATATATTCATATATATACATATATGCTTATATTATTTTTCAGATTATTTTCCCTTATAGGTTATTAAAGATATTGAGTATAGTTCCCTACACTATATAGTAGGTTCTTGTTGTTTATCTATTTTATATACAGCAGTGGGTATCTGTTAACCCCAAACTTGTAATTCATCCCTCCCCCTCCTTTCCCCTTTGGTAACCATAAGTTTGTTTTCTATGTCTGTGAGTCTTTTTCTGTTTTGTATATGAGTTCATTTGTATCATTTTTTAAATAGATTCCACATTTGAGCAACATCATAAATTTTTCGCCATCTGCAGCAACATGCATGAACCTACAGATTATCATCCTGAATGAAGTAAGCCAACTCCAGTTTCTGATTCACCCATTCCGGGGTGGGGCCCAAGAATTTGTTTTTTACAAGTTCTGGGTAGTATGGATGCTGCTGGTCCAAGGACCACATTCTTGCATTTCTACTTCCATATGGACTGGGATATCCTTTCATGTGGATTTGACTATTGATTCCACCTCCCACATTTTGCAATGAAGAGACTGTTGACTCAAAGTATATGACTCAAAGTTATATTTTCAAAGAACATTCTGCAATATGAATGTTACAAGAAGGTCTCACAGAATGCCACTGTCCCTCCAAAATCTGAGAAAAAATTAGGATTAGGCAGATTCTTATGTTATCCTTCCCTAGTATTTTCCACATTCTCTACAATGAAAATACTGAAAGTGAAAGTTGCTCAGACGTGTCCAACTCTTTGTGACTCCATGGACTGACTATACAGTCCACGGAATTCTCCAGGCCAGAATACTGGAGTGGGTAGGGTAGCCTTTCCCTTCTCCAGCAGATAGTCCAAACCCAGGGATTAAACCCAGGTCTCTTGCGTTGCAGGCAGATTCTTTACCAGCTGAGCCATCAGGGAAGCTCTATAGTATAGTAGCTCCTCCATCCATGGAATTTTCTAGGCAAGAGTACTGGAGTGGGTTGGCATTTCCTTCTCCAGGGGATCTTCATGATCCAGGGATCAAACCTGGGTCTCCCACATTGCAGGCAGATGCTTTACCATCTGAGCCACCAGGCAATCCCCAGTATAATAATACTAATGGTAAATTAAAGTAGAGATACTACACATTTAATCTCAGTTTATCATTTTATACTCACTAGCTTACGTTCAGAATTTTTCTCCCCAGAATTTTTCTCTCTAGGTAGGAATTCAATTCAAACTGTTTACAATAATGTATAAGCTAAAAGAATCCATTTCTTTTGAACTTTTTCCATATTTTAAAAATTGTTTTTGATGTTATGACTCAGAGTTATAGACTTCCATATGGCACATGATATCTTTTCTGTGAAACATAACTTGCATACTGAAATAGAAAAAATATTTAGTTTTTTCTTTTAATCTTATTAAATTTTTACATTAACTGTCCTAGGGGATATTTCTTAAATTCCCTAACACAAATAATTGGGTATATTTTCTTAGATCTTCTTTAAAGAAATTTCAAGTTAAGTTGCAAACTCAAAATCTATGACCTCTCCACATTTCTTTATATGTGGCTCATTACCTCCCTTTTCTCCAAGGTTGACTCTGCTTCTGTTCTTGGTCTCTGCCATGGTTTCCTTGGAAAGACATATTCTGTTCAGCAATGCACGTTATTTTCCAAACCTCTTGCTGATTGATTCCAACATCTTTGACTCAATAATCAATCTAATGTTTTCCTTTTTGTAGGGGAGGATGGGAAGACAGTGGAAGATATATTCAACTACAGACATAAATACTAAATGTTCTCAAAGCTATGACTATGTTCTTAGCATTTATTGAAACCTTTTATAACAACAACAAAAAGAACAAAAGAAAGAGAAAGTCTAAGCACTGTATTCTATTTCCTATGATGTCCTGCATATAATAAATTTTTCTTTGAATTTTAACTTATATAAACTTTTTATCTTCTCTGAAAAATTTGTATTTTAAAATATTTTATATGCATTTATAAAACATTAAAATTATATATATACAATTATATATATATATTATATTATATATATATATTTTATATATATATATTACCCAGCTTTATATAGATATACAATGGCACCCCACTCCAGTACTCTTGCCTGGAAAATCCCATGGATGGAGGAGCCTGGTAGGCTGTAGTCCATGGGGTCGCTAAGAGTCAGACACAACTGAGAGACTTCATTTTGACTTTTCACTTTCATGCATTGGAAAAGGAAATGGCAACCCACTCTAGTGTTCTTGCCTGGAGAATCCCAGGGATGGGGGAGCCTGGTGGGCTGCCGTCTATGGGGTCGCACAGAGTCGGACACGACTGAAGTGACTTAGCAGCATATATATATTACCCAGCTAGAAAACTCAAATCTTACTTTGCTTCTTAGTATTATCTTCATATAAGATAATTTCCCTATTTCTACATCATTGAACTGGACTTTCCTGGTGGCTCAGTAGTAAAGAATCCACCTGCTAATGCAAGAGACATAGGTTCAATCCCTGGGTCAGGAAGATCCCCTGGAGGAGTAAATGGTAACCCACTCCAGTATTCTTGCCTGGAAAATCCAATGGACAGAGGAGCCTGGCAGGCTTCAGTTTAGGATGTTGCAAAAGAGTTGGATACGATTTAGTGACTAAAACAACAAAAACATCACTGAACTCTTTTAAGGAAATATAAAGTGGTTGCATTGGTGATAAATTCCAAGAGAAGTCGGATACCAGAATTGAAAGAAAAATAAAAAGGAGTAAAGAAATGTACCAAGCAAAGTGCTTTATGATTTTCCACATTTTTATTTTATGTAACCCTCAAGCCTACTCCAACACTAGACAGAATGATCTCCGAACTGACGCCAGAGAAGTTAGGCGTCTTCAGACTAGGTACCTCTAGGTACCTACTGCCATCTAAAAATTGTCACTCACCATCTGGTTCTACAAGAAAGAAGTCACCAGCACCAGCTGGCCTTCAACACCCCTGAAAGGAGTTCAGAGTGGAGGCCAGCAATGAGGCACTCTGGGCTCTGGGAAAAACTGGCAGAACAGGCCTTCAGATAGATACTTTCAGGAGAAGATTTTTAAGAAACCAAGTTCTTGCATCTCCTGATATCTAGAAAAGCACTAGAATCATTAACAGAGACATCTGTTCCTCATGGCAAAAGCAACCTTCTGTCAACGTGTGTGCTTGATTGCACGGATTCCCCTCTGCACTAAAACCACGTATCTACTGACCGCCTCACTATCCCTCTGGAGCAGCTGCTCAGAGCTATCTGAGATGCTACCTCCCAGGCTACAGCCCTCATTAAACCCCAAATGACACTTAACTCACGCCTGTTAAGCTGTGCTTTTCTTCCCCCCCTTTTTTTTAAGTTGACACTAGTAAAATTCAGAACAGATTCAAATGCATGTTTCCTGCCTGTAACACCTGTGCTGATCTTACTAAATCACCCTGAAAGGAAACAAATGGAAACCACACTCAGGATAATCCAGTATAATTCTTCTTCCTCTAGATTTTCACATGAAACGTTCCCTTATTTCCATTTCCTTTACGTCTATGCAGGTTATGCCTCTTCCTCACATCTCTCTGAATTGTTATAATTTTGGCACAGAAACGTTTGCCCCATCAGTGAAAGAGAAGTGATTGTGGAAGAGGAAATATGGGAGCGTACACGGGGTCTTGGGACTAAAAAAATGTTTGCTTTTTCCACGGGGATTATTGGAGACAGCCAGGGGTCGTGAAAAGAGCTCTCGACTTGGAATCTGAGTCCCCTTGTCACTAAGAATGGCAGCCACTTCTCCAGCCCTCAGCTTCCTCATTCATGTTATTCATTTAACAAGACTTCCTCATCCTTGCATGATACCAACCTAACATGAGGGTGTTCAGCTTGAGAAGTCTCTCAAGTGCAATCAATTTGCATTCATTATTTTAATCAATCAAATCTTCATAGGGTATTTACCATATCCCTAAGACTTTGTTAAATGCTGAAAGAAACATCAAGGTAGGATGCCATCTGTTCTGCTGTCTCTCCCAAACTCTCATTGAACCTACACATGAGAGCAAGTCACTCAACACATTACATTCCTGCGAGCCCCACATGATCCTCATGTAGATTGGATTTCAGGGTGAGCTATTTCACTGCCGTCTTTGTCATTACCCTGCATGTATAAGGCCCTTAAAACTTTCTTGCTCATATCTGACCTGGAGACACCACCCACCCCAGTCTGCCTATCATCCTCATTTTTTAATACACTGCACAGGACTGGAGAATATCATTATGCTGTGAATGCCTCATGGCAATTCCACAGCTTGGGCCCTGAAAAGTGTGGCGACTATAGTAACTGGGTAGGTTTCATAACAATTCATGGAATTGTTATTAGAGGTAACCCACGGTGAGAAGGAGACTAGGGCAGGGCCTCCTGTACTGGCCATTGTGAATCCCGTCTCCTTGCACCTGAGTTGTTACCTGGGCAACCAAAGGGCCTGCCTCCTGGATATCAGGTGAGGATGCTGTGTGGATTCCTGCAAGGACTCATGGAACGGACCACCTGACGTCACCCTGTCTGGCATGTTTGTTTCCTATTCAATAGGCTTTTGAGTAAACTGGAGCTAAACATGGCCCAGCATCACCTTCTAAGTCTCAGTCTTTAATTGGACCCTGGATGACTGCCTCATGGGCACTGCACTATTGTGAGTGAAGTGAAAGTCGCTCAGTCGTGTTGGACTCTTTGCGACCCCAAGGACTATACAGTCCATGGAATTCTCCAGGCCAGAATACTGGAGTGGGTGGCCTTGCCCTTCTCCAGGAGATCTTCCCAAACCAGGGATCGAACCCAGGTCTCCCTCATTGCAGGCAGATTCTTTACCAGCTGAGTCCTAAGGGAAGCCCAAAGGGAAGCAACATCATTACTCCACTAAAGCTGTCTTCTCAAAGGTCGCCAGTGATCTCTTTTCCTGTGTCTAAGTCAAAGGCTTTTCACTCTGTTGATGCCCAAGTGTTTCTGACACTTCTCAGTGCTTCATGCTTCCTGAAACTCTCTCTCTCCTGGGTCTCATGCTTCTCTTTATTCCTTTGGGCTCATAGTACTTCTAATCATTCTTCTCTTTGCGGACCTGATTTCTTTTTTCTCTTTTATTTTGCAAGAAGGCTGGATTCTCTAAGAACCAGTCCTGGCATTTCCCTCTAGAGTTTTCACTCACAGTAAATCCATCTTACGACCTAACTTCTTACATGCAGATCTTCACTGGCTACAGGTTCCCTGCCTCCCCACGCTGTTCCCGTCCAGCTCTGCTGCTAGGTCTCCAAGTTTAAGGTGTCCATTCTGGTCCCAGTTCCCATCACCCTCCTCAACCAGGGAGAGACATCACCTCTATGAAGTGTACCTTCAAATGCCTGTTGTCGAGTTTCAGACCCTGCATTTGCTCTTGGTGCTTTTCTCTCCTCCTAAAATTATAGGTGCTTAGCTGGTGTGTCCACTTTTCCCTCTGAAATTTATTCCTACCGCCTTTCATCTTTGTTCTCATTACCACCACTTAGCCAGGTCCTCCTCTCTGACTCCAGAGACTTTTGCTGTTCTGTGTATTGCTTCCACATCTGTCATCCTTACCTCACTTAGGCCATTTTGATGCTCAGTGACCTATGCTAATATGACAAAGAGAACCATAATGTTTTATGTCCCTAGACAAATGCACACACCACCCCCCACCACCCTCTTCAATGTCGTAATCAACACCACTTCAAATAGCCCTTTGGAGTTTTACTCTCCAAAGACGATGAGGTCCATCTCTCTTGCTCATGCTAAGAATCATTATTTTCATCATTAATTTTCTCTCTGTGGGTCACACAGTCTTGCTCCCCAACAAAGACAGGTCCTGTAACTATGGTGTGTTAAGGAAATGAGATGTGATGCTCGCTTAGCCACTAACTCGTGAGCATCTCCCTTCTCCCTTACTCCAAAGTGGTATATGTAAATAACAAATTTATTTACATAATAATTAGAATTTCTACTTTCCAAATACTAAATTTAATTTCTAAATACTAATTTCTAATACTAAGCATGCGTCTTATTTTTCAAAACCCCATTCCACACATCCTTTTCCCGGTTAAAATATGGACAGAGATTTGTACCCATTGTTTTTATGCAAGTGGGTAAAAGTGATTTTCTTTAATAGGTATCATCATGTTAATTATTCTCTTTTTTTGACAGCATGAAAACTTTATTTAAATAGTTGTAAAATTCTACAAGTCGAAATAATGAACGTGTTTAATTTTCATTTAAAAAATATTTAGTACTCAAAGCCTAAAACACATAATATTCAACACTGTAAGCAAATAAAAGTGCTAAAAATGATAATCAGAAAGGTGAAGTCCAGATCGCTGCTCTAAACCTTTACTCTGCCTAAATAAATAATTGCATAAATAAATAGAATTCCCTTCCCTTGGCAGAAGATCATTGCCTATGCAAACTTTCTCTTTGTTGCACTTTTTCCATCATAATTTTGTGACTAAACTGTTCACATGTGCTGCCAATATATAATTGTAATTATAATTTAAAAATAAAGGCAATTCTATGTTTCTTCCCCTTTCTGAGCAAGATAATTATATTTCTTTGGAATATAAATTGCCACCATTTTTAGAGTTAAAAATTCTTCAAAGAACAATTAAGTCTTTGCTGAAACATGAAATAGAAGATAGTTCTAGAGAAGATTACAACGTTTCAATTCAGTGCTTCCAATGAGAATAAAAAAATTGGCTTAAGTGTTGCCCAAAGTCAATGCTTCAGATTCTAAGATGTCAAGCCATATACTCTGAATGAGCTTAAATCTGTTCAGCAATATAAGCGAGCCTTGTAAACTATAAAGCTATTGAGGTGAATCAAATGTTTATTTTCTCTACATAATCGAAAATAGGAAAAAATCATACGGTTGTAATATTAAACATCATGCACTTCTAAGTAAAAGTTTAAAGCATTGCTCCATCACCTTATTTCTCTTACAGGGAGAAGGAATCAGAAAACACACACCAAAGTTAAACTCCTTAAAATAAGGAATACAAACTTTCTGTAGTTCTGAAAATTTATCTGGTTCAAAAGCAGTGTTTTGAGAGCAGAACTTCATTCTTACAGCGGTGCTCAACTATACACTTTTCCTTTTCATTTCTGTAATACTTTGGAGATGTTAGAGCTATGTTTTTGCTGTTCTGATATAGATGTGAATACTGCATTGTAAGTTGCATTACAGGGAAGTTTATGGAAACTTTCACTAGGGGGAAAGAACCACTTAGTAGCTTTCTGGTGATTGGAAGATCGTCCCCAAATTAGAAAGTTTCTACTGAGTCAGTCACATTGGAGACATGTTCTGCCTTACAACCTGACTAAAATCTCTTATTCTTATAAGTAAAACATGGAAGAGGGAACCCACACATCCACACACACATCCACACCCACATCCACAGCCACACACACACCCCTGCACACAACACTGGCATTATTTGAAAGCAATACAATACCCTAAACGTCAAGGATTCAGAGATACATCAGGTTAAGAGCAGACACCGACAGATAGGAGTCTGAGCCTCCTGAAGAGGTCAGGAGTTGGTGCCTGATTGGAGTCAGAGAGATGGGTGAATCAATCCCATTTTCCCTACTTACTGAATGGGTGGAGTGAGTTCTTAACGTACAGGATCCTCATGGGTAAAGCTAGGGCTTCCCTGGTGCCTTAGATAGTTAATAAACTGCCTGCAGTACGGGAGACTCAAGTTTGATCCCTGAGTTGGGAAGATTCCCTGTAGAAGGGAATGGTAACCCTCTCCAGTATTCTTGCCTAGAAAATTCCATGGATAGAGGAGCCTGGTGGGCTACAGTCCATGGGGTTGCAAAGACTCAAACACAACTGAGTGACTTTCACTTCACACTTCACTTGATGGGTTAAAAAAAAAAAATCATTCTTTTGTCATAGAAGATTAAGATCTGCCAATAACATATTATAGCATCACAGTGCTTGACACATAAGATACCCTGAGAAAATGCTACTCTCCAATATATAATGTCTAGAGGCCACTGGTCCAGCATGTAGCCTGGGGGTTGTCCCCAGTTATGGGCATGATATGAACAGAATCAACTGCCCAAAAGCAAGGCTCTTTCCACTTGCGCTCTGCCTCTCCCACATGAAGAAGCAGTTCTACTCACAACAGTCATATTGTTTTCCAGTCACTCAGTTGTGTCTGCTCTTTGTAACCCCGTGGACTGCAGCATGCCAGGTCTCCCTGTCTGTTACCATCTCCTTGTGTTTGCTCAAACTCATGTCCTTTGAGTTGGTGATGCCATCTAACCATCTCATCCTCTGTCATCCCTTTCTCCTCCTGCCTTCAGTCTTTCCCAGCATCAGGGTCTTTTCCAGTGAGTCAGCTCTTCACATCTGATAGCCAAAGTATTGAAACTTCAGCTTCAGCACTTCAATAAATAGTCAGGGTTGATTTCCTTTGGAATAGACTGGTTTGATCTCCTTGCTGTCCAAGGGACTCTCAAGAGTCTTCTCCAGCACCACAGTTCAAAAGCATCAATTCTTCAGCACTCAGCTTTCTTGATGATCCAACTCTCATATCCATACATGACTATGGAAAAAGCTTTGATTAGATGGACTTTTGTGGGCAAAGTTATGTCTCTGCTTTTTAATACTCTGTCTAGGTTTGTCATAACTTCTCTTTCAACGAGCAGACATATTTAATTTCAAGGCTGCAGTTACCATCCACAGTAATTTTGGAGCCCAAGAAAATAAAATCTGGAATTTCCCAAGCAAGAATAATGGGGTAGATCCACTGAATTAGACAGAGTTGGACATCCACCATCAACCCATTGAATTAGACAGAGTTGGACATTAGTGATCAACTAAACCAAGTTTCTGAGCTTAAAACAACAGCATTATTCTCAGATGCAACTATGGAGATCCAAAGAGAACCATGAACATAAATGTCTTGAATAAGGCATTACTTATCCTTTCTATGGGCAAATGTGGTTTCTCTGTTTGCAGAGGGTTTATTACCTCTTTCCTTACTATCCAGGATCCAAACAAAGTAATAGAAAATCCTTTCCTTCTTTCTTCTCTCTCTCTCTGCCTCCTTCTTACAAGGCAACTTACAGTAGAAAAGGAAGAGGCTAGGGAAAACATGAGACAGCAATTTTTCTCAAACCTGAATTTGCACCAGAACCATCTGGAGGATCTGGTAAAACTCTGATTGTTGGGCTCCACTCTGGAGTATCTGATTCTGTAAATCTAAAGTGAGGTCCGTGAATCTGCATTTTCTGTAAGTGTCCAGGTGATGAAGATGATGCCAGTCTACAATTAACACATGAGTTAAACCACCGCAAAGGAAATTCCCTTCTGATCATCACGTTCAGGCCAGACACACCTTTTCTTCCTCCAAAAACCAAAGTTCTCCCTACTGCGAGAGAGGGTTTGAACATGAGAGACGTATAATTTGAACACAGACATTGGGAGACTATCGGATTGGAGAAGAAGGTGGGTTAAAGGATGTGGTAGGAGAGGGTATCAGGAAGGTTCCCGAAGGACCTCAGTGAGAAGTTCCCTGTGGTAATTAGGTTCTTACCTTGAGAAGTCACTTCTGAATCTCCAGTATCTGGCACATTTTTTGTGAAAATTAGACTCTATCAGTGTAAACTAGAAAAAAATGAACTGGTTGAACATTCTTCAAACTCTCTTAGGGAAAGCTCAAGACTCTATTCCCCCTTTGAGCTTCAGCAAACTTCTCCAGGGGAGGAGACAGAACGATCCAGAGGTATCTTGGCTTCTAACAAACGAAGTCTCTTCCCCCCATCCGCAAAGGTCTCGTTCCCAAGAATACAGGGTTGGGAAAAACAAACGCAACCTGATTCTAATGTGGAGCCCTTCTCCCTACACCCTTCTCCCTACTTTAAAATTCCTGCAGGTGGGATTGATTTTAGAAGGAGCAGCTTCTCTTAATCAAAATGACCCTCTGGAAGGTTCTCCTAGTTAGAGGTTATTTAGGGAACAGGTTTGACTTTTACAAACACGTCACATCTCCTCCACTCTCATCCCTCACAGCATCTAGTAACATCTTTCTGTTCAGTTCAGTCACTCAGCCGTGTCCGATCCTTTGCGACTCCATGGATTGCAGCATGCCAGGCCTCCCTGTCCATCACCAACTCCCGGAGTTCACTCAAACTCACGTCCATCGAGTCAGTGATGCCATCCAGCCATCTCATCCTCTGTCGTCCCCTTCTCCTCCTGCCCCCAATCCCTCCCAGCATCAGAGTCTTTTCCAATGAGTCAACTCTTCGCATGAGGTGGCCAAAGTACTGGAGTCTCAGCTCTAGCATCATTCCTTCCAAAGAACACCCAGGGCTGATCTCCTTTAGAATGGACTGGTTGGATCTCCTTGCAGTCCAAGGGACTCTCAAGAGTCTTCTCCAACACCACAGTTTAAAAGCATCAATTCTTTGGTGCTCAGCCTTCTTCACAGTCCAACTCTCACATCCATTCATGACCACTGGAAAAAACATAGCCTTGACTAGACAGACCTTTGTTGGCAAAGTAATGTCTCTGCTTTTGAATATGCTATCTAGGCTGGTCATAACTTTTCTTCCAAGGAGTAAGCATTTTTTAATTTCATGGGTGGAATCACCATCTGCAGTAATTTTGGAGCACAAAAAAATAAAGTCTGACAGTCTTTCCACTGTTTCCTCATCTATTTCCCATGAACTGATGGGACCAGATGCCATGATCTTTAGATGTCACTAAATCTTCCCAGCCTCAGTGTTGTGAGCCTCACATAAGGGAACCTGGCAAACGACCAGGCCAGGACTCTACCCCAGACCCATGCCATCAGAACCAGGACGCTGTGGTCTGCCATGAGAATTGTTAAAGTTCCCAGGTGATTCTGATATGCCTTCTAAGATCAAAACATCCCTGTTTTAATCAAACAGCCAGTTAGATCCCTGGGAAAGAAGCCCATCTTAATCTGGGTAGCAAGGGAATGCCTCTACCACCTGCCAGGTGGGTTTAGGTAATGGGAAAGCGGCATGAGGTGTTGAACTTACGGGCAAACAAGTAAGAATGTGGTGGGAGAGCTCTTCTGAATAGGAGTCATCATCACAGGTCAAGGAACTTTGGGAGAAACATCCAGGATTTTAGTAAAATTGATGCTCAAAGTCACCAGTGTCCTCAGTCAACTATGGTCTTTCAGGAAGTACAACGGAAAACACTAGCTTTCCCAAGTTCACCAGTTTCCATACTAGCTCTGAATCTGCAGTGGGTCAGGGAGCCACTGAAGATAAGTACTTGAAATTTTTATCAACTTCAAAGTCTTCCTTTATTTTAGGGCAGGAATCCCCAAATTCTGGGATGCAATGGCTGATGATCTGAGGTGGAACTGATGTAATAATAATAATAGAAATAAAGTGCAGAATAAATGTAACTCGCTTGAATTATCCTCAAACAAAGCCTCTCCCCCCCAACCCCCAACCCCTGCCCCAGAAAAACTGTCTTCCACAAAACTGGTCCCTAGTGCCAAAAAGTTTGGTGACCACTGTTAGAGCACAGCTTGTGTTATCCAAGGGGCTACCATAGTCACAGCTTCTTTATAATGGGGAGACTGCTCCTGTGTGCTTAAAGGCATCAGTGCTTGGAGAATGCCTGCAAAAAGAGGACTGGTTATTTCACACAAGATGAGGTTTTTTTGACCTCGCTAAGAGCTGTGGTTTGAATTTCTCTTGGAGGGGGATGGGATGCATTGATAGTAACTTTGATCATTTGTGCCTCTTACAAGTTGAATAGAAAACAAATTTGAAAATCTCTGCCTATTCATGAACTTAAAACTTAGTGACCTGCATTGTGAAAAAGCCTACAGCCTTAGTCATAAAAGAAACAATTTCTTTTCTAAAGCCTATCTCCTGTCTAGCTGCTTCTTAACTCTTTGACCCAAGGAGTTCTCAGAAAATTTTCAGAAAATAGGCTCCTCTGGTGCCTATGCAGTACTTTAGTACCTTAACCTGTGCAAACGTTTCATTATTCACAGAGTTGGCTTTGTATTTTCAACTCACCAAACTGGGTAGAATTTTCTCTCTGTATCTGGTATTCAGAAATTGTTGTTTTCCTGTAAGGCTTAAGTACTGAGTTTTTGTTATGGGTTTTATTTTTTGTTTTGTTTTCTTTCATTCTTACAAAGAACAGGTAGATCATCCAGAATTCTTTTCAAGTAACATATCTATGCTTAGTCATGACTCCCTTATAAGTCACTTGGTTCCTATATGTTAATGAAGCTCTCTATAACTTTAAATTCTTTTGTCACACCTGTTTGCAGAATGGGTAAAAGCAGTTAAAAAGTACAAACTCCAATAAAACAGTAGTTAAGTCATGGGGGCCATAATGTACCGCCTGGGGACTAGAGTTAATAATACGGTGTATAATTTTAAACATCCCTTGGACAAAATTCACTATTCCAAATACTCATGGAAATGATGTTAAGTAGAAAAAAAAATTAAAACAAAGGGATTTAAAAATATTCCTATTCTAATAATCAATCTTTATCCTCGATGTTTGAAGAGGATTCAAAAATGCTTGACAGAGTGAGGGCTCAGTAAATATTTTTCAATGAATGTATGCATAAATACATGACCAGATAAAGGAAGCAATACTCATAGGATGTTTATAAATGAGGACAACGACAGATTGATGGAGAAGCATAAGAGTTTGGAAGAAGGGATACAATTTTTAAATTGAACAGTAATCAATAGGTCTATTTTAATCCACTGTTTTGATATGCATATTAATTAATGCTTGTCAGCTGACAAAAATGCAAGTCGATTCTATTGTTAGCGATAGTACTGCAAACAGTAAAATGCATGTAGTGTCCTGTGGAAAGCAAGCTTATTAATTTAAATTACTAAGAATCCCGAGGAGAGAGCCCATAAACTTCAATGAAGAAACGATTCTTTAATGAAAAAAATTATGTAAAAATATACCAAAAATATTCCCTAGATGGATTATTAATTTCAAATTAAACTATAAATCTTTAAAACTATGAAACTGCATTCTATATTCACCACACAGTAGGGACTGAAACAGGGGCTTGTGAAATGAGGCAGAATAAAGTGAACTAAAAGCATCTTCCAGCTCTGCTTACCAACTTCCAGAACCTTCTTTCTTGAGGTGAGATGATCTTTGATAATTTTCTAAAATAATTTGCCTTTCATTATTTCTTGAAAATGCACACCAGTTTTTAGCAACTATTTTTAGCGTTTCTCTATTCTTACAGAAACAATGACCCAAGTTTGAAGATAAAAGCTGAAGTAATTGGATTTTATTCTAAGATGAAGTGTTATTTGTGATCTAGACCAGCACAAGCAAATGAGTTTCCTCGTAAAGACCAGGTTCGGTTGCTTGGCAGAGCTGCCTGGGACTGGTTCAGTGTAAGAAAGCCACTGAGGCCAGGCTGGGGCTCGGTGACACTGCCCCCCACACACAGGAGGGTGCACTGGACCAAGGGGTGCACCCTTCCCTTCCTAGGAGGCACAGCTCCCTCATTGCCAACAGTGCACCCAAGAGCCATCCTGGGCATGGGTTTTCTCATGTATTATAGCTCTCCAGAGAAGCTCAGTGTTTCACACTGTGGAAGAACTTTTCTTAAAAAATAAATATTATTTTTCTCCAATGACAGTATTAAAACAGTTTACCTTGTCATACTGAGTAAAGTAACTAAGGCAGAGGAGAAATATCATATGAAATCCGTTATATGTGGAATCTAGAAAATAAATGATGCAAATGGACTTGCAAAACAGAGACTCACAGACTCAGAGAATGCATTTTTGGTTGTGGGGGTGGTGGGGGGAGGAGAGAGGAAAAGGATAATTAGGGGTTTGGGGATGGACATGTGCACACTGCTATATTTAAAATGGATAACCAGCTAGGACCTACTGAACATCCCATGGAACTCTACTCAGTGTGATGTGGCAGCATGGATGGGATGGGGGTTTGGGGGGAGTGGATACATGTATATGTATGGTTGAGACCCTTTGCTGTCCACCTCAAACTGTCACAACATTGTTAATTGGCTAAAACCCAATGCAAAATAAAATGTTAAAAAACTGAGAATTAATAGTATTCTGGGAGCCAGACACTAAAGAGAAAAGTAACGTAATTTATCTTTAAACAAAGTCAAAATTATTTTTAAAATCCACTATGTATTTGAGGAACATACAGAACTAAACTGAGATGTAGAAAATATGTCCCCCTTCCCCCTAAAGCCTTATAATATTCTTAGTGTCTTTGTGTAGCAACAGAAGTGTTTTCCTAACTGGTATTGTTCTGCCCAGTTGCTTTCTAGGGCAATTTCCTCTTTTCTGTTTTGGACTCTTACAGTTCATCCAAATGAGCAGCACTGAGAGTCTAAGATATATTTCCATAAGACAAAATAATCTGAGCACTAGCACTTTGAGTTATTTTTAAATGAATTATTTTAAAATAATATGGGCAGTGGAAAGGGATTGCTTTGCTGGACAACCCTGAAACCATGCATGAAAACATCTCTTCATTCAGTCTGTAGCCTCAGAGAGGTCTGCTCTGACCCCCTTAAAAAAAAAAAGAGTTTCTCTACTGGTGACTCAGCAGTAAAGACTCTACCTGTAATGCAGGAGAGGTGGGTTTGACCTCTGGGTTGGGAAGATTCCCTGGTGAAGGAAATGGCAACGGACTCCAGTATTCTTGCCTGGGAAATCCCATGGAAAGAGGAGCCTGGTAGTTTGCAGGAGTCAGACATGACTTAAAGCACCACCACATCCTTTTGTTTCCAGTGTATATCTTTCCCAGTAAAATGTAAGTTCCTGGAGGACTGCCACTTCATCTCCCTTGCTCATTAGTATACCCCTAGGATCTAGAATGGTGCCTAAATATTTATTAAATTAGTAAATGGGTGGATGACTGAGTGTATAGACTACTGTATACCATAGACATTTGACCATTAAGAGAATTATTAAGATATCTGAGACATTATTTGGGAGGCAGAAAGAACTTATTTATTTTAGCCTGTGGGATTCTACTAAATTTCATTCCTTATAAATGAACATCTGCATCCTCTTTTGTGGGGCTAATGGTGATTGCTGATATCTGATCTCTGGGGGATTTGGTCAAGCTGAGAGGTTCACAAGGGTCCTTTCTTCCCTAGCCCTCCAGACTCTGAGGAGGTAGGTGAGTGGGTTCTTGTATATTGCTACCATTCTTATATACTGATACTTGGAACAGGGCCTGTCAGCCCCAGGATGAAATATATACAGGGCAAGAATGGGGAAACATGGCAAGTTTAGTTGAGATACTGTGCCATTTATCTTAGCAGTGGGAGATAAAGCTGGAAAGGAAGACTGAGGTGAAGAGTAAGGAGCTGTGGGAGAAGATGGTGGCTAGGGAATTTAGATTTATTAACTAAAAAATGGAATCCCCACTCCCCACCCTAAACAAGAGTGATACAAAATGTAGGATTGATTATGTATAAATGAGAGATGTTCAGAGAAATAGAAATGCCCATTTCTTCATCAAAAGGACCCAATTTTCCTTTGAGGAAAATAACCACAATTATAAATTTTTATTTTGGCCTGTTCTTGATGCTGAGTAGTAGTCACAATGGTAAGCTTATAAAAACCTGTGTTCATAACATGGCCCTTTCAGCTCAGAAGACCTTATATTTTACTAAATGATACACGAAACAAATAATGAAGACATGAGGCAAATGTGCAAAAAATTGGAGGCATTAATTTATAGGCTATTTAGTGAGGATGTATGGATGTGAGAGTTGGACTATAAAGAAAGCTGAGACCCATAGAACTGATGCTTTTGAACTGTGGTGTTGGAGAAGACTCTTGAGAGTCCCTTGGACTGCAAGGAGATCAGTCTTGAATGTTCACTGGAAGGACTGATGTTGAAGCTGAAACTCTAATACTTTAGCCACCTGATGCGAAGAAGTGACTCATTTGAAAAGACCCTGATGCTGGGAAAGATTGAGGGCAGGAGGAGAAGGGGATGACAGAGATGAGATGGTTGGATGGCATCACCAACTCAATGGACATGGGTTTGGGTGGACTCTGGGAGTTAGTGATGGACAGGGAGGCCTGGCGCGCTGCAGTCCATGGGGTCACAAAGAGTCGGACACGACTGAGCGACTGAACTGAACTAGTGAGTTTCTCTTTACATTCATATCTGTCTACAAATTTCTTATCAGCAAACAACCACCAGGAAGTGACAAAAAAGTAAGATATCAGCAATAAGGTCTCTCTAGTCATCAAGCATCTAATATAGTTGAGGCTCAGGTGAGTTCCTTAGGCTCTCAGCCTCTTACCTTTACTTCCCACGATCATTAAAAAACAGGGGACCTAAAACCTCAAATCAGAGACAAAAAAGAAATGAGGAAGCAGAAAGTCAGGGAATGATGCTGGGGGTAAAGAGTGCAGGAGGGGGGCAGGGTGTATGGGTCCATCTAACCTAGCACTTTACATGATAATGGAAAAATAGATAAGCAGACTGAAAAAACGGTAATCTGTAGCATTCAACAAGAGAAAGGGTAGCGTGTAGTGGCAATGCTTAATGTATATGATATTTACGGATTCATGATTAAGTGATAAATATGCATCGACATTTTCTGCTTAAAGAGAAAAATGTAGTCTGTTTCAGGAAAATTTCAATGACATATCATGAAAATTGATGCAAAAATACTTTTGCTTTTAGAGGACTGAGTCTGAGTTATATAGGAAATTTCTTGGTAAAGCCAGGTAAATATAATTACTTTATTTCAAAGCCCATTGCATACCCCATTTAAGAGTATATACTAATAGCCCCTTTCCTTAGAATATTTCATTTGAGAGTTTTTTTTTTTAATTAGGAAATTACTATATGGGAAAAGATTACTATTTAGTGCCTAAAATATACCACACACTGGATCAACTGCCATAAGATGTTATATTTAGTCCTCTTGGAGGTCTGTTAGATGAGGATTGTTATTCCTGTTTTTAAAGATAATAAAACTAATACTTAGAAAATCATTCAATCTGTCAAAGATGAAGTAGCCAGAACTTCATTCAGATGTAGTGTCTTTTCACTGCATTATCATTCCATTAATTAAAAGCGTGGTAAGAGTTAAGATAGGTGGAGATAACAGCTTGAAAAATGAGTAGGCTGATCACAGAGCACATCCTATACGTGACTGGGGGGAAAAGAAATAATGGTAAGGAAGGGAGGGTTATCACTTGGTACTTTGGAGGGAGGGAGAGTGGGCCAGACTTTAGGGTTGGTGTAATAAATACACAGAGAGGACTTCAAGTTAGGTGGTCTTGTTTTTAAATCACTAGGTGAAATGTAGATGGTGAATACCAACAGAAGGAAATGAATAGAAGAAATACTGAATGGAAAAATGTACAGTTTGTATTTGATCCAAAGTGTCATTAAAGAGAAGGATCTGGGAAGCAACATAATTAAAGTATCAGTCTTTAAAAAACTGACAAGTATGTAAAGTGACCTGGAATGGGGAGAAGCTGGAAAACTCACTAGTCAAATGGAGATTAATCTTTCCATCATGGTGCCACTGATTTCAGGGGGAAAAACATACAACAATTTTGCTTTAAACAAGATATCCACAGGAAGTTACAGAATTGGACACATGTAAAGAAGACACGTTGGACAAGGCAATGGCAACCCACTCCAGTGTTCTTGCCTGGAGAAACCCTGGGACAGGGGAGCCTGGTGAGCTGCCGTCTATGGGGTCGCACAGAGTCAGACATGACTGAAGCGACTTAGCAGCAAAGAAGAAAAGCAGAGTAGTATTTATTCCAGAATACTGAGTGTGTAAAATAGAGAGATTATATTTTCCTTAACATAGCCTAAACTTGGCAAACAATGTCAGTGGAATGATAACCCTGTGCTATTAAACATTTGAGTACTCCTTAATCAACTTGGCATGAAGAGAAGATACAATAGTAATAAAATTTTGGGAATCTTTTTTTTGTCACAATAATAAATGGTAGAAGTAATGCTGAAGTAGGAAAAAAGGAATCGGACATTGAAGGTTAAACAATGCTGAAGCTGAGAGCTTTGTAAAGAGGAGGCAGACGATGACAGATATTCATGCAGCAAGTAAATTCAAATCGAGAGGATGCCTGGCAATTTTGCATAGTGAGAAGAAATAAACACAGAAGAACTCACTTTTCATATGGTTGTTCTGTTTAATAAAGGTGTGTCAATAACAGATCAGGCTTGCCAGATTTAACAAAAAGCAATACAGACCAAGATAAATTTAAATTCATAGGATAAACTTGGACAAAATCACTGTTTTCATTGCTGATCTGAAATTCAAATTGAACTGGGCATCCTGTATTTTGGCAAATCTAAATCAGATTCACTGGGATTTCACCTCTCAATCATTTTCACCTCTCTTAATCAGTTTTACCCTAAAACAAAAGTTGCAAAAATAGAGGGCAACAAAAATTCAGCCCCATAGGAATAAAAAGAAAAAAAAAAGATTTTTCTATAAAGAGACATAATTAGAGCTTGCATGTAGGACTCAACCTGAAATTCCACTGCTTTAATTTAAAGAGCTTGGCAGAAGGGGCCAGGATTTCAAAGATGGGAAAGTTATGTTTGTCCTTAATCTTAAAGGGAGAGGTCTTCCCCCAAGACAGAAGATATTTCTGTAAAGATTAATTTGCTTCATACTGTACTGTGAAGCAACATCTTCTAATTATTTAGCCAGATCTCAACTAGCCAAGACAAACCTGATGGGCTTTAAATGCAGATATGAACCCACTGGAAAGGTATGGGCATCGCCTCGGCATTAATATGTTTAGTCAGCAATACCTACAAAGATTGAGCAAGTACTTCTGCAAGATTCAGAAAACAAAAGACACCAAAGTAAGAGCTGCACCTCTCTTCTCTCCCTATACAAAAGTAAATCGCGGCTTGGCCAAAATATCTCTTTGAGATTTCCTGCAAGCTGTGATAGAAAAACTTTTTGGCTAACCCAATAAATAGATGAGCAAAGATTTTGATACCCGAAGGTTCGTGTGTTTAAATGAGATTGGAGCATAACGTGGGAATAATGTCCTTCTGCGCAGAATTTTAAATATGTATTTTTCAGTATTTGTTTTCTTTGACAAAAATATAATTAAAGAGATGTTAGGACAGTAAACATGATGTGGGCAGTTCGCTGTGGGCCAAGCTGACCGACTGAGACCTGTTCAATATGACAACGCGGTAGCTACAGTGAAGATGCTGAGCACTAGAGATGTGACCTCCTGAGGGGTCTCAAGCATCACAGAGGTTGCTGGGGCTCAGCACTGAGTCAAACAGAGGGAATATGGAATGTCACTAATTAATTTATTATTAGCTGGAAGGGAAAATGCCTGGGGCTTGGGAGAGCAGATAGGGAAATCATCATACTTCCTTTATAGAGAGGAAAAATGAGCTAATGGCCTTATATGTTGACATCTTACACTCTAAGAAGTTTATCTGCATTTGATCATCTACATGATATGAGACTACTGTTGTCCTCATTTTATAGATAAGTCACAAAAGTTTATGCAGTTTTTTGAAAAATGACTTGGCTAGTGGATGGCGTGCGTGCTAAGTCATCTCAATCACGTCCGACTCTGCGGACCCGTGGACTGTAGCCCACCAGGCTCCTCTGTCCATGGAATTCTCCAGGCAAGAACACTGGAGTGGATTGATTGTCACTTCCACCTCCAAGAGATCTTCCCAACCCAGGGATCAAACCTGTGTCTCTTATGTCTCCTACATTGGCAGGAGGGTTCTTTACCACTAGCACCCAGGGGATGGCAGGGATTACATAGAAAGGTATTCTTACCTGGACACAACGCTCACACCTATCATATTGCCACTTCACTCTACTGTGGACAATGCCTTCAATTACTGAAAAGAGAATGAGGGTTTCTATAAGATGTATGGTGGTGGTGTAGTTCCATAGACAATGATGCCACATTAATGGTTTGGGGCTTATAACATATTTCCTGTCTGGTTAACTTCTAGAAACATCAATAAAACCTTACATATTTGTTAAACAAAACTCACTTGACTATACTGTATTGTCCATATTTTGCAGGCGGTTTATATGTCCACTACGCTCAGGCGTTATTGATGGTAAGTCTGCAGTCACAATCATGAATACCAATGTTGAAATGCCAACTGAGTAGACATAAAAAACACTTCTGTGATACTTTAATCAAAGCAGAGAACCTGCACAGAGAGCTCCATCTGCTTACTGACTGCCAGATTCTTTGATAAGCTCTTAAGAAAATTCCTTATCTTTAAAATTGCCTGCATTTTCACTTCATTTCTCCTCCTCTGAGTTGGACAGCGAATGGATTGTCCATCTCCTTGTATATGAAACTGCATTGAATTATAACTGTTGTTAAGGATAGTTGCTCTAAATCTCTTATGGTTCACCCTGAGGCAAGACTTAACAGTAAATATTAAAACAGTAAATAATAAGAGCAAGACTTAAAAGTAACTCTTCCACTCTAAAGCACAGCAACTTAGTAGACTGGATGACGCTTTTACAGCTTTTGTTATTAACTTACAGGATGTTAATAGTTGAATCTGTATCTGGCTACACAGGGAAGAGAGATAAATGGTTAGTAAAAGGGAATGTCTGAGCCTGAATTTGACTGTGTTCACTGGGAAATAAAAACAAATAACAGGACTAAATCTTGAAGATCTAGTGTGGTCATATACAGAAGCTATATTGGGCACAGACATTTAGAGATAAAATCTATTCTCAGTGTTAAAATTAAGCAGAGGAGTTTGCTAACATTTATTGACTCTGATGCAAAAAGAATGAAAAAGAAAGAAAATTTTGATGGCATTCCAAATTAATACGAAAGCTGCTTCCTGCTTCATCAGAATTAAGATGACTGTTAAGAAAGAATTAAGGAAACTAGGGAGTATGCCCGCAGGAGTGTAGGAGTGTGTGTGTGTGTTTCTGTTTATGGGAATGAAACTTTGATTTATATATCTCATGAAAGTCAAAATTTAGTGTCTCCTACTATGCTTTCATCAGCACTCCCCCATGGAGTTTAGGTTTCTAGACTTTATATTAACTTTTTATTGATTTTTGAATCAACTTGAGTGTTTACAGCCTGACTAAATGTGTTTGTGCAGGACTGTTTTAATGAACAGGGATAATCATAACTCATATACTGATTTTAAAATGTTCAGGAATGTTTCTGTAACAATTTATAGGGATATATATCTGACCAAACTTCTGCCATTGTTTTTGTGTGTGTGCAAATTTACTTGCTTAGCATTGTTTATTTAATAGTAGTAGCCATAATTCACACATAAGAATGCCCACAATTGACTCTTATTATTCACAGATTTCACAACATGCAGGTCTGTAAATGGGCTTCCCTGGTGGCTCGCTGGTAAAGAACCCACCTGCCAATGCAGGAGACGCAGGTTCAATCCCTGGTCAGGGAAGATCTGGAGAAGGAAATGGCAACCCACTCAGGTATTCTTGCCTGGAGAATCACATGGACAGAGGAGCCTGGCGATGGGGTCACAGACATGCCTTAGTGACTGAACAACAGCCTGTAAACAGGAACTAGTCATGCACAAGTAAACAGACATGACCCCTGGCCTTAAGAAACTTACACTTTACTAGAAAGACAGACACTCAAATAAGTGTTTATAATACAAACTGAAATGAGCTGCGAGGAAGTTGTGTTCAGGTGCATTTTAGAGCCCCGGGGAGGAAAGCCTCAAGACACCCAGGGAAGTAAGAAAATCCTTGGAAGGAGAGCTAACAGTTACACTAGTTAGAAAAGAAACCAGGTACTCTGAGTATGTGCAGAATTCTGGAAAACTACAGAGTTATTGCTGGACAGAATTGAAGAGGTTAAGGCTGGAGGAAGTGACATAATAGACTAGAGAGGCAGGTAGGAAAAAAACAAATCACTGGTTTGGCCAAAAAGTTCTTCAATGGTCTTTTTGGCCAACCCAATACAATGTTATTTGACAATCCAAAGGGTGTGGATTTTGTCTTTAAAGAACTTTAGGTGTGGCAATCACAGGGTGAGATTTTCAGTCAGATGAGTTTAGAAGACAGACAACGGAGGGCTGACTTAGAACACTGATGTGAGGATTTTAGGAAGCTGAGTTAAGAGAAATGAGTAATTATTTGGATGTGGGAGATAAGAAGATATAAGAAGTCTAACTTGAGTCTCAGGTTTCCTTGTATCATATGAAAGTACTGCAGTAGGCTAAATTGTTGACAGTGCCCCAACTCCAAGCAGAAGAAAATAGGTCTGTTTCTAGAAATAGCACACTCAGTTTAGATAATCATGATTCTCGCAGGTTAAAGTTGAAACAAACTCACAATAAAAACCTCATTAAAGGATGCCATAGTGAATGAGAGTCAGTAAAAACAAGAAAAATTTAAAGCCTCTAATGATACAGGAATTATCACATATAGACTATCAGATACATGAAATGTTTAAAGAATAAAAAACTTAAACTGAGCAAGTACTTACAAGAGACCATGGTCTTCTATACATAAAAATATACAAAGAACTAAATAGTGATGTAAATGTGTGTATAAGCAGATACCTACATGTCTACTTAGCCAGACCTCCCTATCATCTTTATATGTTTTCCCTGAATGTCCACTGAGGGAATCTGGGAGCAGCAACACCATGATAGTAATGAGCAAGCACCCAGATGGTGACTTCTAAAACCATACTCCACCAAAAGGAACACAGACTCCCTGAAGAAAAGGCTGATTCTAGTCTGGGGCAGGTAAAGTAGATAATCTTAAAACACGTGTTTGTAGCAAAAATCAGGAAAATGTTCAACACATAATGGGACCAGCTGGTATTTTTGAACATTTTCCTGCTCCCACTGGACAAATCTGTAACAACCTGAACATCAACTTAAAAAAAAAAAATAGAAGTAACAACAGACTTTAACTCATTCAATAAAGTAGGAAACCATTAATCTATCCTGATTAAAGAAGTAAATGGAAGATTTTATTAAGGTGAGGACATTAATATGTTTCCAAGAGCTTCTACAAGGTATTAATTAAAAATGAAAAAAAGTGAAATACAAAGGAAAAAATAATTTCACACTGGAGAAGGCTGGCCAGACACCACCTTAATCAAGTGACCAAAACCCTGGGATGATTTGAAATTGTGCATCAGCAAACCAACCCAGCATCTCTATAGTGATACTCCTGCCAAAGATGCAAAACCTGAACTGAATCAGGAGGTAACACAAGACAAGTCAAAGTGGCAGAAATATCTCAAAATAAATGGCCACTAATCTTTAAAATGGAGAAGTCCTGAAAGGACTTTCAGGAAATCCTGAGGAAGTCTTTCAGATGGGAAGAAACCATGGATGAATGAAGTTAAATGCTATCTGTTACTAGATCCTTTGGCTTTAAAGGGTGTTTTTGGGCCAAATAGTAAAACTCGAATGTGATCTGAGGCTTAGAAGGAAGACTAAAATAATGAAGTAATACAATCATATTAATTTCCTGACTTTAATGGGTTAGTGGTTATGTGTGTGGGGGGTGGGGGGTGTCCGTGTTTGTGGAAGAAGGCACTAAGTATTTGGGAATGATGGGATATCAGGATGTTTTCAAGTGAATCAGGGAAAACATTTTATTCTGTATCCTGCAGCTTGAAATTGTTTTAAAATGAAATAAGTGAAACATTAACTAGATTTCTTACTGAGTATTATTTTTTACTGCAGAGATTTCTCATAGTATTTACCATGCTAACTTGTGTTTTGCATTTTCAATAAAGAAATATAATATTTAGTAGTTCCTACAGATCTTTTAAGCAAAGTATCTCCTGGAAAAGAGAAGTATTTAAAAACAATCTTTGCACTAAAAGTTATAAAGAAGCATAATAAATCTACCAAATTCTGAGTATATATAGCAACAAATTACTACTATGTAAATAGTAGAAATGTGATTGGGACTGACAGTTATTTAATCAAAACAGTCAATTAAAGAAGGAAATTATTTTTTAAATTTTGCTGAAGTATAGTTGATTGACAAGGTTGTGTTAATTTCTGCTGTATAGTGTCAGTTAACTCAGTCAGTTCTGTCGCTCAGTCGTGTTCAACCCTTTGCGACCCCATGAATCGCAGCACACCAGGCCTCCCTGTCCGTCACCAACTCCTGAAGTTCACCCAACCTCATGTGCATCGAGTCGGTGATGCCATCCAACCATCTCATCCTCTGTCGTCCCCTTCTCCTCCTTCCCTCAACCCTTCCCAGCATCAGGGTCTTTTCCAACGAGTCAACTCTTCGCATGAGGTGGCCAAAGTACTGGGGTTTCAGCCTCAGCATCAATCCTTCCAATGAACACCCAGCACTGGTCTCCTTTAGGATGGACCGGTTGCATCTCCTTGCAGTCCAAGGGATGCTCAAGAGTCTTCTCCAGCACCACAGTTCAAAAGCATAAATTCTTCCACCCTCAGCTTTCTTCACGGTCCAACTCTCACATCCATACATAACCACTGGAAAAACCATAGCGTTGACTAGACAGACTTTTGTTGGAAAAGTAATATCTCTGCTTTTTAATATGCTGAGATAAGTTGGTCATAACTTTCCTTCCAAGGAGTGAGCGTCTTTTAATTTCCTGGCTGAAATCACCATATGTATAGTATTGTAACTCAGTTATATATATATTTCCATTATGGTTTATCATAGGATATTGAATATTATTCCCTATGCTATACAGTGTGATCTTGTTGTTTATCCATCCCATATACAATATTTTGCATCTGCTAATCCCCAACTCCCAGTCCTTCCTTCCCTCCACTTGCCTTTGGCAACTGCAAGTCTGTTCTCTGTATCTGTGAGTCTAGTTTTGTTTTGCAGGTATGTTTATTGGAGTCATATTTTAGATTTCACATATAAGTGATATTGTACGGTATTTGTCTCTTTTTGGCTCACTTCACTTAGTCTGATGATCTCTAGGTCCATCTGTGTTGCTCAAAATGGCATTATTTCATATTTTCTTAATAGCTGAGTAGTATTTCATTATACATATCACATCTTCTTTATCCTTTCATCTGTCAATGGCCATTTACATCGTTTCTGTGTCATGGCTATCCTCAGTAGTGCTGCCATGAACATGAGGTGCATTTATCTTTTAGAAGTATACTTTTGTCTGGGTATATACTCAGGAGTGGAGTTGCTAGACCATATGGCAACTCTATGTCTAGTTTATTGAGGAACTTCCATACTGTTTTTCCATAGTGGCTGTGCCAATTTACATTCCCACCGATAGTGTAAGAGGGTTCCCTTTTCTCCACACCCTCTCCAGCATCTATTATTTGTAGATTTTTAATGATGGCCATTCTGACTGGTGTGAGGTAGGATCTCACTGTTTTGACTTGCATTTCTCTAATAATTAGTAATGATGAGCATCTTTCCATGTGCCCATTAGCCAACTGTATGTCTTCTTTGGAGAAATGTCCATTTAGGTCTTCTGCACATTTTTTATTTTTCATTTTTTTTGCTTGTTATTGAATTGTAGGAGCTGTTTGCATATTTTACAAATTAAGCCCTTGTGGTTGCATCATTTGCAAATATTTTCTTCTAGTCTGTAGCTTGTCTTTGCACTTTGTTTGTGGTTTCCTTTGCTGTACAAAAGTTGATAAGTTTGAATAGGTTTCATTTATTTTTGCCTTGATTTCTATTGCCTTAGAGACCTAAGAAAACTTTGGTATGATTTATGTCAGAGAATGTTTTGTCTATGTTCTTTTCTGGGGGTTTCATGGCATCTTTACTTATATTTAAGTCTTTAAGCCACTTTGAGTTCACTTTCGTTTATAGTATGAAGGTGTGTTCTAACTTCATCGATTTACATGCAGCTGTCTAACTTCCCTAACATCCCTTGCTGAAAAGACTGTCCTTTCTCCATTGTATATTCTTGCCTCCTTTGTCAGACATTAATTACCCATAGATGTACGGGTTTGCCTCTGGGCACTTTCTTCTGTTCCACTGATCCATTTGTCTGTTTCTGTGCCAGTATCATGCTGTTTTGATTATTGTGGTCTTGTACTATTGTGAAATGCCGCCTGCTTTGTTATTTTCCCTCAGGATTGTTTTGGCAATTCTGGGTCTTTTATGGTTCCATATAAATTTTAGGACTATTTGTTCTAGTTCTGTGAAAAATGGCATGGGTATTTTGTTAGGTATTGCATTAAATCTGTAGATTTCTTTGGGTGGTATAGCCATTTTAACAATATTCATTCTTCCATCTAAGAGCATAGGATAGCTTTCCATTTCTTTGAATCATCTTCCATTTCCTTTATTAATATTTTGTAGTTCTTAACATATTAGCTTCTCATCTCTTTGGTGAGGTTTATTACTGAAGAGAAAGTCTTAGTCACTCAGGCATGTCTGACTCATCGTGACCCCATGGACTGTAGCCTGCCAGGCTCCTCTGTCCACGAAATTCTCCAGGCAAGAATACTGGAGTGGGTTGCCATTTCCTTCTCCAGGGAATCTTCCTGACCGAGGGATTGAACCCAGGTCTTTTGCATTCCAAAAAGATTCTTTACCATCTGAGCCACCAGGGAGAGATTTATTCCTAAGTTATTTTAATTTTTTGGATGCAATTTTAAAAAGGATTGTTTTTTACATTCCCTTTCTTGTATTTCATTGTTAGTGTAAAGAAATGCAACCAATTTCTTTTAATGTTAATCTTGAATCTTGCTAAATTTATTAGTTTTAGTAGATTTTGTGTGGAGTCCTTAGTGTTTTCAATATATAGTACTATGTTATCTGCATATAATGACATTCTTACCGCTTCTCTACCAATATGAATACCTTTTAATTCTTTTCTGATTGCTGCAAATAGGACTTCCCTCAAGGCTATGGTTTTTCCAGTGGTCATGTATGGATGTGAGAGTTGGACTGTGAAGAAGGCTGAGCACTGAAGAATTGATGCTTTTGAACTGTGTTGTTTGAGAAGACTCTTGAGAGTCCCTTGGACTGCAAGGAGATCCAACCAGTCCATTCTAAAGGAGATCAACCCTGGGATTTCTTTGGAAGGAATGATGCTAAAGCTGAAACTCCAGTACTTTGGCCACCTCATGTGAAGAGTTGACTCATTGGAAAAGACTGATGCTGGGAGGGATTGGGGGCAGGAGGAGAAGGGGACAACAGAGGATGAGATGGCTGGGTGGCATCACGGACTCGATGGATGTGAGTCTGAGTGAACTCCGGGAGTTGGTGATGGACAGGGAGGCCTGGTGTGCTGTGATTCATGGGGTCGCAGAGTCGGACACGACTGAGCGACTGAACTGAACTAGTATGGTGAAGAGAAGTACTGAGAGTGAGCATCTTTGTTCTGTTCCGATTTTAGTGGGAAGGCTTTCAGCTTTTCACCATTGAGTATTATATTAGCTGTGGGTTTGTCATAAATAGCTTTTATTATGTTGAGATAATTTTCCTCTGTACCCACTTTTGTAAGGGTTTTTTTTTTATCATGAATGCATGTTGAATTTTATCAAAAGCTTTTTATGCTTCTATTGAGATGATCATGGGGTTTTGTCTTTTGTTGATGAGTATATCATGTTAATTTGCATATATTGAAGCATCCATGTGACCCTGGGATGACTCCAACTTGGTCATGATATGTGAATTTTTTTACGTGTTGTTGGATTTGATTTGCTAATATTTTGTTGAGAACTTTTACATCTATATTTATCAAAGATAATGGCCTGTAATTTTGTTTTCTGTTAGTGTCTTTGGTTTTGATATCACGGTGATGGTGGTTTCATAGAATGTCTTTGGTTGTGTTCCCTTCTCTCTAGTATTTCTGGAAGAATTTGAGATGGAAAGGTACAAGTTTTTCTTTGGTAGCATTTGCCTGTAAAGCCATCCTGTCCTGGACTTCAGTTTGGGGGATTTTTCTTTTTAACAGATTCTATTTTATTTCTAGAGGTCAATCTGTCCAAGTCATCTATTTCTTCACTAAGTTTTGGTGAGCTGTATGTTTCTAGAAAGTTCTCCATTTCTTCTAGGTTGTAAATTTGTAGACATATAATTTTTCATAGTATTCTCTTAGTTTATTTTTTAATTCTACAGAATCAGTTGTGATTTTTTTTCTTTCATTGCTTAATTTGAGTCTTCTCTTGTTTCTTTGTGGCGAGCTTCGACAGGTTTGTCAATTTTGTTTACCTTTTCAAGGAATCAGCCTTTGATTTCTATGTTTTTGTAATATTTTTGAATCTCTATTTTATTTTTTTCCACTCTGATCTTTATTATCTCCTTCATTCTGCTGACTTTAGGTTTTGTTTGTTGTTCTTTTTGTAATAATTTGGGTGATGGGTTACATTGTTTATTTAAGATTTTCCTTTTTAAGAAGGCCTGTATCACTATGAGCTTCAATCTAAAAACTGCTTTTGCTCCGTCTCATAGATTGTGTATGATTGTGTTTTCATTATCATTTGCCTCAAGGTATTTTTTGAATTTCTTCTTTGATTTCATCATTGATCCATTGGTGTTTTTGAGGCATGTGGTTTAGTCTACTAGAGAAAGTTCTATGTGCACTTGAAAAAAATGTGTATTCTATTTTTTGTAATGTAACATCCTGAAAACATCAATTAAATCTAACTGTTCTTTTGTATCATTTAGTATCTCTGATGACTTATTGATTTTTTTTTTTTGGTCTCAAATATCCATCCATTGATGAGAGTGGGGTGTTAAAATCTCCTATTATTATATATTCTCATCTATTTCTTCCTTTGTATCTTTTAGGAAGGAAATTATTTTAAACTTATAAAATATATATTTAATATATTTTGTCATTTAAAACACATTATTTATTTAAAATATATTTAATATTAATATTTATATAATATATAAAATATGATTCTATTAAATAATATAATTATTTAATATTAATATTATTTAAAATATATTAACTTTAAACACAAACTTTCAGTAATTTACTAATATTCTTATATAGGCTACTTTTCTCCCTTTCTCTCTTTTTCTTTTTGAATGTTGGTCTCCTAATTGGATTTCTGCATAATATTTTAAAAATATATGTGTATATGAGTATGTATAATAATTTCTCCAGAAAGAAGCAAGTAATCATCAGGTTGCTCTGGTTTTTTCTTACTATTCTTATGCTTTTTTTTTGGCCAACATTTTGCAGTTGTCTCATTACAATAATTTGAGACAAGACTCGTAGTTATTTTTTGCCGGGAGTCTTTACAAATCATTTCTCTATATACCATATTTGTTAGGATTATGTATGATTTACTTAAAATGGCAATCAAGATGGTGTCAAATGTTAAGAGAACCAACATTGCAGAGTCCTGATAAGCAGCGCAGTTAGCGGGGTCGGCAGCTTTGCCGGATGAGTAGGGAGCAGTCTGCGAGTCAAATGTTCTTTGTCACGAACATGAACAGCCAACTTAATGTAGGGAATAGGAAATATTTGTTAATCTGGCAAGAAGATCATCAGAGGTTTTCTCTAGGGTCGGCCTCTAGGTTATCTTGTACTCTCCCTTTATGCACTTTTCATCTTGTTTGTTGATAAGGACATTCTGTTGATTTTATAATGGAAAGCATCTCTGAAAACAATAAGTAATCATATTGAAAGAATATATATTTTTTTCTTTAAAAATATGTGGTTTTCTTTGCTCAGCAGCAATCTGAGAGGCCAAGTATCCAGCCATAGACTGGATCATAATACAGTCTGTCTGATTTGTTCATAAATATGGAAACATCAAACCATTGTTCTCAATTCTGAATTTCTAAAATATTACCATTGAAATGGAGGAGCCACATGACAGCCTATAGTTTGCTTGTTATTGTTCATTGTTCAGTTGCTCAGGCATGTCCTACTCTTTGTGACCCCATGAACTGCAGCATGCCAGGCTCCCCTGTCCTTCACTATCTCCCAGAGTTTGCTCAAACTCATATCCATTGAATTTATGTCATTCAAACAGCTCATCCTCTGTCACCCCCTTCTCCTCTTGCCCTCCATCTTTCCTGGAGATGCCTCCAGCATCAGGGTCTTTTCCAATGAGTCAGTTTTTTGCATCAGGTGGCCAAAGTATTGGAGCTTCAGCTTTACCATCAGTCCTTCCAATGAATATTCAGGATTGATTTCCTTTAGGATTGACTGGTTTGATTTCCTTGCAGTCCAAGGGACTCTCAAGTCTTCTCCAGCACCATAGTTCGAAAGCATCAATTTGGCACTCAGCTTTCTTTATGGTCTAGATCTGACATCCATACAAGGCTACTGGATAAACCACAGCTTTGTCTATATGGACCTTGGTTTGCTTGCCAGTTATGAATCATATAGCAATCAAGGTAATTTCAACAGGTGCTCTTCAGAAAAACAAAACATAAAAGCTGAAGTCCTTTTGATATTTTGAATGTACAGTAAATTCAGGAAAATGATAAGAAGCATCAGATTTTCTCAATAGCATGTTTACCATTTGGTGAATGTATGAAGTAATAGTCATTTACTTAATTACATATTAATATTAGAAACATTTTTATGTTTGTAAATAACATTTATTAGTAGGTATATTTTTTCATGAAGATTGGTAGCTTAAGTCAAGAGTCATTACTAAGTCCCCATCACCTTTTTTGGCAAGATTTATGTTTAATATTTTGGAAAATGTTTTGAAATTACAGAATGTAAAGTATCAACACAGCCAAGGATTAAATGTTCCATTATTTTCTTATAAACCTGAATAGCATTTATTTTTACTTTATCATTTTGGGGTTTCAGATCTAATCTACTTTCATCTATATCAGCAGAAAAGATAAAAATAACCTATCTTTACAAGTTCAACATGATGCCTTTGTCTACATAGACAAGAACATATTTTAAAAGCAACAGTTAAGTGTTAAAGTACTCATTACTGGGATTTCTGCTAGGTCTAAAAAAAAAAAAAACAAAACATTGTATCTAGCTGTAATTCCATTAACCCAATGTGATAAAATATGAATGGCCTTTTCCACAAAGTTCATTTGAAACCTGTCACTGTGTTTGCACTATTATCTGTGGATACCAATTGAAACAATCTATAAGCTAGAGTCCAGAGGTTTTGTTTTGACTTGTGTATACTTTCCTTTTGTCAGGTCAGAGTGTTCACTGTGGCTCAGAGATAAAAAAGCATTTACAAATGGGCCACCCATTCTTGCTGGGCTTCCCAGGTGGCACCGGTGATAAAGAACTCACCTGACAATGCAGGAGACACAAGAGACGTGGGTTCAGGCTCTGGGTTGTGAAGATACCCTAGAGGAAGGGCATGGGAACCCACTCCAGTATTTTTGCCTGGAGAATATCAAAGACAGAAGAGCCTGGCAGGCTACAGCCAGGGTCGCAGAGTCAGACATGATTAATGCAACTTAGCATCAACTCAAACACGTGCATGCATCCACCCAACTGCCAAATCATGATGCTTTCATTGATTTAAAACCGAAGAGTTTTCAAATTGTTGAGTTAAAAGTTTAAGTAATGAATTTAATTTTCGTGGTAGTCTTTAAAGAGTTTAATTCAAGCTATTCCTTGTGCTTGAGCAAAGCTATGAATCCTAGTTCACAAATGAATGAACTCATTTATAAACTGGAGTTGCTATAGGCGCTGTCAGAATACAGGCAACCATGAATTCTCTCTTCTGTAAGTGGCACACATTTAAGCAGAAAAATGTTTTTTTCCCAGGGTTATATTTGCATAGTGGGATTTTAGTTCAGTTCAGTTCACCCGCTCAGTCGTGTCCGACTCTTTGTGACCCCATGAACTGCAGTACGCCAGGCCTCCCTGTCCATCACCAACTGCCAGAGCCTACCCAAACTCATGTCCATTGAGTCGGTGATGCCATCCAACCATCTCATCCTCTGTCGTCCCCTTCTCCACCTGCCCTCAATCTCTCCCAGCATCAGGGTATGTTCCAATGAATCAGCTCTTCGTAGGATTTAACAGGCTCTAATTAACTTCTTTCCTGTCTCAGCAGAAAAATCTACTTCCATCTACTGATGGAAACTCATTTCAAATTTACTAAAATCGTATGATTAGAATATTACTTAGTTAAATAGTATATCTAAGTATGACTGCTCCTGGAAAGGCTGAGGACTTTACATCTATCCATTCATCAACATTCAGCTTCCACATTTGTTAATTAGATCAACTGCCCTTTATTCTAAGATGGTTTTCTTCACCCTGACTCCTCCCACCTGCTCAAGGAAATGTCCATCCCTTTATCCTGCATTATCAATTGTTTTCCTCTCTGCTAATT
This sequence comes from Ovis canadensis, assembly GCF_042477335.2. NCBI lineage: Eukaryota > Metazoa > Chordata > Mammalia > Artiodactyla > Bovidae > Ovis > Ovis canadensis. Next base: position 125,061,798 of record NC_091248.1, on the reverse strand, counting down.
GATTTTGATCATCATACAAACATGTTTTGTCCATTAAAAAAAATCACAACCATTCTTCCTTCTCCAGCTATTGCCCCATTTATCTACTTCCTTTTGCAGCAAAACTCAAGATAAAAATAATAAGGATCTTTGCTCATGGATAGCAATTATTTTCCTTTCATTCTTTCTTGAAACTACTCCAAACTGGCACACCAAAAACAGCTCTTATGGTGATCTTGGACCTGGTATTGCTACATGTAGTGGTCAGTTTTCAGTCTTCATCTTCCGTGTCCCATAGGCAGCATTTGACCTGGTTGGTCACCTGTAGTTCCTTGAAACATTTTCATTGGTAGCATCTGAAACACTAACTCTCTGTTCTTAATTCTTTACTGCTTCCTCCTCATCCCACTAACTACTGAACATTAGAGTGCAAATAAAGAACAATCCTTGGATCTTTTCTTCTCCTTTCTGCTCTTATTCACTCAGCAATCACATCCGTTTTCACAAACTTGAACATCATCTGGATGTTAAGGATCCTCCCAGTTTTATATACCCAGCTTAGACAACTCCCCTAAATTCCAGACTCATATATCCAACACGTATATACTTATTCAACATCGCCCCTGGATAACTCAGACATCTCAGATTCAACATTCCTAAAATTGAATTCCTGATACTGATGCAAATCTTGCTCTGTTTTCAATGTTTGCTATCTCAATTTATAGCAGCTCTTAACCTTCTAATACTCTAGTCAAGAATCTTTGTGCTATCCGAGACTGTACCTTTCTCATTCTCTCTACAATCCATCTGCCACCAGTTTCCATTCAGACTCCAGCCACTTCTACCAGCCTGACCAATGGCATCACATGGATATTTGTAATAGTTTCCTAACTAGTCTGCCTGCTTCTGCTTCCCTGCCTTGTAGTCTATTTCTGGCATGGCAGTTAGAACGAACCTTTTAAAATCAAGTCATATAATTTCTCCCTCAAAGGCTCTATTCTCCATCCGCCTCTCCTCCCTTAATTGACTTTGACTTCATCTCCTCTAATCTAACCACACGGGTCCCCTTACTCTTCCCAGACCATGAAGGATAAACCTGAGGCCCTGCCTCAGGGCCTTTGCACTTTCAGTTTCTCCCATCCAGACTGTTTTACCCTTTTATATCTTTGTGAACTGCACACTTTGATGATTTTATTCAGTCGTGATCATAATGAATTTGTTCCTAGCAAATATTTGACACGAAAACTCTGCTCCCAGATATTTTTAACTGGGGTCTTCATTGCTGCGTGTGGGCTTTCTCCAGTTGTGGCGAGTGGGGGCTACTCTCTAGTTGCAGTCCAAGGGCCTCTTAGGGTGGTAGCTTCTCTTATTATGGAGCATCGGCTCTAAGGTGTCTGGACTTCAGTAGTTATGGCTCAGGGGCTCTAGGGTGCAGGCTTAGCAGTTATGGCATGCAAACTTAGTTCCTGGACCAGGGATTGAACCTGTGTCCCCTGCCTTGGCAGGGAGATTCTTAACCACTGGACCACCAGAGGAGTCCTTTCCAGGTACTTTCTCTCCCTTGCTCTTGTTTGTTTCTCCCTACCGCACTTCCTTCTAACACACACAGTGATTTGTTCAGTTCATTGTCTACCCGCTCCCACTAGACTGTGCGTTTACTGAAAGCAGGAAAGTTTGTTTTGTTTTCTGTTGCATATTCAACAGCTAGAAGGGCACTCAGTAAAGGTTTGTTAAATTAATATGTAAAACTTGAATAAAGTCTGGGTTAAGTATACTGAAGTAGCATGAACTGGAGAAAGAATAGGAGAAGACTGATATCTTGTAGTAATTGAAGAGGTTAGTCCGCTGAAGGCCTCTACCAGAGGCAACTTGTAAAGCTATGTGGTAGGATTGGGTCAAGAAGGGAGTTTGGAGAGGGCCAAACAATTGTCTTTAAAACTCTCCTTGACCTTAATAGTCTCCTTGACCTTAATAATCACTGCAGATGGTGACTGCAGCCATGAAATTAAAAGACGCTTGCTCCTTGGAAGAAAAGTTATGACCATCCTAGACAGCATATTGGAGAAGGCAATGGCACCTCACTCCAGTACTCTTGCATGGAAAATCCCATGGACGGAGGAGCCTGGTAGGCTGCAGTCCAGGGGGTCGCTAGGAGTTGGACACGACTGAGCGACTTCACTTTCACTTTTCACTTTCATGCACTGGAAAAGGAAATGGCAACCCACTGCAGTGTTCTTGCCTGGAGAATCCCAGGGACGGGGGAGCCTCGTAGGCTGCCATCTATGGGGTCGCACAGAGTTGAACACGACTGAAGTGACTTAGCAGCAGCAGCAGCAGCAGACAGCATATTAAAAAGCAGAGACATTATTTTGCCAACAAAAGTCTGTCTAGTCAAGGCTATGGCTTTTTCAGTAGTCATGTATGGATGTGAGAGTTGGACTATAAAGAAAGCTGAGCATTGAAGAATTGATGCTTCTGAACAGTGGTGTTGGAGAAGACTCTTGAGAGTCCATTGGACTGCAAGGGGATCCAACCAGTCCATCCTAAAGGAAATCAGTCCTGAATATTCATTGGAAGGACTGATGCTGAAGTTGAAACTCCAATACTTTGGCCACCTGATGTGAAGAACTGACTCACTGGAAAAGATCTAACTGAGCGACTGAATTGACTGACTGTTCATGGGGTTCTCAGGCAAGAATAATGAAGTAGAGGGGGGCTGGGCAGGAGTAGGAGATCAGAGAGGAAAGGGGCTCAGGGCTGTTTGCTCAGGCTTTACTTCCAAGCCAAGGTCTAATGCTACATACAAGTTGGGTTCCAACTGCAGGACCAAAGCTTCGAGCAATTGATTGTTGTTAGACCAGGTTCCCCAAACAAATCACTTCTATTTTTATCAAAGACTGATTAGGAGGAAGGAAATAACCTCTTAGAGCAAGAAGTAGAGTCGTCTCTCAGTATCTGATCAGAGATTGGCTCCAGGAACCCCTCAGATGCCAAAATCAGATGATGTTCAAGTCCCTCATATAAAAATGTTATAGTATTGCATATAACCTATACACGTTCTCCCTTATGCTTTAGTCTCTAGATTACTTATAATACCTAATATAATGTAAATACCGTATAAACAATTGTGAGTACAATTTAACTGCTAAATGAGTAATTGTCAGTGTGTGAAAAATTAAAGTTTTGCTTCTTGGAAGTTTTCTGGACTTATTTTTTTTTCTTTCTTTTATTTCCCATCTGAGGTTGGTTGAATCCCAGGATGTGGAACCTACAGGTATAGAGGGCTGACTATAGAAAGTTTTCACAGAGTCAACAAAGACCTTGATCAGATTACAACCAAAACAACAATATCCATTTATTGAGGGTTTACTGTGATCTGTTGCATTTTATCAATTACAGTTGATCATTGAATAACATGGGTTTGGATTGTGTGGATACACTTATACATTGATTTTTTTGAATCAATATATACAATGGTTCTCCAGGATATGTGTTTGGTTGGTTGAATCTAAGGATGTGAAACCATGGATATACAAGGCCAACTACAAAGTTAGACCGTCTTTCAACTGCACATCAAACCCCCATGTTGTTCAGGGATCAACTGCATTTCTAATTTTAACAAGAACATTTCAAAGAAGGGATAATGATATCTTATGAGACCACTGAGGCTTTGAAAGTTACTAAGAAGGTAAGGGATGATATTAGGATTCAAATTCCTGTTAGGATGTCTGCATGTCCATTCTGTTGTACAAAGCACAAACGGTTTCTTCTCTTTTTTTCCATTTAATGAATTCCTTGATGTGGGAGGAATTCTGGTCTCCAACACTGTAAAGCTAAGGGGATGCAGATACAAAGCAAGGACAGCAAATCCTAATGAAGCTTCACATCAAGCTGGTCTTATTTGTAAAGCCAATTTGGTCTGTTCTTAAAAAGTTTTAGATCATATCACTGACTGCAGTGATAGAAAGCAGCACGGGTGATGAGTCATTCCAGTTGTACCCATTAATCTCTCTCCATATGGAGTGAGAAGGTCAAACTACAAAGCTCCTTTTAAATACAATTAAAAACAAGATTTGTATTGTTTGGATGGGGTAACAATTATTTCCACATGAAGGGAGACAAAAGGCATTTTTTCTAGGTATTATATTTATTCCAAGCACTTTTTTAAGTAAAATGACTTGGCAAGACAAATAATAAATCATGCTAAAAATATTTAGAACTACAAAGCCAAGGAGATACCACCCCCCAAAATATTTCCACTCAGTTACAAGATAGTGCATTTTCATAGTTCTCAGCATTGCCATGTTGCCACGGGAAACTGAATTTGTAATTGACACTTATACTTTGTAATGAACAATATGGCACCACACATTTATTCCTATAATTATTTTAGAACTTTTAAATTGTGGCTGCTATTTGAAAGGCCTTAGGACATGGTAAGCACAGGCAAGATTATCAAGGGTTCGATGTTTGAGATGTTTTACTTAACTCTAAGTAATTTAATTGAAGCCAATAAATCTCAGTGAGGATGTATCAAATAGCCTACCCTGTGCCTGCAACATACTAGGGAATGGATGAAGACTGAAATTTGTATAAGATGGACTTGTCTCCACGTTTAAAAACATACGTTGAGAAAAACATTTGAGCTCAAACTCAGTGTTCTGTGAAAACTTACAGGGTGGGTAGGGGTGAGAGGTGGAAGGAAGGTTCAAGAGGGAGGGGATACATGTATACCGATGGCTGATTTGTGTTGAGGTATGACAGAAATTAACACTATTGCAAAGCAATTATCCCCCAAGTAAAAATAATGAGTAATAAATTTTAAAATAAATATTTTAAAAAGTGATATGCAAATACAGAGGACTGCAGACCCCTGATATAATGTGTTTCATAAAATAGCTTTTCTATTAGTATACATATAAAGTATCCCAAAAGGATATAATAATTGTAAATAATTTAGTGCTTATTACCAAACATCGTTCAATACACTTATTAATCGTTTCAAGTACCTTTAATCCTCAAGCCAACTCTAATAGTAAGGACTATTACTGTCTCGCTTCACAAAGAAGGAAAGCAAGGCAAAGAAATGAATAAAAGGCTTGGTGTCACACAGTTACGGGATCAGGCATAGGGTGCATGCTCTTCGCCTCTGTTCCTCACTGCCTGGCTGTCTGGTGGTAAGCTATATTTCCAGCTACAGAACAGGAAATTGCTGGCTATTTCAGTTCAGTCCCTCAGTCATGTCCAACTCTTTGTGGCCCCATGGACTATAGCACCCAGGCCTACCTGTTCATCATCAACTCCTGGAGCTTGCTCAAACTCATGTTCATTGAGTCAGTGATGCCATCCAACCATCTCATCCTCTGTCATCCCCTTCTCCTCCTGCCTTCAATCTTTCCCAGCATCAGGGTCTTTTCCAATGAGTCAGTTCTTCACATCAGGTGGTCAAGGTATGGGAGCTTCAGCTTCAGCATCAGTCCTTCCAATGAATATTCAGGACTGATATCCTTTAGAATTAATTGGTTGGATCTCCTCGTAGTCCAAGGAACTCTAAAGAGTCTTCTCCTAAACCACAATTCAAAAGCATCAGTTCTTCAGCTCTCAGAGTTCTTTATGGTCCAACTCTCACATCCATACATAACTAATGGAAAACAAAACAAAACAAAACAAAACATAGCTTTGACTAGAAGGGCCTTTTTTGGCAAAGTAATGGCTCTGCTTTTTAATATGCTATGTTGGTCATAGCTTTTCTTCCAAGGAGCAAGCGTCTTTTAATTTCATGGCTGCAGTCACCGTCTGCAGTGATGTTGGAGCTCAAGAAAAAGTGAAAGTGAAAATTGCTCAGTCGGGTCCGACTCTGTGGACACATGGACTGTACAGTCCATGGAACTCTCCAGGCCAGAATGCTGGAGTGGGCAGCCTTTCCCTTCTCCAGGGGATCTTCCCAACCCAGAAATTGAAACAAGGTCTCCCACATTGCAGGCGGATTCTTCACCAGCTGAGCCACAAGGGAAGCCCAAGAAAATGAAGTCTATTACTGTTTCCAGTGTTTCCCAATCTATTTTCCATGAAGTGATGGGACCAGATGCCATGATCTTAGTTTATTGAAAGTTGAGTTTTAAGCCAGCGTTTTCACTCTCTTCTTTCACTTTCATCAAGAGGCTTTTTAGTTCCTCTTTGCTTCTGCCATAAGTGTGGTGTCATCTGCATATCTGAGGTTATTGATATTTCTCCCAAAATCTTGATTCCAGCTTGTGTTTCATCCACCCTGGCATTTCCCATGATGTACTCTGCATAGAAGTTAAATCAGCAGGGTGACAATATACAACCTTGATGTACTCCTTTTCTTATTTGGAACCAGTATGTTGTTACGTGTCCAATTCTAACTATTGCTTCCTGACCTGCATACAGATTTCTCAGGAGGCAGGTAAGGTGGTCTGATATTCCCATCTCTTTCAGAATTTTCCACAGTTTGTTGTGATCCACACACTCAAAGTCTTTGGCATAGTCAATAGATCAGAAAGATGTTTTTCTGGAAACTTGCTTTTTTGATGATCCAGTGGATGTTGGCAATTTGATCTCTGGTTCCTCTGCCTTTTCTAAAACCAGGTGAACATCTGGAAGTTCACAGTTCACATATTGTTGAAGCCTGGCTTGGAGAATTTTGAGCATTACTTTGCTAGTGTGTGAGATGAGTGAAATTGTGCAGTAGTTTGAACATTCCTTGGCATTGCCTATCCTTGGGATTGAAATGAAAACTGACCTTTTCCAGTCCTGTGGCCACTGCTGAGTTTTCCAAATTTACTGACATATCGAGTGCAGGACTTCCACAGCATCATCTTTTAGGATTTGAAATAGCTGAATTGGAATTCTATCACTTCCATAACTTTGTTCGTAGTGATACTTTCTAAGCCCCACTTGAATTCACATTCCAGGATGCCTGACTCTAGGTGACTGATGACACTATCATGGTTATCTGGGTCATAAAGATCTCTTTTGTAGAGTTCTTCTGCGCATTCTTGCCACCTCTTCTTAATATCTTCTGTTTCTGTTAGTTCCATATTTTTCTGTCCTTACTTGTGCCCATCTCTGCATGAAATGTTTCACATTGGTATCTCTAATTTTCTTGAAGAGATCTCTAGTCTTTCCCATTCTTTTATTTTCCTCTATTTCTTTGCATTGATCATTGAGGAAGGGTTTATCTCTCCTTGCTGTTCGTTGGAACTCTGCATTCAGATGGGTATATCTTTCCTTTTCTCCTTTGCCTTTCACTTCTATTCTTTCCTCAGCTGTTTGTAAGTCCTCCTCAGAAAACCATTTTGCCTTCTTCCGTTTCTTTTTGCTGAGAATGGTCTTGATGACTGCCTCCTGTACAGCGTCACAAACCTCTGTCTATAATTCTTCAGGTACTCTATCAGATCTAATCCACTGAATCTATTTTTCACTCCCACTGTATAATGATAAAGGATTGATTTAGGTCATACCTGAATGGTCTAGTGGTTTTCCCTACTTTCCTCGATTTAAGTCTGAATTTTGCAAAAAGCAGTTCATGATCTGAGCCACTGTCAGCACCCAGTCTTGTTCTGCTGACTGTATAGACCTTCTCTATCTTCGGCTACAAAGAATATAAGCAATCTGATTTTTGTATTGACCATCTGGTGACATGCATGTATAGAGTTATCTTTTGTGTTGTTGGAAGATTGTTCTTGCTATGTTCAGTGTGTTCTTTTGGCAAAACTCTGTTAACCTTTTCCCTGCTTCATTTTGTACTCCAAGTCCAAACCTGCCTGTTACTCCAGGTAGTTCTTGAATTTCTACTTTTTCATTCCAGCCCCCTAGGATGAAAAGGACATCTTTTTTTGGTGTTAGTTTTAGAAGGTCTTGTAAGTGTTCATAGAACCATTCAATTTCAGCTTCTTCAGCTTTACTGGTTGGGGCATAGACTTGGATTACTATGATATTGAATGGTTTGCCTTGGAAACAAATAGAGATCATTCTGTCTTTTTTGAGATTGCACCCAAGTACTGCATTTTGGACTCTTGTTGATTATGAGGGCTACTCCATTTCTTCTCAGGCATTCTTGATCACAGTAGTAGATATAATGGTCATCTGAATTAAGTTCACCCATTCCCATCTATTTTAGTTCACTGGTTCCTAAAATGTCAGTGTTCACTCTTGCTGTCTCCTGTTTGACCACTTCCAATTTACCTTGATTCATGGATCTAACATTCCAGGTTCCTATGCAATATTGTTCTTACAGCATCAGACTTTACTTCCATCACCAGTCACATCCACAACTGGGTGTGTTTTCACTTTGGCTCCATCTCTTCATTCTTTCTGGAGTTATTTCTCCCTCTTCTCCAGTAGCATATTGGGCACCTACTGACCTGGGGAGTTCATCTTTCAGTATCCTATCTTTTTGCCTTTTCATACTGTTCATGGGGTTCTCAAGGCAAGAATGCTGAAGTGGTTTGCCATTCCCTTCTCCAGTGATCACATTTCGTCATAATTCTCTTCCATGTCCCATTTGTCTTGAGTGGCCCTACATGGCATGGCTCATAGTTTCATTGAGTTAGACAAGGTTGTGATCCATGTCTTCAGTTTAGTTTCTGTGACTGTGGCTTTGAACTGAGGCCAAACTATGGTGGAGGTGATGAACGTAATGGTGACCTCCTTCAAAAGGATTTATGCATGTGCTCTTGCATTCAGCACCCCTGACCACCAGCCACTGTTGACCCATGCTTCCACCAGAGCCTTCTGGACACTCTGCAGCAAGTCTGGCTCAGTCTCTTGTGGGGACACTGCTCCTTCTTCCTGGCTCCTGGTATGCACAAGGTTTGTTTGTGCCCTCTAAGAGTCTGTTAACTCAGTCCTGTGGAAGTTCTGTATTCAAATTCCCCTGGCCTCCAAAGTCACATTCCCTGGGGGTTCTCAGTCCCTTTGCTGGAGCCCAAGCTTGAAAAATCTGTTTTCGGTCCTAGAACTTTCTTAACAGTGTGAGAATTTCTTTGGTATAACTGTTCTGCAGTTTGTGGGTCATTTGCTCGGTGGCTCTATGGTGGGGCTAATAGTGACCTCCTCCAAGAGGGCTTTTGCCACACGCTGCGTGACCCAGGACTGCTGCAACCAGAGCCCTTGTCCCTATGGCAGGCCACTACTGACCCGTGTCTCCACAGGAGACACTCAAACACTCAAAGGCAGGTCTGGCTCAGTCTCTGTGGGGTATCTGCTTCCTGTGGGGTATAAGATTTTGAGTCCTCCAAATGTCTCTGGTGGATGTGGGGTTTGATTCAAGATGTGATTTCGCCCCTCCTACCATCTTGTTGGGGCTTCTCCTTTGCCCTTGGACGTAGCGTTTTGTTTTGTTTGTTTTTTTTTTTTTTTGGTGGGATCCAACAATCTCCTGTTAATGGCTGTTCAGCAGCGAGTTGCACTTTTGGAGACCTCACAGGAGAAGATGAGCGCAAGTACTTCTACTCTGCCATCTTTGTATCAGGGAAGCGCTTTTTTAAATTTATAAACTTTTTAAGCTCTTTTAAATTTATAGGGATAATGTTTTTATGTGAACCAGTAAAGACAAATGCAAATTGTTCAATTTTTGAGATTATTTTGGGCAATTAGAGTGTTTGAGACATGAAGTAATATACAGTTGAGGGGAAAAAATAGTATTGGAGACAATGTGTATTGTTGATAAGAATCACAGGAGTCACAAAAATGCTACATGGTGTCCCTGGGGATGTGAAATTCTAAGTATCCTGGAGAGTTAACTCATTTGACTTCCTGATGACAAAGAAACTTCACATAAAACACAGCAGGAAATTAAGTATTTTACCTTGAGTCATCTCTTAATCATCACAATATTTTTCTATGTAAGAACTGTTAATATTTAAACTATGCACAGTCTCTTTTAATTCTTTGTATTTGTTTTTAATGTAATATGTGTGTGTGTGTGCTAGGTCATGTCTGACTCTTTGCAACCCCATGCATTGTAGCCCTCCAGCCTCCTCTGTCCATGGATTCTCCAGGAAAGAATACTGGAGAGGGTTGTCATTTCCTCCTCCAGGAGATCTTCCCAACCCCAGGGACAGAACCTATGTCTCCAGCATCACCTGCATTGGCAGGATTCTTTACCTCTGTGCCACCACAAATAAAAGTGAAAGTGAAAGTGAAGTTACTCAGTCGTGTCTAACTTTTTGCGACCCGTGGACTGTAGCCCACCAAGCTCCTCCATCCATGGGATTCTCCAGGCAAGAATACTGGAAAGGGTTGCCATTTCAAACTCATTTGTTAGAATAACTTAGCACATCTTTTTAGAAACAGATTGTGCAGTCTGTTGTACATGGAGAGGAGTGGAGTGTGGTTAATCACCATTTGGATAATATTATGCATTTTCTTGTAAGATTAATCAATTAAATATATTATTTTTATAATGTGCTTGATAGATTAAAATAGCCCAATATTTTCCTTAATGTGACAACTTAAACAATTCATTAGCAAGAATATACTCATTATTTCTCAAAGCCTTATAATATTTTTATAATTGAGTTGTGCTTATTCTTTTGTAGAATTACATTTCTTTTACCCTCTATCGGAGAAGGCAACGGCAACCTACCCCATTACTCCTGCCTGGAAAATCCCATGGGTGGGGGAGCCTGGTAGGCTGCAGTCCATGGGGTCGCGAAGAGTCGGACACGACTGAGCGACTTCACGTTCACTTTTACTTTCCAGTCCTGTAGCCACTGTTGAGTTTTCCAAAAATGCTGGCATAATGAGTGTAGCACTTTAACAGTATCATCTTTTAGGATATGAAATAGCGTACCTGGAATTCTATCATCTCTACTAGCTTCATTTGTAGTAAAGCTCCCTAAGGCCCTTGACTTCAATCAATCCTAAAAGAAATAAACCCTAAATATTCATTGGAAGGGCTGATGCTAAAGCTGAAGCTACAATACTTTGGCCACCTGATGAGAAAAGTTGGCTCACTGGAAAAGACCCTGATGCTGGGACAGACTGAAGACAAGAGGAAAAGGGGGCAGCAGAGGATGAGATGGTTCAAATAGCATCATTGACACAGTGGACATGAGTTTGCCCAAACTCTGGGAGATAGTGAAAGACAGGAAAGCCGTGGGTGCTGCAGTCCATGGGATCACAAAGAGTCAGACACGACTTAGTGACTAACAAAAATAACAATGGCAATTTAAAAAGTCATATGCAAAGCAGAACTGAAGAAAGAATAACTGAAAAATATTGTAAGGGATAGAATGACCTGGAAAAACTGCTCTTGGGACTTGTACTCCCTCTGCAGACACCCAGAATGAGTCTGCAGGGTAAACAATTCCATTTCAATAAAATACTTGCCTTATCAGACAACAACTAAACGTATGGCATAATTACTCTGCAAAGGAGAGTAATATGCTCCCATAATTTTTGTGAAGAACTGATTGCTATTGAAGATTGTTCTCCTGACAGTAACCTGTGACATCCATCTTGATAATGAACCAGATAACAGATGGTATTTCTTGAAGGACACATTCAAATTAAAGCCCTACTTCAGAGAGAAGCAACTTTATTCCTCTATTATCATGGGTGTTGAGAAAACATTTTTAATTTTATGGTTTTTATAAGTTAATGAGATCTCTAGAGTAGTCACCTGGTTATTGGAAAAACCTAGCCATGAACATTCTCTGTCATTTTCAGACTACACCATTTATTTTAAAAAAGTAACTATAACTATACTATAAGATAGTGTCAGTTGGGCAATGTTATATTTTAGAGTTGATTCCTACTGTGACATTAAGCTAAAAATATTAGAGCTATTCTCCAGGTTTTCTACATATTACCTTAACAGAAACTTACACTTTAATTCAGATCTTCATTTATAAAATGAGATTTTAGGACAATTTCTGCAACATCTAACTGTGCATTTAGAGAAAGTTTACTATCTCTACAAAGTTGGAATCATATAGAATTATGCTAATGTTATAGTAATGTAGGTTTATAGTATATTGCTTATAAACGGGACATTTTCATTTAACTAATACAGTGAATATTTTCTCATGCCATTGAAACATATTTCTCATGCAGTGCAAAAGAAAATATTTGATGGATATGTAGAATTCCATCATAAGATACTAGTGGCATTCACACTGTTGACTTTTTTCTGTTTTATCAGAAATTCTGTTGATAATTCAGTACCATTTACCTCCTCATCTAAGTTCTCCCTTTTATTAAAGGGTTAGACAGCTTGGAACTGTGCTTCCCCAAATCCCTGATAACAGGTTTCCACATTAGATTCTGTCAACAAGACTCCCGGTCAGCATTTATAAGGTAGAGAGCAGAAGTCATTACTGCTCTTGTGTCTGCAGTGGACAAATATTCACCCACTTCCTTGTAAGGAGTAATCTCACCTCTAGCAGTTTTCTGTAATTCCCTAATTTCTAATTTTCTGAAAGAAGCAGTAATTTCTCTCCGTTTTGTTCTCCCAGTTATCCCAACTATTTTGTAAATCTGATTTCTTGTATTGTATTTCATTCTGTTTAAAATACTAAAAGAGATGTTTCTGGTCTTCTGAGAGAACGCGGACTGAAACCGTCATGCCTAAGTAACTTTCCCCGCCTTAATGTCATTGTATATGAAAATGAAAGGGTTAGCCACTCAGTCATGTCTGACTCTTTGTGACCCCATAGACTGTAGCGTGCCAGGCTCCTCTGTCCACAGAATTCAGGCAAGAATAATGAAGTGGGTAGCCATTCCCTTCTCCAGGGGATCTTCCTGGCCCAAGGATCGAATTCAAGTCTCCAGCATTCCAGGTGGATTATTTACTGTCTGAGCTCCTAGGGAAGCCCATCATTTTATATAGTTGTTTTAAAGTTTCTGCTAGTTAGTATCTTAAAACATGACAATATATTCGTTAATTTATTTCATGGTGGAGAGATTACCAGTATTTTCTTACTTTGCAGCTTCTATTATTTGCTTCATATAGAATGAAAGTATCTTAATTCAAGACTCAGCAGATATTTAATAAGAGAAATTTATTTCCTAGTTCCTTTATAAATACATCCTTGATCTATTTGATACTTGCTTTGAAAAACTGAGTTAAGGATTTAAATTTAACTTCACTTTCATAGTAAGACACATTTTCTAGGATCATATATTGAATAATTTCCTCCCCTATAATTTAAATGCAATATTTATAAACAAATATTTTTGGACTCTAATTTGTTTCAGTGATAATTTTCCATTCTCGCTTCAAGTACTCATTGCTTTATGCATTGAATATTTAAGTAGGTTTTAATGTACATTGGTACAGGCTGTTTTCTCTTTTTTCTTTCAGAGTAATCTGATCATCTTAATAATTGTTCTTCCAGACTGAGTATAGAATCACTTTAGCTTCAAAAATCTTCCTGAAGTGTTTATAATAATTATTTTATTTTATAGAAAGTAAAGAGCTTTACACTATATACCTCTATGACAAAACTTTTCTCATTTTTTTTTAAAGCTGTATTTTATAACTTCGGGTAAACTGATATTTTGTCATCAACATATTTTCACATTTCCTTCCTTCCATAATTAACCTCAGATTTTACCTTTCTCAGGCTATATTTTAGTCTGTTTTAGTGATCTATATTCCCTTCAAAATAATCTATATTACTGATTTTCATATTTCTTTTTTAGAATCATGAATGCTATTCTCTTACAACTTTCATTTTCTCATGTCTTAAATTATGTCTCCTTTTTCCTTTCAATTTATATTTCATGTTCTTTTATTCCTATTTTGGGTTGTTTGGATTTCTTCTTTTTTAAAATCACACTAGCCAGGTGTTGGACTATATTACTATTTTCTGAGCTTATCTGTTATGAGTATTAATTTCATTTTTCTGTCTTTTAATTTTATTAATTTGTGCCTTTATTATTTCCTCTTTCCTGCTATCTTGAAAATTTTCCTACCTCATTTAATCAAATATTCATTGTTTAGTTTTTCTTCTAATAATAATGCAAATATTTATGGTTAGAAATTAACTGATAGATATAGGTATGTTAGCATTCGATATCAGAGAAGGCAATGGCACCCCACTCCAGTACTCTTGCCTATAAAATCCCATGGGCAGAGGAGCCTGGTAGGCTGTAGTCCACGGGGTCGCTACTAGTTGGACACGACTGAGCAACTTCACTTTCACTTTTCACTTTCATGCATTGGAGAAGGAAATGGCAACCCACTCCAGTGTTCTTGCCTGGAGAATCCCAGGGACGGGGGAGCCTGGTGGGCTGCCATCTATGGGGTCGCACAGAGTCAGACACGACTGAAGCGACTTAGCAGCAGCAGCAGCAGCAGTCAATATAGAGTTCATTTATTCTATCCTGTAGGCTCCATGTCATCACTTCTTTTCTGTTCTATATGTTCTAAGTTTTGCTACAATGGGAGTATTTTTTCACTCTTTTTCTAATATATTACTTTACATGGACAATATTATGTCTTTTTTCATCATCTCTTTCCCTCTAAAAATGCAATTAAAACAATTAAAAAAATAATATGACACTGTATATCTTGCTGAATTGTGACAAGGAAATGGAGGCTTCATGTTTTGCCTTGCACTGATACCTTCCCCTTTACCTCATTCCTACCCAGATTAGGGGGGTGGTTAGTGGGTTTTTTTCATTTATCGACTGGTTAATTCCAAGTGATACTACTGTTGACGGTGTCAGAAGATTCTACAGTCCTACAATTGTCTTCCCCTTCACCTATGCCTGTGCACTGGGGAAGCTTTCTTCTAACCATGATCATTGCAGGAGAAAATGTGTTATTAATGATCTCTTTAGACAGTGTGATAGCAGAAGCCAAGGTTAAATATTTCTTAGGAATATATATAATTAAGAGAATAAAAGGGCATGGCAACTCACTCCAGTACTCTTGCCTGGAAAATCCCATGGACGGAGGAGCCTGGTAGGCTGCAAGTCCATGGGGTTGCTAAGAGGCAGACATGACTGAAGCGACTTAGCAGCAGCAGCAGCAGCAGGAATACATATAATTAAGAGAATAAAAGGGCATGGCAACTCACTCCATTATTCTCGCCTGGAGAATTCCATGGACAGAGGAGCCCTGTGGACTACAGTCCATGTAATCACAAACAGTGGACATGACTGAGTGACTAGCACTTTTCATACGCTAATCCCAACCTACTAATTCATTCCTCCTTCCTCCTTCCCCATTGGTAACCATGAGTTGGCTTTCAATGTCTCTGGGTCTGTTTCTGTTTTATAAATAAGTTCATTTGTATCTTTATTTCTAAGATTCCACATACATGATATATGATACTTGTATTTCTCTGTCTGGCTTACTCGATTTTGTACGATCTCTAGACCCATCCTCATCACTATAAATGGCATTGTTTCATTTTCTTTTTTTATGGCTAAGCAGCATTCCATATATACCACATCTTTTTTTATACATTCATCCAATTAAGCGTTTCCCATGTTTTGGCTATTGTAAATAGTGCTGCTACAAGTATCTCATCGAATGAGAGTTTTGCCTAGATATATGCCCAGGGGTGGATTGCGGGATTATATGATACCTCTATTTTTAATTTTTTTAAGGAACCTCTATACTGTTTTCCATAGTGGTTGTACAAATTTACATTTCTACCAACACAATAGGAGGGTTCTTTTCATCTACCTCCTCTCCAGCATCAATTGGCTGTAGACTTTTTGATGGTGGCCATTCTGGCTGGAGTGAGGTGTTACCTCATTGTAGTTTTGACTTGCATTTCTCATATAATTAGTGATGTTGAGCATATTTCAATGTGCCTCCTGGTCATCTATATGACTTCTTTGGAGAAATGTCTACTTAGGTCTTTTGCAAGTTTTTTGACTTTTTGAAAATTTTATTGAGCTGTATGAGCTATTTACATACTTTCAAAATTAATCACTTATTGGCTGCATCATTTGCAAATATTTTCTCCCATTTTGTAGGTTGTCATTTTGTTTACGGTTTCCTTTGGTGTGCAAAAACTGTCAAGTTTAATTATACCCATTTGTTTATTTCCATTACTCTAAGAGATGAATTAAAAAACTATATTGCTGTGGTTTATGTCAAAGAGTGTTTTGCCCAGGTTTTCATCTAGAATTTTTATAGTATCTGGTCTTACATCTAGGTCTTTAATCCATTTTGAGTTTATTTTTGTGTATGGTGTTACAGAACGTTCTCATTTCATTTTTTAGATGTAGCTATCCGGTTTTTACAGCATCACTTACTGAAGACATTGTCTTTTCTTCATTGTATGTTCTCTCCTCCTTTATCATAGATGAATTGACCATAGGTGTGTGTGTTTATTTCTGGACATTCTATCCTGTTCCATTGATCTATATAGCTGTTTCTGTGCTAGTACCATACTGATGATTGTAGCTTTGCAGTATATCTTGAAGTCAGGGAGTCTGATTCTTCCAGCTCTGTCCTTGTTCATGATTGCTTTGGTATTTCAGGGTCTTTTGTATGTCCATACAAATTTAATTTTTTTTTTGTTCCAGTTGTGTGGAAAATGCCATTGATAATTAGATTTGGGGGAATTTGTGAGTGCGTATTCAGTCGTGTCTGACCCTTTGTGACCCCATAGACTATGGCCTGCCAGGCTCGTCTGTCCATGGAATTCTCCAGGCAGGAATACTGAAGTGGATAGCCATTCTCTTCTCCAGGGCATCTTCCTGACCCAGGGATCAAACCCAGGTCTTTTGCATTGCAGGCAGATTCTTTACCATCTGAGTCAGCAGGGAAGCCTTTGATAGGGGTTGCATTGAATCTTTAGGTTGCCTTGGGTGGTATAGTCATTTTAACAATATTGATTTGGGAAGCCCAATCAGGAACATGGAATACCTTTTATTCTGTGTGTATCATTTTAGATTTCTTTCATCTGTGTTTTATAGTTTTCAGAGTACAGGCTTCTTGTCTCCTTAGAGGTTCATTCCTAGGTGTTTTACTCTTTTTGATATGATGGGAAATGGGACTGTTTCCTTAATTTCTTTTTCTGATATTTCATTGTTAGTGTACAGGAATTCAACAGCTTTCTATGCAGTAGTTTTGTATCCTGCAACTTTACCAGATTCCTGATGAGCTCTAGTAGTTCCTGGTAGTGACTTTATGATTTTCTACAGATAGTAATATGTCATCTGGAGGAAATGGCAACCTACTCCAGTACTCTTGCCTGGAGAATCCCATGGACCAAGGAGCTTGGCAGGCTACAGTCCATAGAGTCACAAACAGTCTGACACAGTTCAGGTGACTTAGCACGCAGCCTGCAAATAGTGACAGATTTATCTCTTCTTTTTCCATTTGGATTCTCTATTTCTTTTCCTTTTCTGTTTGCTCTGTCTAGAATTTCCAAACCTATCTTGAATTAAAGTGATGAGAATGTGCATCCTTGACTGAAATGCTTCAGCTTTTCATCCTTGAGTGTGATAATAGCTATGGGTTTATCATATATGGACTTTATTATTTTGAGGTATGTTCATTCTGTGCCTACATGCTGGAGAGGGTTGTTTTTTTTTTTAATCATAAATTGATGTTGAGCATAAAAGAAAGAAAAAAAAAGAATTAATCATCATCCTCATCTTTTGAAGTGAAAATTTTATGCCTCCAAAATACCAGAAACTAACATAATTGGTGACTGAGACAGGACTAATTTATTTATGTTCTACACTGAGAGTATGTACAATAAAGATTATAAATCGTAAAGTTATTCAGGGAAGAAAACAAGACTGTGATCCTCACAACACTGTCCCACACCCAGGCTAATGATTATTATCCTGTTACCTTTAGGCTTCAGTCTCTGTTGAATGAAAACACTGCACTGAAGAATCAAGCTTTAATTCTGGTTTCCTCGGTGTGTATGCCCAGCAGTGGGATTGCTGGGTCATAAGGCAGTTCTATTTCCAGTTTTTAAGGAATCTCCACACTATTCTCCATAGTGGCTGTACTAGTTTGCATTCCCACCAACAGTGTAAGAGGGTTCCCTTTTATCCACACCCTCTCCAGCATTTATTGCCTGTTGACTTTTGGATTGCAGCCATTCTGACTGGCGTGAAATGGTACCTCATTGTGGTTTTGATTTGCATTTCTCTGATAATGAGTAATGTTGAGCATCTTTTCATGTGTTTGTTAGCCATCTGTACATCTTCTTTGGAGAAATGTCTGTTTAGTTCTTTGGCCCATTGTTTGATTTGGTCATTTATTTTTTTCTGGAATTGAGCTGTAGGAGTTACTTGTATATTTTTGAGATTAGTTGTTTGTCAGTTGCTTCATTTGCTATTATTTTCTCCCATTCTGAGAAAATGTCTTTTCACCTTGCTTATAGTTTCCTTTGTTGTGCAGAAGCTTTTAAGTTTAATTAGGTCCCATTTGTTTATTTTTGCTTTTATTTCCAGTATTCTGGAAGGTGGGTTATAGAGGATCCTGCTGTGATTTATGTCGGAGAGTGTTTTGCTTATGTTCTCCTCTAGGAGTTTTATAGTTTCTGGTCTTACATTTAGATCTTTAATCCATTTTGAGTTTATTTTTGTGTATAGTGTTAGGAAGTGTTCTAGTTTCATTCTTTTACAAGAGGTTGACCAGTTTTCCCAGCACCACTTGTTAAGAGAGATTGTCTTTTCTCCATTGTATATTCTTGCCTCCCTTGTCAAAGATAAGTTGTCCCTAGGTGCATGGATTTATCTCTGGGCTTTCTATTTTGTTCCATTGATCTATATATCTGTCTTTGTGCCAGTACCATACTGTCTTGATGACTGTGGCTTTGTAGTAGAGCCTGAAGTCAGGCAAGTTGATTCCTCCAGTTCCAGAGGAAACCAGAATTGAAAGAGATGTGTGTACCCCAATGTTCATCGCAGCACTGTTTATAATAGCCAGGACATGGAAACAACCTAGGGGTCCATCAGCAGATGAATGGATAAGAAAGCTGTGGTACATATACACAATGAAGTATTACTCAGCCATTTAAAAGAATACATGTGAATCAGTTCTGATGAGGTGGATGAAACTGGAGCCGATTATACAGAGTGAAGTAAGCCAGAAAGAAAAACACCGATACAGTATACTAACACATATATATGGAATTTAGAAAGATAGTAATGATAACCCGGTATGCGAGACAGCAAAAGAGACACAGTTGTATAGAACACTCTTTTGGACTCTGTGGGAGAGGGAGAGGGTGGGATGATTTGGGAGAATGGCATTGAAACATGTATAATATCATATAAGAAATGAATCACCAGTCCAGGTTTGATGCAGGATACAGGATGCTTGGGGCTGATGCACTGGGATGACTCAGAGGGATGATATGGGGAGGGAGGTGGGAGGGGGGCGTTCAGGATGGGGAACATGTATATACCCGTGGTAGATTCATGTTGATGTATGGCAAAACCAATATAATATTGTAAAGTAAAAATAAATAAATAAATTAAATGACTAGAAAAAAAAAAAAGTAAAGAAAAGAATGAAGCTTTAAGCCAGTACTTTTCTACCTTTTAAAGTCTATCTTTACTTTTCTAAAATATGCAAATAGCAAAACATTCGAGTAACCCTCAGCTGAGAATGCTTCAATAATTCACATAATTGAACACATCTCCACCACTCAAGATTTTTTTAACTTTATATTTTATTTAAAATAAAACTTGAAATTTTTTTCCCTCTTCCCACTGCAAATATGGAATTATTTTGTTGAGTGTACTTTATCAAATGTCCATTTTAACTGTATACCCAGACTCCTCAACAGACCCTTCCACACATACAGAGGGCATGCCTGTTAGGAGCTCTTCTCTGGGAGCCTGTTGTGTTTCTGCCCTCTCTAGGAGCACAGCAATGCCACCTTTTGTCTTGGACTTTTCCAGTCTATACTGTATCGCAAGCAGCCTTGAAAGACAAAGGTAGTGTGGCATTTGCCTAAGCAGAACGTATGTGTGTTTGTTGTCCACTCTAACTAAGATGATGTCCTCTTGGGGGCAGATGCTGGGCAGTTTTCACTGTGGCCCTTCATAAAAGACTGGGGTTTTCTGAGCTTGGGACTCCTCTACTGACATGCACCCTACTGTGTGGAAAAGCATCCTCTGGCCTCCATGGTGCCACCCGGTGGAAATTACAGCTTAGGGTCCAGGGACTAATGCTGACACTCTGGCCACTGCTGCTGACTGGGTAATAAAGTGTCCTTTGTCCCTGAGCCAGAAGCCAGGACTTCTGCCAACATCCGTGGAGCTGTGGCAGACTAACTTGTTAGCTGATGAGCAGGAAACAATCCCAGGTCTGTCTTGATGCCTGATGTTGCTCTATCAATCTGTGTTTTAAGATGCTTTCATTTGAATCGGTTTTCTTCTTTCTTCCTGAGTATTGGTGTAACTGGAGGAAATGGGGGGCGGAAAAGAAGCAGGTGGTCAAAGAGCACACCGAGTGCCAGGCACAAGTGGTAGGATGGGCTCTGGAGAAGGTGGGGGCTTAGCGGCTCCAGACGCCAGCTCAATCCACTTCATGGCTGAGCCTGGGGCCCCTCCCGCTGTCAGCCTGCCGCCTCAGCGCGGATCTCCCGAGTGCGGTTGCGGGTGATTAATCACGCCTCACAAGCATAAACCAGACCTCCTAGCATTTGTTTATACGAATTCTCACACAAATCCACTTCTCCAAATTAAAAATGAGACAACCATCTGTAACTAATCCCACATTTCCTAAGAGAATGAAACAGAAGTAAAGCGTTTGTCGCTCAGTCGTGTCCAGCTGTTTTCGACCCCGTGGGCTGTAGCCCACCAGGCTCCTCTGTCCATGGGATTCTCCAGGCAAGAACACTGGAGTGGGTGCCACCCTCTTCTCCAGGGGATCGTCCCAACCCAGGGATTGAACCCGAGTCTCCTGCATTGCAGGTTGATTCTTTACCATCTGAGCCTCCAAGGAAGCCCAGGTAAATGCTTTTTAAAAAGAAAAAGAAAATGGCAACTACTTTTCTAACTTCTAAAAAGTAGCTTGTCTTCCCTAAATCTCACTGTACTCTCTGCTCCCTTCAAGGCAGCATGCCAGCATAATTTTAACAGACGAACTTCATTTCTCTAAAGTCTCTCTGCATTCATCCTCAATCTCTGAGGACCTCGTTTAGCCAGCAGTGGAAAAAAAAAAAAAAAACTCAATCTTGAAAAAAATATCCTCTTCAATCAAAACTTAGAAATGGCCCTCACTGAAGCAAAAGTAAATCATCTATAAAATAATCCATTTTAAACTTAGCAGGAGATTGCTGTGTTTGAATAATTATTAAGTAAGTTTGAAATGTAGTATACTATTTTAGTTTTCATGGTGTATTTCCTGAAAATGGAAGTGTGCATTTCATAATACCTACCATTTGAGTTGAATTTATTAATATTTTCATGGGATACCATGCTATGGAATTTTAATGTTTTTAATTACACAGATTAATAGCCCTTATTCTCTGAGGGGAACTTTTATTTGACCCCATCTCAAGGCATGATGGGCTTCCCTGGGGGCTCAGTGGTAAAGAATCCGCCTGCCAATTCAGGAGACATGGGTTCAATCCCTGGGTCAGGAAGATCCCCTGGAGGAGGAAATGGCAACACACTCTGGTATCAGCCTGGGAAATCCCATGGACAGAGGAACCTGGTGAGCTACAGTTCACGGGGTTGCAAAAGAGTCAGAGACGACTTAGCAACTAAATGACACCATGACATGATGCTAAAACTTTGATTAGTTAGAGTGCAATATTCCTGACTGCTGATCTTACTGGTTAAATTCTGGATCAGTTCTGATTAGTCAGAATTAATATTTTTCATTCGTTTAACCTGTTAAACCTCTTAAAACTCTGTTATTGTGCCTTCTTGTTGCAATAAGTCTAAAGGAGTCTTTCCTTGGATGAATAAGGATGGATCACAGTCTAAATTTCATTATTCATATCATCAATTATCACTGGAAATCACTGTAAACAAATTCTGTTACAGGGTTATCAGATGGTGTGCAGCTGAGTTGCTTAACTTGAAGTTCATTAAACAAAACAGCAGCATGGTGAAATCTACCAATTTCACTTTGTTTCTTGAAGGGAAAAAAAAAAAAGGAAAACTTCAATTAGGAGCGCTAGAGGGCTTCTCTGGTGGCTCACTGATGAAGAATCTGCAAAGCAGAAGACATAGGCTTGATCTCTCATCTCCCAAGATCTCACATGCCTGGGGGCAACTAAGCCTGTGAGCCACAACTAGAGAGCCTGTGCCCTAGAGCCCCAGCTCCAAGACAAGAGACGTCATCATGAAGAGAAGCCTGCTCTCTGCAACTAGAGGAAAACCAATGCAGCAACGGAAGCCCAGCCCAGCCAGAAATAAACAGAATATGATACAAGGAATACTACTACTTTTCTAAATGTTTAGCCATGAAGTACTATATTTTCCAGTTTCGGAGGTGACTTTTGCTTAAATCTTTTAAAATAATTAAAAGCTGCCTTTAAATATCTTCAAAACTTTGAGCTCTAACTGCTTTTGACAATTTTAATTTTTATTGTAGTTGGCAACCCACTCCAGTATGCTTGCCTGGAAAAGTCCATGGATGGAAAGTGGGCAGGCTATAAATCCATGAGGTCCCAAAGAGTCAGACGTGACTGAGTGACTAACACTTTCACATTCTTTCATAGCTTATTTACAATGTGTGTTAGTTTCTATTGTTCAGCAAAGTGAACCCGTTATACATATACATCATTCCCTCCTTTTTGGATTTCCTTCCCATTTAGGTCACCACAGATCATTGAGTAGAGTTCTCTGTGTTATATAGTAGGTCTCATTAGTAATCTATTTTTAACATAGCTGTGTATATATGTCAATCCCAATTTACCAATATATCCCACCTCCCGATGTTTTTGACAGTTTTAAATAGACAAAAGTAACTGAAAAAAAAATAATGAATTACCTCAACTTTGGAAATAATGCATACTTTAATCATGTTATGGAAAAACATGTGGTAGTAATAGAGTAGACATTATAATATTCTTAAACACTGTGCTTAAATATTTGAGGTGTGGGACAGAATTGTGTAGTACTGAATCACACCAAATTTCCTACTCTCTGGAGGGTATTATTGGTTGTTCTAAGTCTTCTGAGAAAAATCCTCCCATTGGTTTACCAGTGGCAATTGAAGTATTCTTGCCTGGAAAATTGGACACTTTCTTGGCAATTTCTTCCCTGTCTCTCTCTGTAGGACAATGATACTGATCAGGAGGAATCATGAAATGAATGATGCACTTCACACACACAACTCCCAAGTCTCAGATGGCACATCCCTGCTATTTTCAGGAGTATGTTCTTCACATCACTCAGTGGTTGCTCTTTCATGCTGGGTCCCTTCTGTAGTTTGTGATTCTGTAGGAAATGGACAAAGGAAGCTGCCTTTGCTGGTCTCTGGAGAGATGGCTGTTCTAGATGACTGATTCTCAACTGGGCGTGAAAGACTCAGGAGTGCTGAGGTGGGGTCTCCTTTCTTTGTATTCAGGAAGGGGTACATACTTGCACTCTCCACTTCAACAAGAGACAAAGACTGAAGATATGTTTGTACTGAACACAGCATTCCTTCATGCTGCTGCTGCTAAGTCGCTTCAGTCGTGTCTGACTCTGTGCGACCCCATAGACAGCAGCCCACCAGGCTCCCCCGTCCCTGGGATTCTCCAGGCGAGAACACTGGAGTGGGTTGCCATTTCCTTCTCCAGTGCATGAAAGTGAAAAGTGAAAGTGAAGTCGCTCAGTCATGTCCGTCTCTTCATGACCCCATGGACCGCAGCCTACCAGGCTCCTCTGCCCATGGGAGTTTCCAGGCAAGAGTACTGGAGTGGGGTGCCTGTGTCTTCTCTGTCCTTCATGCTAAGGGGTGAAATTCTGTCTGTTGCGCTGCTTCATCCTCCAGAGAGGTCTGTGTTGGAAGTAGGGAGACTGTTGCTCGTTTTTCTTTTTGTTTTTTGTTTTTTCCCCCTTACAAATGAAAAGAAAATAGGCTCTTGAATGACCATTGCTAGCTACCATTTCATTTTTAACTCACACATGTGCTCAGTGGGCCTGATGCTGGCTATAAGAGAAAGCCTGGTACATAGCTGTTTCTAATTTGACTTGGTAGCTATAATTTAAAATGTGTTTGTGTGTGTGTGTGTGTGTGTGTGTGTGCACGCGCTCAGTCATGTCTGACTCTTTGTGACCCCATGGACTGTAGCCCGCCAGGCTCCTGTGTTCATGGAATTTTCCAGGCAAGAATACTGGAGTGGGTTGCCATTTCCTTCTTCAGGGGATCTTCCTGACCCAAGAATCAAACCCGTGTCTCTTGTGTCTTCTGCACTGGCAGGCAGGTTCTTTTACTACTCACACCACCGAGGAAGCCCAATTAAAATATGGGAGATTTAAAACTTGTGTATTAGCTTGCTTGGGCTGTCATAACAAAGTACCACAGACTGGGTGGCTTAAACAGCAGAAATTTATTTTTTCACAGTTCTTGAAATGAGAAATTTGAAACGAAGCTGCTGGCAGAATGGGTTTCCCCTACGGTCTCTCTCCGGGGCTGGTAGGTGGCTGTCTTCTCCCTGTGTCTTCTCATGGCCTTCCTTCTGGGTGTGGGTCTATCCTCATCATTTATTTATTTTTTTTCTACAAGGGATTCCAGTCTTACCAGATTAGGGCTCACCTATAGGGCCTCATCGGAGAAGGCAATGGCAACCCACTCCAGTACTCTTGCCTGGAAAATCCCATGGATGGAGGAGCCTGGTAGGCTGCAGTCCATGGGGTTGCTAAGAGTTGGACATGACTGAGTGACTTCCCTTTCACTTTTCACTTTCCTGCATTGGAGAAGGAAATGGCAACCCACTCCAGTGTTCTTGCCTGGAGAATCCCAGGGATGGGGGAATCTGGTGGGCTTCCGTCTATGGGGTCGCACAGAGTCGGACACGACTGAAGCGACTTAGCAGCAGCAGCATAGGGCCTCATTCTAATTTAATTACCGCTTGAAAGGTCTTGTGTACAAATACAGTCTGAGTTCCTGTGGGTGATGTCTTCAACCTCCCTCCATTATGAATTTTGTGTGTGAGCTTAGTCCCTCAGTCATGTCTGACTCTTTGCGATCCCATGGACTGTTGCCTACCAGGTTCCTTTGTCCATGGGATTGTTTCAGGCCAGAATACTGGAGTGGGTTGTCATTTCCTCCTCTAGAGGATCTTTCCAATCCAGGGATCAAACCTGTGTCTCCTGCATTGCAGGCAGATTCTTTACCCGCTGAGCCACCAGGGAAGCCCCCCAGATTTTGTCTCATGGAGCTTATATTCTATACCTGTGTGGGTGCACTCAGTTGTATTCGACTCTTTGCAGTCCCGTGGATGACAGCCTGTCAGCCTTCTCTGTCCATAGAATTTTCCAGGCAAGGAAACAGGGGTGGGTTGCCGTTTCCTTCTCCAGGGAATTTTCCCAAACCAGAGATTGAACCTGCTGCTTTTGTGTCTCTTGCATTGGCAGGCAGATTCTTTACCACTGCACCACCTGGGAGGCCCAGATGAATTTTGAATTTGGGGCAACACAATTCTAGCCATTACAATTAGAACCCAGGTAGCTGGTTCTTCTTAAAAGAGCAGAATATAGAAAGCTGAAATTTCTTCCAGTTCTCAAACCAATTCTCTGTACCATTAGTATCACAGTCTTTCTAAATCTCATTGTTTGCTTAATACTCTTCCCAGTCTCCCTGCTGCCTTCCGGATGGATTCCAATTCCTTAGCAGAGCATGAAAATCCTTGTTGTCTTTCCCCTACACATTCTGGCTTCTCATCTCCCTCTGCCATACTGAGTTTGAGTGTGCCAAGTTTTATCAGGCTCTTCCCCTTGGCATGTGCAATTCTTTTTACCTAAAATGCCCTTTTCTGTGTTTGCTTCTGTGATTTGTTTTCTGGCTGACTTATCCTCTATCAAAACTGCCATGTCATTGCCCCAGGAGGACTTCCGTGACTCCTCATCCAGGGAACATGCCCTGAACATTCTCCCTGCCCCGCCTCGACACTCTGGATGGCTCTACATTGTGGTCCCTGAGAAACTGCAATGGTTTAGTTATGTGTTTCTCCATTGGCATGTGAGTCCTTGAGGACCGTGTCTTTCTTCTCTGTGTTCCCAGAGCCTAGCCCACTGCACCCCAGAAGGCGAGGGGCTTAATGATAGGCCTTGAGTGAACTAATCAGTACACAAAAGGATGAATCCACAGGCAACTCTCCCCAACAGGTATCATTAGCAGCCTGTCCTACAGGGTGAGACAGACCTTGGTTTGAAATCCAGCTCACTGCCAAGCTTTTAACTATAGTAACTTGGACTGTTCCATAATAACTTGAAACTTTGATTTCTTCATCTGAAAAATTAGAGTGAAGATTAAAATTATTGCATTGAGTTCTGTAACATTTTAAAATGAGAAACACAGGAATAACCTTGCATATTGTGAGAATTAAATTATTTATAATAATTATTATTATTATCCCACAATGAAGGAGGCAGGATCTTAACTCCAGTTACTATCACTGACAGCACTTTTCTATGACGTCAATGATATGTATCCTAGACTGAGAAAATACCAACCCTGTTTACTGAATATCACTGTACTTCTTCTCTGGACTAGTTCTAAGTCAGACCATTAGGATATGTCAACTACAGTCAGAAAGAGCTAAAGAATATAGCAATCCATTAATCACTAGAAACACTCTCCTGGGTTTAGATAGCCCTGGAATTAGACTGCAGCACTAAGATCCATCCAAATGTGTCATTTCTCAAAAGGCAAAATACACTGATATGAAAAATTAGTAGGGTCAGAAGCAAGTAGAGGAAGGAAAGAAGAGGGACCAAGTGCCTGGAGGAAGTTTCCCATCATGTGAATAGGGAAGGAAGCCTGGGGTTGCGGTGCAATTCTTTAAAAGGTGGAATTCACTAGCACTTTGGTGCTCAGATACTGGCCTGCTTCAGAACCAGCTGTAGGGCTGGTCCAACAAGATCACTGGGCTCCAGGCCAGAGTTTGGTTCAGCAGGTCTGGGAGAAGGCCAGAGAATGCATGCTTATGGTTAGGGGACCACACTGAGACCTGCTGGATGAGAATGTAGGAAGAAGAGGGGAAACTTTCAGGAGAAAGAGGGCATATAGTCAACGGTTGAGACAGGTTTCTGTGACATGGGATGAAAGACACGAAGAGGAGGCGTCCATTTGGAAAATGACAAGGGCCGTCTACTCCTGGGAGGCTAGAGGAACTCACCTGGGAGGACAGGAAGCCCAGGTGGGATTTCCCCGGAAGGTGGAGCAGAACGTGATCAAGCACTTGGCAAAGCTGACAGCCAGCGCACAGAAGTGGATCCTGAGTCTTTCGAGCTTTGGCCAGTTTAGGGAGTGCAGTCGAGATCAAAATACTGCATGCTTCTGTTTCCTGCTAATTAAACATTCACTTCCTTTTTAAGAGCTGTGCGTGAAACAATCTCTCAGAAATCAGGGGTCTTTGGCAAAATGAATGTGGTCCATTATAATCCTGTATGCCTGCATGCATGCTAAGTTGCTTCAGTTGTGTCTGACTCTTTGCAACCCTTTGGACTGTAGCCCATCAAGCTCCTCTGTCCGTGGGATTCTCCAGGCAAGAATACTGGAGTGGGTAGCCAGGCCCTCCTTCAAGGGATCTCACTGACTCAGGGATTAAACCCGCATCTCTTAAGTCTCCTGCATTGGCAGGTGGGTTCTTTACCACTAGTGACACATGGGAAACTCATAATCATGTATAAACAAAGGTAAACCCCCCATCCCTCCAAAAGACTTTGGCACACACTCCCCTCAGGATAATTTACTATCCTGCAAAAACTGGATGTTATGAGATGAAATTCAGCTTTGGTGTTTTAAGAATAAGATTGTCCATCTTGTTATCTTGTTTACACTCCTCTGTCTGCGGCAGTGTTGTTTAGATGGGGTTAAGAAGTGTGGCACATTTGGCAAATTCCGAATTCCTCTAGGTTCCTCTAGGGTGTGTACACTTGAGGCTCCTCTGAGCCAGTTAGAAAAATAGAAAAATAAAGGCAAAAAATGAAATAAAAAGAAAACCCAGAGTTAACTGGATTGTTTTTCCCCCTCCAGAAATAGTATTTTTCACTGGTTTATATATGAATGCCTTCAATAAAGCACACCAGACAAATGTCCAGGTTATCAAATTGTTAGGCAGACTTTCCAGAGATCTAAGATATGCCTGACGCCTTGCACTAGAATTGCAGCTCACAGCACAGACCACCAGAAAATTGGTCCATGGCCTCCCCTCCTGCCCTGGAAGCAACGATCTTAGTTTTTGTGAGCTAAGCTTCTCAAGTACATAGTGTTATTGCTTTTTACAAGAACCCCCATTAAAAAAAATTCAGAATTTGGTCCTAGTTTGGTATATTAATGAAGTATAATGAAGTATATTTAACTTTAATTTTAACGCAAAATTTATGAAAATTGGTCTTTAGCTTACACCCTGAATTAAAATTACTCTGGGGTTTACAGGAAATACACTTTATTAGGAGTTAGGAGGTTGTTACTTGCAAGCTATTTTGCCTTAGGCTAGACTCTAACTTTCCGCAGACTTTGGTTTCCCACCCGCAAAATGTGAGGATCAAAGAGGATTCCCACGGCCCCTCAACTCTCTGCGGGCACCCCATTCCCCTTCTTGTTCTCTTCTAGAATGTACAGAGTGAGTTATTTTTATATCCTTTCCCCCTCCTTTTTCCATCTTTCTCATTGAGAACATTGCCTCTGATACATATATCTTTCAATCTTCCAGGTAAGAGTCCTGCTTTTTTTTTTTTTCTTATCATTTGAATTTAGTCCTTTAAAAACCATAATGAGCTTATGCCAGGAAAGGGATAATATTCAGCCCAAGTATTATATCATAATCATTTTTCTGTCTTCTGAGATCAGTTCAGTTAACATTTTTCATATCTCCTTCACAAAGCACTTTATGTAAGTATAATGTTACAGTGAATTTAATCTGACTAACAGTGACATGGTT
The DNA here is from genome assembly GCF_042477335.2 of Ovis canadensis. Classification (NCBI taxonomy): domain Eukaryota; kingdom Metazoa; phylum Chordata; class Mammalia; order Artiodactyla; family Bovidae; genus Ovis; species Ovis canadensis. The sequence continues at coordinate 125,032,798 of NC_091248.1, read as the reverse complement.
TAATGCTTCATAAATTCTCCGGTTTGCCAGCTAACTGAACGCTGCAAACTAACTCAAAAGTGATGGGTACACCATTACTTGTAGTGATTTATGCAAATCGACTATAATTATTTTTTCTTCTTTAGGAATTGTCATGACTAGAGCGCATATCAATACCTCCAGCTCTCAGGCCAACACTACCACAATACTAATGTCACAATCAGTGTTCACTGCTATGGAAATTACATGCAGATGATATGTGATAATGACCTAAAGAACAATTGATACCAATTTCTTACTTTGACAGTCTCTTAGCCAGAATTTGTAAAACACTCTATTCGCAGAGAAACTTTCATTTTGTGGCATAGCTTTAGCAACAGAACAATATAGAAAACCACATGACATTCCTAGTTTGCTTTCTGAGCACATCAAGAAAACAAGTTTTGATATTCGATTTTGCCATATCAGCTTCTCAAGAACTAATTCCAGACTGCTTAAATAATAAATTATCTGCTCTTGAGGCTTTCAAATTGGCATATCATGATATAAGTAGGGAAAAAAATACTTTTTTTTTGAATCATCATGAATAGTTTTGATATTAACCACTTAACAGATACATGGCTTGCAAATGTATATTTTCCTATTCCCTAGTTTTATTTATTTATTCATTTTTTGATCCTTTTTTGCTGTGCGGCAGTTTTTCAGTTGAACATACTCCCACTTGGTATTGATGCTGTTTGTGTTCCAGGTTTCAAATCCAAAAACCCATTGCCAAGACCCATGTTATGAAGCTTTCTTCCTATGTTTTCTTCTAGAAATTATAAGACTTCTGGTCAAACATTTAAATCTTTAATCTATTTCAAGTTACTTCTGGTGTAATTGTGAGGTCTAGTTTTATTCTTTGACATGTGAATAACTAATTTTCCTAGTACCATTTTTGAAGAGACTCTTTGCTTCATTGTTTTTGCCTTTCTTGTCAAATAATAATTGACTATATATACATGGTTTATTTCTAGGCTTCCAATCCTGTTCCATCCATCTTTGTTTCTGTTTTTATGCCAATATCATGCTGTTTTGATTATCATAGCATTATAATATAGCTTGAAATCAGGAAGTGTGATGTTTATCTCTTTGTTCTTTTTTCTCAAGATTACTTTGGCTATGTAGGTTCCTTTGCGGTTTCACACAAATTTTAGGGTTGCTTTTTCTACTGTTGTCTTATTATATATAAAACAGTGATTTTAATTCAAGGAGGAACCTTGATAGCGATTGCATTGACTCTGCAGTTGGTTTTGAATAATATAGACACATTAACAATATTAATTCTTGCAATCCATGACCCCTGGCTACTTTTTCACTTGTGTCAGCTTTGATTTCTTTCATCAGTGTCTTACAGTTTTTAATATAGAGATTGTTCACCTCCTTGGTCAAATTCCTAAGTATTTTATTGGTTGTAATGCTACTGTAAATAGGATCATTTTGTTTATTTCTTTTTCAGATAATTTGTTATTAGTGCATAGAAATACTACTGACTTTTGTATGCAATTTAGTATCTTGCAAATTCACTGAATGCAATATCAATGTCTAACTGTTTTTGGTGGAGTCTTGAATTTTCTGTATATAAAATCATGTCATCTGAAAAAACAGAAACAGTTTTACTTCTTTCCAATTTTGATGCCTTTTATCGATCTGGCTAAGACTTCTAGTACCATATTAAATAGGAGTGATTGGAGCCTATGTCCTTGTCTTGTCCCTGATCCTAGAGAAAACGTTTTCACCCTTCAACTTTTGAGTATAATGTTAGCTGCGGACTGGTTACATGCTTTTATTAGGTCGAGGTGCTTTCCTTCACACCTAATTTCTTAAGCATTTTTAACATGAACAGAGGTTAAATTTTGTCAAGGGCATTTTTTTTTGCATTTATTGAGATGATCATAGGATTTGTTTCTTTCATTCTATTAATGTGATGTATCACAGTGATTGATTTGAATATGTTGAATCATGCCTGCATTCCAGGAATAAATCCCACTTGATCATGGAAAATGATTTATTAATATGCTGCTGAACATTGTTACTATTTTATTGAGAATTTTTGCATCTATATTTATCAGGGATGACATCTTTTAGCTTCCTTTTCTAATAGTGCTCTCTTCTGGCTTTGGTATCAGGGTAATGCTGTCCTCATAAAATAAGTTTGGGAATGTTCCCTCCTCTTCAATCTTTTTGCAAAAGTTTGAGAAGTATTGATTTAATTCTGGGCTTTCCAGGTGGCACTAGTTGTAAAGAACTTAGCTGCCAGTGCAGGAGATTCAGGACACACAAGTGTGATCCCTGGGTTGGGAAGATCCCCTGGAGGAGGATGTGCAACCCACTCCAGTATTCTTGTCTTGAGAATCCCGTGGATAGAGGAGCCTGATGGGCTATGGTCCATATGGTAGCAAACAGTTGGACGCAACTCTATTTTAATTCTACATTAAATGTTTGGTAAAATTCACCAGTGAATCCTGGGCTTTTGTTCATTGGAAGACTTTTGATTACAGAACCAATCTTTTTGCTAATAATTAGTCTGTTCAGATTGTCTTTTCCTCCTGATTCCGTTCTGGTAGGTTGCATGTTTCAAAGAATTTTTCCACTTCTTCCAGGTTCCAGTTTGTGAGTATATAGTTTTCACATTAGCCTCTTATGATCCTTTGTATTTCTTTGGCATCAGTTATAATGTTTCCTTTTTAATTTATACATTTGTTGATTTGAATCCTATCTCTTTTTCTCTATGTTAGTTTAGATAACAGTTTGCTAAATTTGCTCAACTTTTCAAAGAACAAACTCATAGTTTTGTTAATCTTTTCTGTTGTCCTCCTATTCTCTATCTCATTTGTTTCTCCTCTAATATTTATTATTTCCTTTTTTCTTTTTTTTTTTTTTTGGTAATTTTGGACTTATTTTCTTCTTCTTTTTCTAATCCCCTTACTGGTGATATAATAGGATCGAGTGCTTAATTCTTTAAGGCATAGAGTTAGGTTGTTTGAGATTTTTCTTGTCTCTTAATGTAGACATTTATTGTCATCAACTTTCCTCTTGGAAGCTTTGCTTCATCCCATAAATTCTGGTATGCTGTGTTTCCATTTTCATTTGTCTCGAGATATTTTTTTCCCTTTTATTCTTTGATCTACTGGTTATTACCAGTCATATTCTATTCAAAATGCAAGTTGTCTTTGGATATCTTCTTGTTATTGATCAGTTTCTAAGTTGTGCTCAACTCTTTGTGATTCCATGGACTGCAGCACACCAAGCTTCCCTATTCTTCACTGTGTCCAGGGTTTACTCAAACTCGTGTGCATTTGAGTCAGCAAAGCCATCCAACCATCTCTTTCTCTGTCACCGCTTTATTCTTCCTTCAGTCTTTCCCAGCATCAGAGTCTTTTCCAATGAACTGGCTCTTTACATCAGGTGGTCAAAGAATTGGAGCTTCAGCATCAGTCCTTCCAAAGAATATTCAGGGTTGATTCGTTAGGATTGACTGGTTGGATCTCCTTGCAGTGCAAGGGACTTTTAAGAGTCTTCTCCAACACCACAATTCAAAAGCATCAATTCTTCAGCACTCAGCCTTCTTCCAGCTCTCACTTTCATACATGAGTACTAGAAAAACCATAGCTTTGACTAAATGGACCTTTGTTGGCAAAGGTCTCTGTTAGCAAAGATGTCTCTGCTTTTTAATATGCTGGTTAGGTTTGTCATCGTTTTCCTTCCAAGGAGCAAGCATCTTTTAATTTCATGGCTGCAGTCACCATTTGCAGTGATTTTGAAGCCCAAGAAAATAAAATCTGTCACTGCTTCCACTTTTACCCTTCTATTTACCATGAGGTGATGGGAGCAGATGCCATGATCTTAGATTTTTAATGTTGAATTTTAAGCCAGCTTTTTCACTCTCCTCTTCCATCCTCATCAAGAGACTCTTTAGTTCCTCTTTGCTTTCTGCCATTAAGTTGATATTATCTCTATATCTGAGGTTGTTGATATTTCTCCTGGCAATCTTGATATTATTTTCTTACTCAGTTCTTATTACTAAACTTTGAAGTTTAGATATCATCTGCATTTTTACAATGAGGAAACAGTCTAAAGGAGGTTAAATAATTTTTCCATGGTTACCAGCTTGATAAGAGAATCCCTGGTCAATCTTCTCTGTTGGAATATTGTTGACACCAACCCTTTCTCTACCACATCCTAACACAACCATTCCTCTTTATGACAAAGTTTCTGTTCTTTGGTAACAAGTACTAAAACAGTTATAAGTTGTTGACATTAGATACAAAAAAATTGACTGCTCCTCCAAGATAAAAGAATGGTAGTTTGAATTTGCCTTGTTATACAATGTATGTATGTGGCTTTAACAACATGATTTAAAAAGAACTGTGGTTCACTTGAACTCGGGAGGACTAGGGCTGAAGTCTGACTGCCTTTAATGTATCTGGGCAGCCAAGCCCAATTGTCAGACTACACTTTGTAAAACCCAAGGCTACACCGATGTGTCTTTACAAGTGGGTAGGACAACGAGCCAGCTCACAGCAACAGGGTGTTCCTCTATTCTCTGCAGATAATGTTGCATCTGATTGAAACCCACTGGGGATGGTCTTCTTGTGATCTCACGAAGAACCTAGGTTTTGCTGACAATCCTTAGACTATAAGAATAGTTCCATGCACTCTTCCCCATCATCAGCATCAGGCTGGTATACTACACCTAACAGTGACAAACCCTAACCCTGCCTGCCCTCATCAGTCTTTGGTCTTCAATTTAATCCCTCCTAGGTCTTTGCAGGCCTGGAGTCAGCTGTAATAGTTCCTTGGATATTTTCCACATTTGGTGAGCCTACATCTCTATGAAAGAGACATCTAACTAAGAACTAGAATATTTATTCTTAAACAGATGAATATAGTCACCTAGGGGGTCAATAGAGACACTATGGAATACAGATATTTTATTCTAAAATTCAAATTGCTTTTGTTACACCACTTTAAAGGGATAGGGAAAAAAAATCACATTCTATCTTTACAAATCTGAGCAAAACCTACATTCCGTTCTCAACTGCCATCTCGTCATTCACTCCCTCCTGATCCACCACACTCAGAGTTTCACTATTCTCACATGTCCTCCGTGTTTCCTCCTCTTCATATCTTTATCCAGATGGTTTTCAGTGGCTGGAACATCTTTTCTAACTTCTAATCATCTTATGATTCTCAGTTCATATGTCGATATTTTTGTGAATCTTTTTCTATGCTACTTAGCCTCCCTTCAATTTTTCCTGGTATTTCACCCTCAGCCCATCTTATTCCATATTAAAGTAAGAGTCCACAACTACTTTGGTCTTAACTCTGAAAGATGTTGGAATCAGGAGACAGTACAATAAACAAAGGGGCGTTGGAGCTACAGAGTAAATGGCCTGCACCCGAGATCAGTCATCCCCCTCCATAAAACTTATTTTCTTTACCTTTAATATGAGGGGATAAACAACTACCTCAAAAGTTTGCCACAAAGTAAATGAGATAATTTATATAAGGCATAAACAAGAATTTCCATTCTAGAGAACATAAACATATAATTCTTCATGTAGTATTTGAAACCCACAGATAAGTTATGTAATGTGTAGGTTATGTAGCATGACAATCAGACACCTTTGAATGCATCACTCAATGTAAGAACTGGGGCATTAGCGCTAAAACTGATCTATGCTTGGCCCTTGAACAATGAGCAATTGATAGAGGGGGCACTATAAATTGATATAGAATAGAAATTGACAGGGGCACTGACCCTCTGCACAAAAATCGGCATGTAACTTACAGTCGGTCTGCTGTATCCACAGTTCCCCATAGACGTGATTCCTCTCTATGCATGTTTCCATATCTGAGGATTCAGCTAACCATGAATTATGCAGCACTGTAGTATTTACTATTGACAAAAAAGCTGCATATAAGCGAACCTACACAGTCCAAACCCACGTTGTTCAAGAATCAGCTGTATTGCGTGCCCTTCCATGTACATCCTCTTTATCTGAAATTAACAGCTATTCTCAAATGTATGCTTTTCCTTCTCTTCTTTTTCAGCATGTTGTATTAACATACACATATTAACTGAAATTTATGGTTTCATTATATTCATATTTCAGTGTGTAGCTGTGGTCACTTGAATGCTACTATTCAGTCCAGTGGCTCAGTGTGTCCAAGTCTTTGCAGCCCCATGGACCTCAGCATGCCAGGCTACCTTTTCCATCACCAACTCCCAGAGCTCGCTCAAACTCATGTCCATCAAGGTGGTGATGCCATCCAACCATCTCATCCTCTGTTGTCCCTTCTCCTGCCTTCAATGATTTCAAGGATTGGGGTCTTTTCTAATGAGTCAGTTCTTCACATCAGCTGGCCAAAGTATGAGTGTCAGCTTCAGCATCAGCCCTTTCACTGAATATTCAGGACTGATTTCCTTTAGGATGGGCTGATTGGATTTTCTTTTAGTCCAAGGGACTCTCAAGAGTCTTCTCCAACACCACAGTTCAAAAGCATCAATTCTTCAGTGTTCAGCTTTCTTTATGGTCCAACTCTCACATGCATACATGACTACTGGAAAAACCATGGCTTGGACTAGATGTACCTTTGCCTGCTTTTTAATATGCTGTCCAGGTTGGCCATAGCTTTTCTTCCAAGGAGCAGGCATCTTTTAATTTAATGGCTGTAGTCGCCATCTCCAGTGATTTTGGAGCCCAAGAAAATAAAATCTCTTACTGTTTCCATTGTTTCTCCATATGGTTCATACCATTTCTGTCCTTTATTGTGCCCATCTTTGCATGAAATGTTCCCTTGGTATGTCTAATTTCCTTGAAGAGATCTCTAGTGTTTCCCATTCTATTGTTTTCCTCTATTTCTTTGCATTGATCACTGAGGAAGGCTTTCTTATCTCTCCTTGCTGTTCTTTGGAACTCTGCATTCAGATGGATATATCTTTCCTTTTCTCTGGTGCCTTTCACATCTCTTCTTCTTCAGGTATTTTTAAGGCCTCCTCAGCAACCATTTTGCCTTTTTGCATTTCTTTTTCTTGGGGATGACTTTCATCCCAGCCTCCTGTACAGTGTTACAAACTTCTGTCCATAGTTTTTCAGGCATTCTATCAGATCTAGTCCCTTAAATCTATTTCCCATTTCCACTGTAGAATAGTAAGGGATTTGATTTAGCTCATACCTGAGTGGTCTAGCGGTTTTCCATACTTTCTTCAGTTTAAGTCTGAATTTTGCAATGAGTTTATGATCTGAGCCACAGTCAACTCCTGTTTTTTCCTGACTCTATACATCTCCATCTTTGGGTGCAATGAACATAATCAATCTGATTTTGGTATTGACCATCTGGTGATGTTCATGTGTAGAGTCTTCTCTTGTGCTGTCGGAAAAGGGTGTTTGCTACGACCAGTGCATTCTCTTGGAAAAACTCTGTTAGGCTTTGGTCTGTTTCATTTTGTACTCCAAGGCCAAATTTGCCTGTTACTCCAGGTATCTCTTGACTTCTTACTTTTGCATTCCAGTCCCCTATAATGACAAGGACATCTCTTTTGGGTGTTAGTTCTAGAAGGTCTTGTAGGTCTTCATAGAACTGTTCAACTTCAGCTTCTTTGGCCTTAGTAGACGGGTCATAGACTTGGATTACTGCAGTATGGAATGAGAACAGAGATCACTCTGTCGTTTTTGAGACTGCACCCAGGTACTTCATTTTGGACTCTTGATGATTATGAGGGCCACTCCATTTCTTCTAAGGGATTTTTGCCACAGTAGTATATGTAATGGTTATCTGAATTAAATTTGCCCATTCTGGTCCATTTTAGTTCACTGATTCCTAAAATGTCAATGTTCACTCTTGGCATCTCCTGTTTGACCACTTCCAATTTACCTGGATTCATGGACCTAACATTTCCAGTTCCTATGCAATACTGTTCTTTACAGCATCAGACTTTACTTCCATCACCAGTCATATCCAAAGCTGGGTATTGTTTTTGCTTTGGCACAACCCCTTTATTCTTTCCTAAGCTATACCTCTACTCTTCCCCAGTAGCATATTGGGCTCCTATCCATCTGGGGTGTTCATCTTTCAGTGTTATATCTTTTTGCCTTTTCATACTCTTCATGGGGTTCTCAAGGTAAGAATACTGAAGTGGCTTGCCATTCCCTTCTCCAGTGGACCGCATTTTGTCAGACTTCTCCAGCATGACCCGTTCGTCTTGGGTGACCCTACACGGCATGGCTCATAGTTTCATTGAGTTAGACAAGGCTGTGACCCATCTGATCAGTTTGGTTAGTTTTCTGTGAATGTTACTATTGGATAATAGTCACTTGATAATTCATAATTTAGTTAACCAGTCCATTCTAAAAGAGATCAGTCCTGGGTGTTCTTTGGAAGGAATGATGCTAAAGCTGAAACTCCAGTACTTTGGCCAGCTCATGCAAAGAGTTGACTCATTGGACAAGACTCTGATGCTAGGAGGGATTGGGGGCAGGAGGAGAAGGGGATGACCAAGGATGAGATAGCTGGATGGCATCACCAACTCGATGGACGTGAGTGTGAGTGAACTCCGGGAGATGGTGATGGACAGGGAGTCCTGGCGTGCTGCGATTCATGGGGTTGCAAAGAGTCGGACACAACTGAGCGAATGAACTGACTGATACTGTCATTAGTATAATGACAACATTTGGGTTGTTCCCAGATTTTGCTGTTATGAACAGTGGTTTTCTAAACTGAAATATAACTGACACATAACATTGTGCAACTTTAAGGTATGCAACATGAATTTGACATATTTACATATTGTAAGATGAGTACCATTGCAGTGATAATTCGAACCTCTCTCACATTACATAATGATCCTTCCTTGTCAGTGGCTGGAATCATTAAGCTCTAGTCTCTTAGTAAGTTTGATAATATACAATATTGTTGCCTATATTCACCATACTGTTCGTTAGATTTCTAGGGCTTACTTACTACTCATTGCAAGTCTGTACCCTAAACAGCATTTGTCCTTTCCCCCTACCCTGTCTGTCTTCTGGTAATCACCATTATCCCTTTCTGTTTTTATGTTTGGCTTTTTTCAATTTCCCACATAGCTGATACTACACAGTACTTGTCTTTCTTGCCTGACTTATCTCACTTGGCGTAATATCGAACAAAGTTAATATGAACATTTTGTATAGGCTTTCTATTCCTATGTGAGAATTTCTCTATTGTATCTACTTAAGTTGGAGTTGTTGATCTATAGGTTAGCACAAGCCTAACTATACGAGGTAGTGTCAAATCTATTTCCAATATGTTATGTCTTTAGTTGAATGTGTTCACTGTGTAAATTGGCCTTTGGAAACAACTTGTGGTCTTTTGATCATCTTAATTAGTGTCTCCTTTTACCTTTAATGTTTGTTCCTTGGCACTTTCTTAGGATTCATTATTTTGCTCTATTCCCTACTTCTTGAGATTGATATTTAATTTTTAACTCTTGTTTTCTAATGTCAGTGTTTTTGAAGATAATATTCTCTGTAAGAATCATTTTAGATGCCTTTCTAGTTTATAGAATTTTGGGGAAGATTCCCCTGGAGAAGGGAATGGCTACCCAGTCTAGCATTATTGTCTAGTATTATTGCATGGAGAATACCATGGAGAGAGGAGCCTGGTGGGCTACAGTCGATGGGGTCACGAAGAGTTAGAGATGACTGAGCAACTAACACCTTGGTCTGTATTTATCCTTTGAAACTGTTTTATTCCAGCCCTAAATCTAAGATTCTATTGCTATTTTATATGGGCAGTATTTATAAAGTGACATCACCTACATTTTCTCAGTGGTATCAAGGTTTTGGGGGGCTTCCCAGGTGGCTCAGTGGTAAAGAATCTGCCTGAGGGGATTGCAGAGCAGGAGCCACAGGAGACAGAGGTTTGACCCCTGGATCACGAAGATCCCCTGGAGGAGGAAATGACAACCCAGTCCAGTATCTTGCCTGGATAATTCCATGGACAGAGGAGCCTGGTGGGCCACAGGCCATGGGATCACACAGTTGGGCAGGACTGAGAAAACACACACACATCAGTGATTTAGTCTTTTTTTTTTTTTTTTAGATTTCCAACAACTTTTTTATTTTTATTTTTTAGTTTCCTATATGATATTATACATGTTTCAATGCCATTCTCCCAAATCATCCCACCCTCTCCCTCTCCCACAGAGTCCAAAAGACTGTTCTATACATCTGTGTCTCTTTTGCTGTCTCGCATACAGGGTTATCGTTACCATCTTTCTAAATTCCATATATATGCATTAGTATACTGTATTGGTGTTTTTCTTTCTGGCTCACTTCACTCTGTATAATAGGCTCCAGTTTCATCCACCTCATTAGAACGGATTCAAATGTATTCTTTTTAATGGCTGAGTAATACTCCATTGTGTATATGTACCACAGCTCTCTTATCCATTCATCTGCTGATGGGCATCTAGGTTGCTTCCATGTCTGGCTATTATAAACAGTGCTGCGATGAACACTGGGGTACGTGTCTCTTTCCATTCTGGTTTCCTTGGTGTGTATTTCCAGCAGTGGGATTGCTGGGTCATAAGACAGTTCTATTTCCAGTTTTTTAAGGAATCTCTACACTATGCTCCATAGTGGCTGTACTAGTTTGCATTCCCACCAACAGTGTAGGAGGGTTCCCTTTTTTCCACACCCTCTCCAACATTTATTGCTTGTAGACTTTTGGATTGCAGCCATTCTGACTGGCGTGAAATGGTACCTCACTGTGGTTTTGATTTGCATTTCTCTGATAATGAGTAATGTTGAGCATCTTTTCATGTGTTTGTTAGCCATCTGTATGTCTTCTTTGGAGAAATGTCTATTTAGTTCTTTGGCCCTTTTTCTGATAGGGTCGTTTATTTTTCTGGAATTAAGCTGCAGGAATTGCTTGTATATTTTTGAGATTAGTTGTTTGTCAGTTGCTCCTGATTAAAATTAAAAGCTTCTGCACAACAAAGGAAACTATAAGCAAGGTGAAAAGATAGTCTTTGGAATGAGCGTTTTAGTTTTGAATTGTGATAGATAAAGATCACTTAGTTCTAAGTATTTTACATTTCCATAATAAGTTATTTGTTCTGGACATTTCAGTTCAGTTCAGTTCAGTCGCTCAGTTGTGTCCGACTCCCTGCGACTCCATGAATTGCAGCACGCCAGGCCTCCCTGTCCATCACCAACTCCTGGAGTTCACTCAAACTCACATCCATCGAGTCCGTGATGCCATCCAGCCATCTAATCCTCTGTCTTCCCCTTCTCCACCTGCCCCCAATCCCTCCCAGCATCACAGTCTTTTCCAATGAGTCAACTCTTCGCATGAGGTGGCCAAAGTACTGGAGTTTCAGCTTTAGCATCAGTCCTTCAAAGAACACCCAGGACTGATCTCCTTCAGAATGGACTGGTTGGATCTCCTTGCAGTCCAAGGGACTATCAAGAGTCTTCTCCAACACCACAGTTCAAAAGCATCAGTTCTTCGATGCTCAGCTGCCATGGGCGGAGTTCCTCACACTGGCCCCATGGCACTCAGCTTTCTTCACAGTCCAACTCTCACATCCATACATGACCACTGGAAAAACCATAGCCTTGACTAGACGGACCTTTGTTGGCAAACTTCCCATTAGCTATCTGTTTTATATATGGTAATGTATATAATGTATATGTTTCAGGGCTACTCTCAATTTTCCCCACCCTCTCCTTCCCTCACTGTGTCCACAGTCTTTCTCTGTATCTGAAACCCTATTCCTGTTCTGCAAATAGGATTACCAGTACCATTTTTCTAGATTTCATATACATATGTATTAATATACATTTGTTTTTCTCTTTCTGACTTACTTCACTCTATATAGTATCATATTTGTTTTTTAAAACCACTTGGGTGATAAATAGGTCTTAGTCACTGACTGAATAATAAAAATATTATTCCTACTAAGTATGAATATGATCATTTAATTCCATTCTTATGTACTGAATACATGCTGCTTTCACAAACACTGAAATTTTTCCTATCATGTAATACAGAAAATGGAGTACTAAACTCCAGGAAAAATGAACTACAAGATTAAAACAGAAGGAGCCTATTATATAAATAATGAAGTTTTAGACTTAGAACAGACAATAAATATCACCAAAAAAAAAAAAAATACAAGGTTCAAGGTCAACAACTTGCTTCCATACAATAGCAAAAGAAAAGATACCCCCCAAAAGATACTCAAGTTTTAGTCTAAGGCCACTAGTCTTCCTAGGTGGTGTTAGAGATAAAGAACCCACCTGCCAATGCAGGAGATGTAAGAGATGTGGGTTCGATCTCTGGGTTGGGAAGATCCCCTGGAGGAGGAGATGGCAACCCACTCCAGTATTCTCTTCTGGAGAATCCCATGGACAGAGGAGCCTGGCAGGCTATGGTCCATAGAATTGCAAAGAGTCAGACAGGACTGAAGTGACTTAGCACGCACAAAGGCAACTAGTAGACTTTAGTAAATAATAGTAATTATGGAAAAATGGGACACTGGAAAAGAGCAACAAATTGAAAAATAAGGTTCAAAAATTAAACTAATGGTTGATAAAGATATTATATTTGTGTTTTAAAATGTGCTTCATGATTCTACTTTATTTTTAGGTAGTATAATTACTCCAGCCTCTCAAATGAAATTTATTAAAAAGGTAATTTAAAAATATAACAAGTTAATATCAGTAGTCTTTAAAAAAGGACTTACAGAGGAAAAAGAACAGGTTGGTATTGATTTTTGCTCTTTAATTAATAGGCTGCACTATCACAAGTGTGCAATGCTGGCTAATTAGTGTTAACGGGCTTCGCTTGGCCAGAGTGCTTTGCTTTTGTTCTTATTTCTCTGGTTTAATATGAAGCTACTCTTGAGCACATTTGGCTTTGGCAAAGATCTCCATTTGATTTGTAACTTTCAGCCCTTCTATAGAGGAATGCCTCAGAACATTTTATAACATTTTCCAAAAGAACTGAATATGAAAGCTTCTCTGATACCCTGGCAACTCAGAGAGTGAAAAGAGCATTTTGATGAATTTCTTAATAAAGCAAAATGTCTTCCATCAAAACTCCTTTGTACTTTCCCTGCTTAATAAAAAATTTTTAAAAATCACCATTTCGTTCAATTCTTTCTCAGTGTTATTATTCATATATTCTCTTCTTGAGTCAATGTCAATGATAGGTTTTGTAAGTTGGTAAATATTTCCTTTAATTTCCTTAAACCTGTTGTATTTATGATCTAAAGATGTAGAGAGATTTATATTTTCTGAACATGGTAAAATGTTTTAAGTAATTTTGCTTTTAAATTTTAAGGAGGCAGAAAATATTTTTTTCCTAATAAAATAATATATCTATGTGGATTCTAATGCCTAAAATATGTGCTAAGACTCCCTCCCCCTACTTCTAGGAGGAGGTCTACTTTAGGTATGATTCTTTGTTTTCTCTTCAGCATCTGCTCTGCCCCTTGCACGGCACCCGTGCATTTTCTCTTATCTCTGGCCTCTGGTCTCTCTGTGCAACCCTGCTTCCAGATTCCTTTTCCTGAAGTCAGCAGTGTTATCAGACTCCTTGTCTTTTATGATGACTTAGTTTTTAAATTAATGTATTTATTTTAATCAGAGGCTACTTACTTTACAATATTGGTGGCAAAAACCATGACAATGATGACTTATTTCAAACTGGACCTACTTATACTTTCCCACCTTTGCAGTGCCCTCTGTCTCGTCTATGTGATCCATCACAGGCTCTGTTTATGGCCATCCAACCGGAGTGAGACAGTGATGCTGGGAAGGGAGTGATGGCATGGACTGTGACCTGGAATTGCCTTTGTCCAGCAGATGTGCCAGGGGTGTTGGTAGCATTGTACTGGGCTCTGGTCACTGGAATGCAGGCAGAAGCAATATGCCTTTCCATGGCTAGACTCTAAAAATCTATAAGCATGATCACCATCCTATCTTTCCACTCCTGGTGTGCCTTTTACACCATAAATGACCATGTAAAGGAGTGCTCCCCTCCCTGCATGCTGCCACAAACTGGGCTTTGAGCCAGTGAGAAGTAAACTTCTGTTTTGTTAAAACCACTGAGACGTCAGGATTTTCTGTTACAGCGGCCAACAGACTGCTGTCTATTTTTAAATTATGTCCTTCATAACAATTTCCCAGGTGAAAAGAATAGAAATTCAATTATTCAAGTAAATTCTTCGTACAGTCTTAGAGTTTGTACTTTGGGTACACTTAGCACGCAGATACAGCTCATAAGAGATTTTTGTTGCTCAGCTGCAAAGTCATTTTCAATTCTCTGCAACCGCATGGACTGCAGCACGCCAGGTTCCTCCATCCTTCACTATCTCCCCCAAGTTTGCTCAGATCCATGTCCACTGAGATGGTGATGCTATCTCACCATCTCATCCTCTGCTGTCCTTACAGGAATACAAAGGATATACACATGAATGAACTGTCAAAAGCTTAAGTGAAGCAAAGTCGCTCAGTCATGTCCGACTCTTTGCAACCCCGTGGACTGTAGCCCACCAGGCTCCTCTGTCCATGGGATTCTCCAGGCAAGAACACTGGAGTGGGTTGCCATTTCCTTCTCCAGGGGATCTTCCCAACCCAGGGATCGAACCCGGGTCTCCCGCATTGCAGGCAGACGCTTTAACAGCTGAGCTACCAGGGAAGCTTAAATGTCCATAAAAGAGACCACGGGCATTGTTTTAGCATTTGTCAACTACCTGATTTCTTTTTATAAGAAAAATCTGAATGCAATCAGGTGTAACTTCTACAACAAAGCCATTGGTATAAAAGGGCCCCCCAAACTGATGTTAAAACGAAGAGTTGATTTGTTGATTGCTTGTATATGATCTATATACAATCTGATATATAATATATATCTTACATATATGTGATATATATATAGTGTATACAATACAACCTTCTTGATTGTATATGATCCATGTAAAATTATACCATAACATACTATTTCAATCAATGAAAAATTAAATATGCATTGTCATAAACTCAGAAGTGATCATATGTAACTTCTCTAAAGTATATTTCTGGGACTGTCTCATCCTGATACTGCCATTTACTTAGAATAAAATCCCAATTCTTTACCACAATGTTCAAAGTCCAACATAATTTGGCTTCTGCCTGTATTTCAGTCTAATCTTTTTCTTCCTCTCATTCCTTTTTGTAAAATTTTCCTTCTGTTAAATTATATGCTAGTGTCAATCTTTCCAATTTGAAGTTGCATGCTCTTAAACTCTTCATATTAAGTTACATGTTTAACTCTTTATATTGTCAGCATTTTCAAATTTGCCTACTGATTATATATAAAATGATACCTCATTTATTTATGCGATCTTTAAGTTTTCCCTAAGTCCAAATAATGCTAAGTATGTTTTTTCATTGATTTTTCCACTTCTAGAAATTGCTTGTTTCTCTTGTCTTTTTTCCCTATTCATTAGTAGTGTTTTACTTATAGATTTACAGTTCTCTATATATCTTTATTATTAACTAAATGACTGTTGGATATAGATCTGGCATTTTTAAACTTTTTTCACTTTCTTTAACATATCTTTTGATAAGAAAATTATTACATGTATCAGGTTTTATAGTCTGTCCTTTATATCTTCCAGAAGAAAAATTTCCCCAACCCCAAATCTAAAAGATACCTGTACATTTTTATAAGAATTTGAATACTTCATTTTTTTAACATTGAAGCCTTAAATATCTCAAGTTAATTTTTTATATATCTGTATCACTTGCTGGTGGCGACTTCTTTCCTAACTCCGCTTATTGGATGTAGATCTGATGCGCCGTCATGGTTAAAGACTCAGTCTTTTCCTGGGCTTCCTACTCTCATCTATCAGCCAAGTTCTTTATCCCCTCGAGTTACATTTTCTCAATCTCTACAATCTTGTCACTGTCATCAAAACTGTCCTCACACAATTCATAGGCTGCAGTCCTCTTTTTCACTCCAAAGTGATATCCTAATAGTCTTGATTCTTTATTGTCCTGCATGGATTATAGAATCTGCTTCAGTTCAGCTCAGTTCAGTCACTCAGTCATGTATGACTCTTTGAGACCCCATGGACTGCAGCACACCAGGCCTCCCTGTCCATCACCAACTCCCAGAGCTTACTCAAACTCATGTCCATTGAGTCAGTGATGTCATCCAACCGTCTCATCCTCTGTCTTACCCTTCTCCTGCTGCCTTCAATCTTTCCCAGCATCAGGGTCTTTTCCAATGAGTCAGTCCTTCGTATCAGGTGGCCGAAGTATTGGAGTTTTAGCTTCAGCATCACTTCTTCCAATGGATATTTAGGACTGATTTCCTTTAGGATTGACTAGTTGGATTTCCATGCTGTCCGAGAGACTCGCAAGAGTCTTCTCCAAACCACAGTTCAAAAGCATCAGTTCTTTAGCTTATATAATTCTAAATATTAAAAAGATTTGAAGGTTATTGCTATCATTACACTACTTGTATAAATTAATTTGACCAGACCTTTTTAAAATTTTTTACTTCTTTGTTTATAAAAATTTTATCGGAGTATCAGTTCAGTTCATTTGCTCAGTCGTGTCCGACTCTTTGCGACCCCATGAATAGCAGCACACCAGGCCTCCCTGTCCATCACCAACTCCCGGAGTTCACTCAGACTCACGTCCATCGAGTCCATGATGCCATCCAGCCATCTCATCCTCGGTCGTCCCCTTCTCCTCCTTCCCCCAATCCCTCCCAGCATCAGAGTCTTTTCCAATGAGTCAATTCTTCACATGATGTGGCCAAAGTACTGGAGTTTCAGCTTCAGCATCATTCCCTCCAAAGAAATCCCAGGGCTGATCTTCAGAATGGACTGGTTGGATCTCCTTGCAGTCCAAGGGACTCTCAAGAGTCTTCTCCAACACCCCAGTTCAAGAGCATCAGTAATTTATAATGTTTTAGTTTCAGCACATGTTAGGTATACAGCACGATGATTCAGTTATATATAAAACAGACCTTGTCTTTTGACAATGTGTTTATGCATATTCATTGTACAATTTTTTAAAATTACTTCCTTTTAATGTTGTATAATATGCTAAAATATTTTTTCCCAAGAGTAGCGTTGTACATTTTTGATTATATCCATTCTCAATGTTACTAAAATAATCACTAGTAATAATTTTAGTTTTGGTCTTTTATATTTTATGTTCTAAGTGTTTGTTACTGGTGTATTATATGCCAGTTTTATATCCAATCATTTTGCTAAATCATCCTGTTTTGATAATAATTTTTCTTTATAATCTTTGAAGTGAATTGAAAGTCATTCACTCATGTCCAACTCTGTGACCCCATGGACCATACAGTCTATGGAATTCTCCAGGCCAGAATCCTGGAGTGGGTAGCTTTTCCCTTCTCCAGAGAATCTTCCCAACTCAGGGATAAAACCCAGGTCTCCCACATTGCAGGCAGATTCTTTACCAGCTGAGCCTCTTCAGTACTTTGTAAATATTTTCAACATCAGCAAATAATGAGTAGTTCCATTTTCACACCACTAATTTGATTGTCCTTTTTAAAAATGCTGGCTTGAATCTCCAATTAAAAATGGAATAGAAGTGCCTCTACTAAGCATCCTATCACAGGATTAAAATATATGATGGTATTTATATGTTTCAAATTGCTACTGTTTATCAAGCTGAAGTTCTATTCCCAATTTACTAAATTTTTTAAATAAAGAATGTGTTATATATTATTAACTATATATTCTGTATTTATTGGAATGACTGTTTTTTTTCTTTTAGGCTGGCAATGTGTTTACTATATTTATGGGATTTTCCAATATTGATATGTCCTTATATATAAAGTCAAAGCATAACTTATTCATGGAGTAGCAAAATTTTCATAGATTATTGTATTCCCTTTGCTTATATGTCATTGAGGACTTTTGTATTATGTCAAGTATAACATGGGCTTTAGTTTCTTCTCTCTTAGTGACTTTATCTGGTTTCGATATTAAGAGTATCCCCGCCTTGTAAATGATGGTATTTCCAGGAAGAGTGTGTATAATGTTTGGACATTTGCAGTCTAATATACTCTAGAGCATCTTTGCTGTTTAGTTCATTGATCCCTGATATTATTTTACTTTATTTCCTATTCCATGAAGCTGCCGCTGTCTTCAGTTTTCTTTCATCTGAGAGTCGTGTATCTCTGGTCATCATATGGTTAATTACCGTCTCTGAGAAGTTTTTCCCAACCACATATCCTAATCCAGTCTCCCACTGCTTCTCCCGATACTCGACTGTGTTACTATCTACCTTCTTCATGACACGGTCATAATCTTAAATTATATTTTTATGTAGGTTTGGGTGCTTATGATCCAAGTCTTCCTCCTAGACTGTAGTGACCTCTGGGACTAATGACCCTGGTTTTGTTCTTGATTCTTCCACATCCAGCCCTGAGAAGAGCTTATGGCATATAACAGATAATCTGAAAGATGTGTTGATGAACTTTCTGCAATTTAGCTCTAGAAATTAACTGAAAACAAAAAGTTTAAATGTTGACACTCTGTCCTCAGAAGCAGAAATAAACAAAAATAAACACATTACAGATCATTCTCAAAGCCCATCATTTTGTGTGTTTGTTTGGGCTTCCCTGATAGTGCAGTTGGTAAAAAATCCTCCTGCAATGCAGGAGACACCGGATCGATTCCTGGGTCAGAAGGATCCACTGGAGAAGGGATAAGCTACCCACTGCAGTATTCTTGGACTTCCCTTGTGGCTCAGCTGGTAAGGAATCCACTCTCAATTTGGAAAACCTGCATTGGATCCCTGGGTTGGGAAGATCAGAAAGGCTACTCAGTCCAGTATTCTGGGCTGGAGAATTCCATGGACTACATAGTCCATGGGGCTGCAAAGAGTCGGAGACGACTGAGCAAATTTCACTTCACTTTGATGGTGATGTTAGTAAATTCTGTTACACTGGAATAAAATATATAAAGTTTATGAGTTAACATGCTTTCAAAACAAGTAAGAACAATACAATTTGCTGTACATACAGTTTTCCTAATGGGATCTTGGAAGAAACAAGAGATCTTAGAAATTTTGTAATTTTAAGTAGTGATGAAGGTTCATTTCAATGTGATGGGAAT
This sequence comes from Ovis canadensis, assembly GCF_042477335.2. Classification (NCBI taxonomy): domain Eukaryota; kingdom Metazoa; phylum Chordata; class Mammalia; order Artiodactyla; family Bovidae; genus Ovis; species Ovis canadensis. Next base: position 125,013,636 of record NC_091248.1, on the reverse strand, counting down.
GTCCTTTAATAAACTAAAATCTAAATTTGGATTACAGATAGGTGTGCATGTTGGTGTGCTCAGAGAGGTTAAATATTATCTCTGGTGTGTCTATGAGGGTGTTTCTGGATGAGGTGGCGTCCGAATCAGTAGGCTGAGTAAAGCTGATTGCCCTCCCCAGCGTCAGTGGGCTTCATCCAATGTTGTGGGCTCGAGAAAAACAAAAATGTGGGGAAAGCGGGATCTGCTCTCTCTTCCTGACTGAGCTGAAACACGGGTGCCCTCAGACTGGCGTGTACCCGACCTGCGCTTCTGGTTCTCACACTCCGGACTCAGACTGGAAAATACAACTGTGTCTCCAGCTTGGAAATGGAACCTTTATGCCTCCACAATTGCAAAGGCCAATTCCTTATGAAACATTTCTCTTTATATAGATTGACAGACTGAAATCCTGTTAGTTCTGTTCCTAAACCCAGAAATGTAGTGTAATGATTTCAGATGAGTTCAGGTATCTAATGGGTTACCATTAGATATACAGAAAATCTTAGAGTAATTCTTAAGAAATATTTTGTTTAACTTAAAAATAATACTTTAGCCAACCATTTAAAATCCTTAGAAATAATTATTTTACTTTGCCCTATTAATTAGCCATCACATTGTGTGTCTTTTCATTTGTTTAAATATGGATTTCATCTAAAAGACTAAGGGCAATCAGGAAAGAGGCCTGGCCAGGACTAGCTCAGGATCTTACATCAAATGGAAACAGGACATGATTATATGTGAATCAATTTATGCATGGTATTGATTATTACATATTATAATGCTTTGTTTTTAGACATCTTTATAATTCCATTTATTTGCATCATATAATTTAACTCTCATAATTTCAGTGAGATATGTATTACTTAGATTTTACAGCAGTGATAGCAGAAACTCAGGTAGGTTAAAAACTGTTGACATTCACATAAAAATCTGTACCAAAAATAATACAGATCGATAACACTGAAATAGACACAGTTCAGGAAGTGACTTTGGGAATATATATATATATGTATACAGTCACTGAAAGAAGAAAGAATGAACAATGAAAGCAATATATGCATATAAAAGCATGTGATATTAAGATTTATTTTTAAATTAATGAATTAAAAAATCCCATCAGGCAATGAAAGAAGATCAAATAATTTATGTTAGAAATTAAAATATTACTTTATAGCATTTACTGAGTATCCAGCAATATTAGGTAATTATTAAAAAGAAAATGCAATATTTCTAATAGAATGAATACTTAATTCAATATTTTATACTTATATTTTTTTTCAAAATAATTGGCTTATAATATTGGGTAAATATAAGGTAAACTAACACTTTAATATAAATTAGAGTTGGAGAAATTATTTTAGTATGTTATGCTATAAATTATAACAACTAGTACATTACTGGAGTAAACATCTGCAATGAGTGTGCCTGGGAGAAATGGTGGGAGGTGGTGAGTAGAGGTGCAATAATGATGATTTCCTGGTGTCTGATGACAAAATGTACTAAATTATAGTTGTGATATACTCCAAAGTGTATTAAATGGAAATAGTAATTTCCAAGAAAATTAAGGTTCATAATGTCACATGCTTTTTGAATAATATGAAAAGGGTCTGATCAGTCGCTGACACACATTTCCAGGATTTTCAGCTTCCAAAAACAGAAAGGAAAGAACTCAAACTCTAAATTGGGGAGGAATTTAAAAAATACTGTTGTTGCTTTGAGGAAATAAACAAAAAGTGCCATGGGGTGGGTAGTTTGAGATCGTTTCTATGTTCCTGAAAGCCCCTGAAGGTCAATGCCAGCTGCCTCCCCGGGCGTTCGGGACAGACTCTGATGGGCCAGCATCCACTAGATGCACATCACACACCCTGGCTTGCGAGGTTCTGATGACCCGCCCCCCGCCCCTCCAACCACCGATTCCTCCAGTACCCGGACACTAAATTCCCACTGACACAACCTGCATTTTCTTTCAATGGAAGTATAGTTAATTTACAATATCGTGTTAGTTTAAGGTGCATAGCATAGTGATTCAGTATTTTTGCAGATTAAACTCCATTATAGGTTATTATAAATTGGTGGGTATAATTCTCTGTTCTGTATAGTATATCCTTGTTGCTTTTCTATTTTATATGCAGAATTGTGGGGCTGTTAGTCCCATATCCCTAATTTGTTTTCCCCCTTCCCTTTCTCCTTTGAGAAATGCAAGTTTGTTTTCCATGTCTGAGTCTGCTTCTGTTTTGCATATACCTTCATTTGTATTATTTTTTAGAGACCACATATAAGTGATATCATATAGTATGTCTTTGTAGTTATACTTGCTTTTCTGACTTTTTTTTAAATCTACATACAGTTTATTTAAGTGATCTTCAATCCTTTTATATATTTGCCTTTCCTATTGGAATTATTCCTTTCCTATAGATATTTTTTTTTAGTTTTTTATTTTTTAAATTTTAAAATCTTTAATTCTTACATGCGTTCCCAAACATGAACCCCCCCTCCCACCTCCCTCCCCACAACATTGGAGTCTAATTGTTTTACAATTCTGTGTTTCTACTGGACAGTGAAGTGAATCAGCTGTATGTATACGTACATCCTCTCCCTCTTATATCTCTCTCCCACCCCACCCCTCCATCCCGCCCATCTAGGTCATCACAGAGCGTCGAGCTGAGCTTCTGGTGCTCTACAGCAGCTTCCCACTAGCTATCTAGTTTATACGTGGTAGACCCATCAACATTTCTCTTATGGTATGTTTACTATTGCTGAATTCGCTTAGCATTTGCTTGCTTGGGAAATTCTCCTTCTATTCAAAATGATACTTCTGATGAGTAGAACACCCTAGATTGCAAGTTTTTCCCTTTGAGGACTTTGAATATATCATGCCCTCATTTCTGGTCTACAGAGCTTTTGCAGAGAAATCAACTGACAGCGTTATGGGGGTTCCCTTGTAACTGGCGCTTTTTCTCCTGCTGCCTTTAGAATTTTCCCTTTAACTTTTGCCATTTTAATTATAATATTAACACGTCTTAGTATGGGTCTATTTGGATTCATCTTATTTGAGACCCTCTATACCTCCTGTACATCTTTACATCTGTGAGGTTTTCAGCCATAATTTCCTGAAATCTATTTTAGATCCCCTTCTCTCTCCACCTTCTGGAACCCCTGTAGTGCAGATGTTGGCACACTTTATATTATCCCATGGATCCTGTATATCACTTTCATTGTTTCACTTGCCTTTCTGTCTGCTCTTGTGATTGGGTGATTTCCATTATTCTATCTTCCAAGATCACTTGTGTGGCCTTCTGTGTCATTTACTCTGCTATTCATTGTTGCTAGAGTGCTTTTATCTCAGAAGCAAGTATCTATTTTAGATTGGGTCTTCCTTTTAGCTTCTAGTCCCTTGTTAAAATGACCTGTGCTTAGATTCTCTTAATTAGCATTTTTATTACCAACTTTTTGAACTTATTGTCTGTTAGAGTGATTATCTCTGTTTCATTTTTTTTTAACTTTATTTTGCTTTACAGTACTGTATTAGTTTTGCCATACATCAACATGAATCCACCACGGGTGTACACGTGTTGCCAATCCTGAACCCCCCTCCTACCTCCCTCCCCATACCATCTCTCTGGGTCATCCCATTGCACCAGCCCCAAGCATCCTGTATCCTGCATTGAATCTAGACTGGTGATTCATTTCTTATATGATATTATACATGTTTCAATGCCATTCTCCCAAATCATCCCACCCTCTTCCCCTCCCACAGAGTCCAAAAGACTGTTCTATACATCTGTGTCTCTTATGCTGTCTCGCATACAGAGACACGTGTACCCCAATGTTCATCGCAGCACTGTTTATAATAGCCAGGACATGGAAACAACCTAGATGTCCATCAGCAGATGAATGGATAAGAAAGCTGTGGTACATATACACAATGGAGCATTACTCCATTTATACATTTATATATTTGAATCAGTTCTAATGAGGTGGATGAAACTGGAGCCGATTATACCGAGTGAAGTAAGCCAGAAAGAAAAACACCAATACAGTATACTAACACATATATATGGAATTTAGAAAGATGTTTAGTTGTTGTGTGTGTTTTTTTTTTTCCCCAAGATTTTCTCTTGCTCTCTCAATTGGGAGTAGTTTCTCTGCATTTTTATTTTACTTAACTCTATACTCTAGATGGAAGTTATTTATTGTGGTCTTGAGTGGTTGTTTTCATGTGATAGCATGCCTATGCAGATTGCGTAACCTACATGTAAGGCTTTTTTTATTTGATCTTTGATGCAAGGCTGGATTTGATGTAGATGTCCACCACATTCTTCCTCAGGGTATGCAGGCTACTGTCACCTTGATAGGAAGTGTGGTTTGTGTTACAGGATCTAAAGTCAGTGCTGAGTGTGAGTGGAACTCCCTGGCAGTTGCTTTTTCAAGGGTGGGGTCTGTTCTGAAGTTGATGGAGTAGATGCCCTGAGGGTTAGGCTTATGCTAGCTCTGTTCACTTTCTGTACCTTCTTCCTTCTCCCTGCACTGGAGAATCTGCCCCAAAGGAGGGGAGTGCTGTAGTAAATGGGGTGCATGTGCTTACAGAGATTGGAGAGACAGATATCCTATCTATCTATATAGGATATATATACTAGATAGACAGATAGATAGCCTGTGTGGCTGTCTGTGACCCCACTCAGATGTAGCAATAAGGTTGTGTCTTTTCTCCTGTTGTGGTCATCCCACCTCTAGTGCAAGGTGGTGGTGTGGAGTGGGCAGGGCCAGAGCACTCCTTCGGCTAGCATTAGGGATCATGGCGTTGTGGTTGCAGGAACTGAAGTGGCTGCTTCTGTGACACTGTTTGCGTAAGTTCCAACAATGGAAAGTGCTATTCCATCTGGAACACACCCCAAGTCCCTGGGCCATCACTGTGTCCCTAAATTGAGTCTTTTGCCAAGAACGGACTGCCCTAAATCCAGTGCCAAGCCACGGCATGGAGTGAGTGGAAGGGTTCACACAGCTCAGATTCAAGAGCTCTGTGAGGAGGTATCCACCTCTATTCACTGCTGATGGCAAACGCATGCCGGGACCTGTGCACGAGTGGAGTCTAGGCTTTTCCAGCCTTTCTAACTGTCTCAGCAGTTTCCTAAGTAGCCAAGTGGGCTTGTCTCCTGTGCACAGACTCCTGGACTGGGATCTTTAGTCTGTGGCTTGACCTGCTCACTGCCCAGGGTGAGTGTCTGCCTATGTGATTTTCCTTTTTCTTAGCCCCCTTCTAGGGGCATAGGTCCCAACCCAGTGCTTTTCCTCCAGTCCTACCCAGTGATGTGGGAACCTTTGTTGCAGCCTTGGTTGTACAGTTCTGCCAGTTTCCAATTAGTCTTCTATGAGACATATTTTTGATGCGTTTGTGAGAGAAGGTGAAATTCATGTCATCTTACTCAGCCAACTTGGGCCTCAACTTGACCTTTTTTCATAACCTGAAACAGTAGCACATCTGACATCTGGATTTCAAACATCCCATTCTCCATAAGGCATCTCCACCTCCAGATCACTTATTCTAGCACCTCTATTACTAAACTATTGTAACCCATGAAAGGTTTGATTGCATTGACTCTGTTCCCTTTTCCCCATTTATCAGCCTTCTCCTATATTCATTTCCTACCTTTTCAGCTTATATTTCATTGTCTATCAAGTGATTTACCATGTCCCAAGGGCTCGCTCGTCCACTCTTTCATACTAACAAACAGAAACTGAATTTGTTGAAGCCAGTTATCCACTCTTTCTTCAGCTCAGTTCAGTTCAGTCGCTCAGTCATGTCTGACTCTTTGCGACCCCATGAATCGCAGCACGCCAGGCCTCCCTGTCCATCACCAACTCCCAGAGTTCACTCAGACTCACGTCCATCGAGTCGGTGAATTTTTATTTACGAAAAATCACAAAATGGGATAACTAGTTCCACTTTATGAGCACAGACTTCCCACTCGACACTGCTGTGTGACAACACTGCTGGATAACGTCATTATTGCTCACTTTCTAAAGTGACTATTTCATATTTTTTCTCTCTCTCCTGAAATCAGATTCTCTTTCTCCCTCACTGCTTGTCATGCCCTCTCAGTATCTCTTCCTGGTTCCTAAGCCTCTACCCAGACAACCATTGGTTCCTAGAATCTGAGAGATGGTTTCATTTCAGAACTTCTGGGCTTAGTTTTCCTTTCCCCTAATGTTTCCAAGGCTGAGTAGTTCTCTCTACAGTTGCTTCATTACGATAATCATCTTTTCGTTGGAGGGTATCTTTCACTTCCTCCAACCATCTTAAATACAACCACCTCTTTACTTTTAGTTCCTATGGTACAACCTCAGGCTAAACTTGGGAGTTTCAATAGTTTACTTTTTCGTCTGTTCAAAGAGCACCTTTGTTGTTTTTCCAACCCTGGTAAATAATAATTTCTCAGTACATAAACATTGAGATAATTAATGAATTATTGGAATTATTGGCATACAGATTTGGAAGCATCTTAAGAGGATATTACATACAATTCTTTGAGTTAACAAATGAGGATATGGAAGGAATCTCAGGTCAGTTGACAGTTATAGGCTACACCACTGGACGTGGGAGAAGAACTCAGCTGGCTTTCTACGTGATCAATCCTCTGATTAAGATATAATAACTCCTGTCTAATCTGGAGCCCTCAGTTCTATCAGAGTTAGCCTCTGGCTATGACCTTGCCAAATCAGATGTTAACTTCTCAATGGAGGTGCTTTGTGCTTTCATTAAGAAAAAAAAGTAAAACAAACAGAAAAAAACAAATAAGAAAAAACAAAAAAAAAAAAACAAAAAAAAAACACATAAAACTTCCTATCTGAGGCAACAGTGATATTATCACTTTAACTTTTTCTAAATAGACTTTTTCTCCTCCCTGTTTCTGAGGCCCAGACTCTGGACTAATGAGAAACTGGAAGTAGCTCTTCCTAAGCACAGAGATAGCATTTGGGTAAGGGGTGGCAGAGTACTGCAGTTTCTTTCTTCCTAGCTTTATATATGCATTCAGAAACTTTAACTCTGAACACTATTTTGAATGGTATATTAATTTTCTAAATTGCTTTCACGCACAATTACCACAAACTTTATGCCTTAAAATAGGACAAATTTATTATCTTAGACTTCTTTAGGTCAGAAGTCTGGTATGAGTCTCACTGGGCTAAAACCAAGCTGTTAGAAGAACTGCTTTCTGTTCTGGGGGCCCTAGGGAAGATCGTTTTCCATCTTCTGAAGGCGGAGTGCATGTCTTGACTTTTGGCCACCTTCTTCCATCTTCAAAGCAACAGCAGACAGACTCCTCAAGACTTTAACTACTCTTGCCTCTTCTTTATTTGTCCCATCATTCTCAGACCACTGCCTGAAAAAGGTCTTTACTTTAAGGAACTCATGGGATGACTTTGAGTCTATCTGGCTAAACAAGGCAACCTCCCCAGCTCAAGGTCTATAACCTAGATCACATCTGCCAAGTCCCATTTGCCATGGAAGGTAACTCATATTACCAGGCTCCAAGGATTAGGACATGAACATATTTGGGTGGGAGGTGGGGGTATTATTCTACCATAGAAGGAGTTGAAAGGTAGGGTAGAGACCAGTATATTCTCTACATGTAAAGCTTTATAACTAGATTTGTGATCAGAATAATATGTTCTAGATAAAGTATTTTAAATCTTTATAGGGATAGAGGCAACAAGCAATAAGAGATTGACTCATCTCACTTCTTCAGGGTTGCACTAAATACTTATCTTTGATATAAGAACTACACCCATAAGCCTACCCATATACCTAACTTGGGTGTCCTTTAATCTTTAAATGTACCTTACATACTGAAAGTGGAAATCAAGTCACCTTACCAACAAACATCAAGTTTATGTATTCCTCCACACATCTGGGGTTGAAGAGGAAAAGGACATCAAGTACTGTTATCTTAAAGTTTAAGAAGGAAAGTATATATACACAAATCACTGAATGTAGGAGCAAGAAGTAATTGTTATAAAGTACTTGTTTCTCTCAGTAGGATGAAAGATACGGTCTCTGTGGAGGAGTAAAATGACATGAGATTAAATAGAGAAGATAAAAGAATATGATGCTAAGAGAAGTTTGTATGTGTATGTGTGTGAGAGAGAGATCTACTTTGTACATTTCATATAACTAGCTAATGGCAGAAATGGGAAAAAGAAGAAAGCATATATATGTGCTGAACGTACTACACATTTTCTGCTTTACAGAATATGAATCTTTTAAGTTATCGACCATCTACCTAGCACAATACCTGACTTAGCACAAGTAAATGTCTCTTTAGTGATTAATTAAAATAATTAAATGGTTAATTACAGAGTAAGTGGGAAATGAAACTTGTATTAAAACTACAAGGCTAAACAGTATAGTAATTGCTGAAGTACTGAAGGCATCAAGTTTAATTACCCTTTTATGTTGAGAAATACTTATTTTCCAAGTGATGGGGTGAATGATCTTCATTCCTACTCAATTATGCCTTTAAGTTGATTCAAGGCAGGCTTTCACATCTTCCAGGAAAGTATCTTCAGAAAAGTCCTCATCAAAGGGAATCATTACCTTGAGAGGAAGAGGTTCCTTTCAGATGTAGCTGAATATGGAAATTCTACTAAATGCACGAGCTGGCATGTGAAGAGCTTCTGGAATCCCATCTGGAGTAGCAGCATAAAAGACTATTCCTCCACTCCATGTAAGCCCTGATAGTAGGATTAATTTGATCTACCATTGATCCAGGTGTGTAGGTCATTCTGATTAGCTTGTGAAAGAAAGTTGGAAAAAGTTTGATAGATTTGTAAAACAATATTGATGCTGATTATAGATTGCCAGAGAGCTTGTTCTATTAGTCCTAACTGCTAAAGACTCGTACACAGTTTTGTCTGCCGAGCAGTATGATGATCACAGGAACTAGGAGGGTCAAACCGTTCCATCCCTTAAACTCCCATCCAACAATGCTGGAGAGTTCATCCTGAGGTATATGGGTGCTGTTACTGCACACGCCCTCCTGAATTCATGCCTGCAATGCTGTGAGGCCACCAAGGGCCAGCTCCAGGCACACTTGTGATTTCTTTCTCTGTGTCCCTCCTCATCCTTCGTTATTTTTCATTGATTTCATGGTGTGGGGAGGGGCATATTCTGTGCATAGAGAGACAGATTGATAAATATGCAAACATATGGATAGGGAATGTACAGTTTAAAAGAAAAATGGAGTAATAGCATCTCACAGAAGATCCATGGTTCATGATTCAATGAATATTTAAGCCAAAGTCCAGGGTGCTGATGAAGGACTTCAGCCCAGAATAGTCAGAAAGGTTTTAAAAGGGGAACATTTTGAAGGATGAATGGAATTTGGGGGGAAAAACCAGAAGGGTCACATATTTTCATTAGGTGTATCTGACTAGACAAAATTTTTTGATCTTGGAAGGTTTGAGTACTTTAAGACCAGGAGATTCCAGAATATTTAACACACACTAACAAACTGTGTAACTGTTTAAACTGCCCATCCCCAGCAATATGTCCTCTTTCAGCTGCACAGCTTATATACATGTCTTTATCTTCTCTAGGGAGGGAATTTTACTACATAAAAGACCTCTGAGATGTTCCCTCATTTGTAATGGAATCAGCAATGCTCTTGATGTGAGTAGTATTTCAACCTCAATTTCAGAGAACCCTGACAGCTTTCATTATTATTGCTTGTTATAGTGTGATGTATTGTAAATTTATACTCATTAGGATGTCCCCAATATTACAGAGGAGTAGTCTAAAGAGTTATAGTATACACAGTATTTGTCTTTTTAAACTCTCATGTATCAAAATTCTTTTTCTTGCTGGTGAATGGCTGGCATAAGCAATCCAGAGGCTCTTTATTTTGTCCAAATGGTGCTGAGTCTAAAAATCTGAAAAACACTGGAAAATCAGCATCTCTGTCATTTATGTGGATTTTTGATTCTCATTGTATTTCATAGGGCTACTTCATAAGTCACGGCTCTTTTTTTTTTTTTTTTAAATAGAACAAAAGGACCAGAAGATAGAAAATACAGTTGAGCCTTGTCTGGCTAGTAATTTAAGACCTCTCAAGAGTCACAGTGAAATATTGAAAAGCATGAGCAGAGTGACCTGATCAGAACTGTGCTTTATTTACTACAGGTAATATGGTCATGTCAGATTTAGAATGACTTGAACAAAAAAATGTATGCTGGATCAGAAACACCCTTTTCGAATCTAATTCACTGATTTTATTCAGAGGTAATAGGATTTGGACTGTGGTGTTGCCATGGGGAAAATCAGTCAGGTATGAACCAGAATTTGGGAAGGAGGTGACCAGTAACTAGATGGTGGGAAGAAAATAGAAGCTGAGAACTCTAAGTCAGAATGACTATAATATTATGATGCCATGATTACAATTAAGGAGGTTAGCAGAAGGAACAGCAGTTGAGCTTGTACTGATAGGAAATTTTGAGGATATAGTTCAGAATCAGATTAGGGAGGATCCACCCCTGTTTGAGGCATAGTTAGTTCTCTATGCTGCACGTGATGTTGTGAGTTACATTTTTTTTTTTTACACAAGTCTATTTTTATTTACTAGTTGTTGCATCTAAAACAAATTTTTTTCCATCTGTACTCAGTCCCCAACCCCATGACAGTATTAAGTAATGGAGCCCTTGAGGAATGGCGATGGTATAGTGTTTTAGGAGATGAAAATTCCCTCAGCTCCCACTGCAGTCAAAGGCTGTTTACAGGTCCTCTGCATCCTAAGATGAGACCCCACCTCCATTTACTTCCAGTCATTATATGGTCTCTGAACAGGAGCTGGAGGAAGGTGCTACTGGAGGGCTGGAGACATTACTCTGGCTACTTTGAAATGCCAGCATCTGCCAGGTGAACGCCTGTCTGCCTTTATGGCTGGTACAGGCCAATCCTTTCTGAACTAAAGGACAGGGAAAGAAATATAAACTGTCTTCCACTTCCTGGTGCCCACACCAGGCCTGTTTCTGGCAGAAACCTCATGTGCGGTCCCCATTCGTTTTTTATAAATCTCATATCACCGCCTTATAAGGAATGACATTTCTGCCACACAACCAATCAAAGTAGTTCGACTTCTGTGTCCCACTATGATCTTCAACTTCTATTTTCCAGGTACTTCTTAGGGATTTTATTCGGAAATTAGGACAGCTGGAGGCAGGAACTGTTAAAATGCCAGTTGGTTAAGACAGGAGACGGCACAGGTAGAAAACTAGCATATGTGCAGCCTAAGTGGAGTGAAGTCATTCAGTCGTGTCCGACTCTTTGCGACCCCATGGACCGTAGCCCACCAGGCTCCTCTGTCCATGGGATTCTCCAGGCAAGAATACGAAATGCCCAAATATAACTTAGGCTTACTAAACCATGTGACTGACTCATTCACTAAAATAAAATTTATTTTTTCATATCAATTCTAGTTATAAGGAGGTCATAATAAATCTTATTGTATGGTGATTAAAGTAAAAATCTTAATGTTAACTTACTTTAAAGTTCTCTCTTTGGGACCTCAATATACTTTGAAGCCATTGGCTATCCAGTTTCTAAAAAGTCTGAAGAGTGTTTACGAAGAAAACTACTCTCCTCAGTTACTTTACTATAAATTTTGAATTCTCTTCAATACATTTGCAATTCCTTTATTCAGTCATTTATTAAACATATATTAAGCAGTGCATGGACTTATTCACAATTTATAAGAAAAGCAGAAACACAAATAAGCTATATTAAAATACATGATAAATGCAGTAAGAACAGGAGAGCACATCTCTACTCTCAAAAGATGAGCCAAAGAAGACCGCAAGCAGGACAGATGTCCCAAAGGGCTGTAGCAGGCTGGCAGGAAGCAACACTGTGCACAAAGAAAAATCCAAATAGCTGGGGGCTGGTACATTTTAAAATGTCAAGCAGGGTCTAACACAGTTAGCTTTGCATTTTAAGTAGAATAGAAGGTAAGTGGTCTGGAAGAAAAAAAAAAAAAGGAATCTAAAGAAAACCTGGAAGTTAACTATAGATGGGAATAAACTATGATTATATGACTAACAGACATGACAGCCAAAACTCAGGGTAAATATAGTAAAGATGGAGAAAAACATTGTGTTATAGAATGTTTTAAGAGATAAATGATCAGGAGGTCTTGGACTGGATGGTTGATTGCACTCTGAAAAGGGGACATCAGAATGCTCGTGATGGAGACCCAGGAGGACTGGAGAGAGTAGCATGTGAAGAATAAATAAGCAAGGTGTCCTGGGAATCAGGAAAGATGGAGTTCTGGGAGTGAGTAATTAACTGGTCCAGAATGTAATGTAGCAGAGAGTGTCCAGGAGGTAAGAACTCAACAATTTTCAGTTGATCTGGGCATAAAAATGGCAAAATTTAAATCCAGCATTTCTGTTAAAGTAGTGAAGGCAGCAGGTTTCAGCTGATCAGAAAATGAAAACTGAAACATACATTTAGGGCTATGTTTTTATGGAATTGGGGGCGTAGGACCAGTGAATCAGTAAGGGTACCTGGAGTGACGTACTGACCAGTTTACGGGAAGACAGATGGGAAGCGGAAGCAAATCAGTCTAGACATGGATAATCAGAAACCTCTATATCTGCATTACAGTAGAGAAGAGACCTCACTGGATTTAATTTTATGTCCTTAGCATTAAAACATCCTTTTCTAAATGCGATGTCGTAAGAGTTGTTGAGAATAGTGCCCCCTTCTCCACCTTGAGACACAAGCGAGAAGCTGAAGATTTTAATGCCATCAAAAAACATTTATTGCTTGAGGTATGGTTCTTTCTTTCTGATAAAATCTATGTAAATTTTGCAGTTCCTTTTACGACTTGCTGCCAACAGGTACAGAGTTAAATATGCCAAGTTACAGAAAATACAGATTAACCCTGACAGTGAATCTTCTTCCTTTCCCTCTTATCTTCTGTTTCAGATTTATTAAGATGTTTTGTGGTAAGTGATTATACTTTTTAAAAAAGCAGGGTAAACAGATACCAAATGATGCAGGTGGTACAGTGTCTGCCCTTGATGTCAGGATGCAAGTGAAAGTAGCTTGTTGAAGGAGCTTGAACATATGGATACAAAATCCAACATTAAGTTACAAAAACATCCTGAGCTCTTCTCTTCCTTTCAGTCTTTGTGTTCAACTCCAAGATATCTAACAAGGTTTATTTTTCAGTCTGAGTTTCTCCACTGGAAATTTTTGATATATATATATATATATTTTTAAAGTAGGTAATGGCCTTGTCTTTGTGCCTAATTGTGCATAATTACCTGAACAATGGAATACCTTCCAAAGCATATAGTAACATGAATTGAGGAATTGTAACAATGGAGTTACAAACGACTTTGAAAATATTTTGATCAAAATCGAAAGGTAAGTAATGGCAGTAATTCTACTGAACAAGAGAGTGAGTATTCGAATCAATACATCTGTTAGCCAGTATTTGAAATTAAAAGGGAATGTGTAATTCATCATTCCCTGGTTATAATTCAGTCAGTCAATTCAACGCTGACCTATAGAGAACCTTACCTTGCCTTTCACACTTTTAATGTTAAATGTTGGCCATTTGGAATAAATTTGATTTAGGTAACCTTTCGTGGAGTACAGGTACATGGATGCCATAAATGTCAAGAAAAGAATAAAGCTCTGTCTCTTCATGCAGACATATAACAGAGAATAAAACTGTCGTTGGTACACCTTAGATAGTCATGGAAAATCTGCTTATCTTCAGAGTCATCAACTGAGAAGAGCATCATCAAGAAAGGTAGTTAAGTAGAAATTAAAATGAACCAGTATTAACCAGAGAGGGCAGAAATATCGCATTAATCACCTCTGCATCTTCTCAGCAAATGTGTCTTGAATAAATGGCATTTTAAGTTATTCAATTGCAGGTTGTTGTTGTTTAGTCACTGAGTTGTGTCCAACTCTTTGTGATCCTATGTACTGTAGCCCACCAGACTCCTCTGTCCATGGGATTTTCCAGGCAAGAATATTGGAGAGGATTGCCGCTTCCTTCTCAGGGAATCTTTCCAACCCAGTGACTGAACCCAAGTCTCCTGCATTGGCAGGCAGATTCTTTACCACTGAAGCCCTTAATTGCAAGTATCCCCATTAATTGCATATATCCCGTAAGATACATATTTCTCTTTTAGGTCTCATGGTCATGATGTAAAGAATAAAAGAATAAATAATTTATAAAAGAATAAATAATTCCTGATATTATATTAATTAGAAGCTGGTTTTGATTTATTCTAAGCTCCAAACTCCTTGCTATGTATTGAATATTTTTGTCTCTCTCATCTTTGGTTGAAACCCTACCCTCTGAATGTAATTGCTCCAAGAGGTGGGCCTTTGGGAAGTAATTAGGATTTGATGAGGTCATGAGGGAGGAGTCTATAGAAAATTCACAAAGCTCTTGCTTCCTCTCTCTGCATTCCAGCACATGCAGATATAAGCAGTCAGCTGTCAACAAGCTGCAAGAGGCCCTTACAAGAATTAGACCAGGCTGGCCCCCTGCTCTCAGACTTCCAGACTCCAGAACTGGAAGAAGTAAGTTTCTGTTATTTATAAGCCACCCAGTCTTTGGTTTTTCTGTTATAGCAGCTCAAATAGAAAAGGTTTTTTATATGTCACACACCACATACACAGTTGGAGAATACAGAGACTAAGCAAATTTTTCATGACACTTGTAACCAAACCAACCAGCCACATGATTTAAGCTTCAAAGGAAAAAAAATAAATAAATAAAACTAGGAGAAAATATCAGAAAATACCCTGTACCATTTATCACTAAATTTATCACTTTTTGGTTATTTGTGTATTTGAACCTGAGTAAGTTCTCTGATTTGATTTCCTTTGCAGGCATCCTTGCTAATTGATTCTATAAGATTTCCTCTTTATGAAACTAGAACTTAATATTTAAGCAAAGACTTGTGATTCAATAGTAGAGATTTGGCCACTTCAAGTCTATTAGTTTCCCTAGGCCAAAATGGTTTCAGTAGAGTTGTACAGATGAACAGGAAAAAAAGAAAGACTGGAATCCAAATTTCCATATATATTCAGATGAGTAACACATTTATTTTCTTTTTACTAGTTTCTCACAACCATTATGAATTACACATTTGGGATTACTTAAAAGAGTAAAAATAATCACACTTGATTAAAGATGACTTGCATTGTTTAATCTGATATTGATAAAGGTACTGATTTACCTTATTGTTGGTATAACCAATCACCATAACACATTATCACATATGATGTAGAATACTCATTATAGTGCTGCTTTTCCCTCACTGGAATCACATTTACAGAAGACTAACAAAGGGAATTCGGGTTGGTGGCTCAGATGGTAAAGAATTGGCCTGCAATGCTGGAGACCTGGGTTCTGTCCCTGGGTTGGGAATATCCTCTGTAGAAGGGCATGACAACCTACTCTGGTATTCTTGCCTGGAGAATCCCACCAGAGAGCCTGGTGGGCTACAGTCCACGGGGTTCAAAGAGTCAGACAGGACTGAGCAACTAAGCACAGCACAACAAAGGGAACACACTGAATTTCTACCACATAATGCCTTGCGTTTGGCTTGTGACAATCTCTTGAAAAGATGACGAATGCATTGATATCATCTTCTCTTAGCGATTGAGGACAAGAAGACACACTACTTTCTAAAACGTTAGGTAGAGAATGTACATTTTCTTCCTAATATTACAGTAACTGGAAAAGGTTCAAAATAAAACTCCAATATAAAATACTAAAATCTTTCAAATCCTCACATGAATTTCATTCACTTTCAGAAAGAGCATGAAACTTCTCAGCCGTTTTAGAAATGAACGTAAACATAAACTTTATCATATGCGGTAACTGTAAATACTTACCCATATCAAAGCCCATTTAGGAGAAAACTGGGCAATTAGTAACTGTTCTTATGTCTGAATTGATTAGGAACAAATCCATATTTACCATAGCAACTTCTTCCATTTAAAAACACATGATATATTATTTTAAAAGTTTGTATAACTTCTATCTTTTTAATTGCCTATATCTGACATTCCATAGAGATGACATTTAAACATACCTTTAAATCTAGTTACACACTTATTTTGTAGTTTGCCGTCAATGTTACAAGTGAATGAGCTAATCAACAAACTAACAGTGATTACAAATGTTAAAGAAAATCAACTCCATTTAAAAAATCTACTCCATTATAAAAAGTCCATCATTTAATATGGGAGGTAGACCATTACACCATCTTTCTCAGAATCCTGGCAAACAATATTGAGATTCTAAAGTGTAAAAGCATAAGAAATATGGGGAGAAAAAAGGTAATGATACCAACCATTAGTAAAAATCAAAGACATATGGATGAGAAAGGTTGAGAGACAAAAAAATATATATATATCAATTTCCGTAAGATCTAACTAAGAAAATGAAGAGGGGGCAAAAGCAGTCTTACAGTGGGATTTAATTCCAGATATAATATTTAAATACTACTATTACATTTGTTTAAAACTTGGGCAAGCCATTTTTCTATTGGATACTAATTCTCTTAGTTTTGAATTAAGGATGTTGGGCTTTATCAACAGCTTTTAAAAATGGGTCCATATTGGAATTTCTCATGGAGTTTTTCAATAATATGCATGCTGGCACTCAACTTTGCTCAGTCTCCTTGGAACAGCTAAGTCAAATCGCTGTCAAGCAAAATTCACTTTTTCACTGGCAAGCGTCTTGGGTAATGAGACTAGGAATATAAGGAAATTACTTTCTTAAGGAAGGAAAATGCTTCTGAAAATAACAAATTTTGTTATCTAGTCTTAGGTTTCGTTTGAAAGCTTTACAGAAGCATAGGGAGCCAGTCTGGAGACTTGAACAGAGCAAAAAATCATGGAAGGACCAATCTCAGCCAAAATTTTATGGTGACCCTTCATTCTGAAGAGTAAAATTAAGTTGGAATCCACAAGTGGAAGAGAATATGGTTTAAACCTTTCATGACATCAATTTTCTTATATTTAGGATGAAGAGTATTGACTAAGCAGACTTAAATTTTATCTCCAAGTCGAAGTACCTCTTTGCTTAAATATTACATTTACTTAAACATTTGTTGTTACTTTGTTGGTTAGTGGCTCAGTCATGTTTAACCCTTTTGCACCCCTTGGACTGTAGCCCGCCAGGCCCCTCTCTCCGTGGGATTTCCCAGGCAAGAATACTGGAGTGGGTTGCTGTTTCCTTCTCCAAGGGCTCTTCCCAAGCCAGGGATCGAACCTGCAGGCGGATTCTTTACCAGTGAGCCATTTACTTAAACATTATTTAAAATGTTACATTCACTTAAATATTATTCATCTTTACATTTAACTATATTTTACAGTAAGGTGTAAAATCAACTGTGATTTCATCAAGTAGTTTTTTTTTTAACTTTTCAGAACACTTTTATTAGGGTTTGAGTTATACACAGTAAGGTGCATACATTAGAAATGTACACCTCAGTGAATCTTCACTTTGTGCACATCCATCTAACCCTCATCTAGATCCATTCACAGGGTATTTCCAGCCCTCCGGAAGTTGCCCTCTTCAAAGACAACCATTATCCTTGTTTCTATCACAACAGATGAATTTTGTCTGTTCTGGAATTTCATAAAAATGCAGTCACCTGGTATCTAGTTTTTTTTTTCCTGCTGGCATCTTTCACTCATCTGCTTTTGAGATTTATCCTTTGTGCACACAGCAGTATTCCTGAACTCTTTTTAGATTAAAAATTTAGAGTGATAAGTGATCACTGGCTGTTGGTATGTAGTTTGGTAATATTCTGTCCTTTTAAAAAAATAACCACATGTTCTTAAAGCACATTTAAATAGGAATCATGTTTTCAGGGAAATCCTTCTTAATCAGACTTGGAACCAAACTTAACTACTTGTTTTATCCACCATAAAACAAGGTTCTATTTACCTGAGGATAGGCCTGATGTTTGGAAATAAATAAGCAGTCTCTATTGGACATGCTTTATAAACTCGGTTCTATTAAATAATGACAACTGAAATGAAAGGCTTTCAAAATAGGAGAAATAGTTACAAATAGCCCCCTCCCCCCTGCCTTTGTTTTCTAACTTACCATTGAAAACAAGTTTTCTTTCAATTATGCTTTTGCTTTTTCAACATGAACATGCAAAGATCACTTGAGAATAAAATATTCCATTTGTCTGTGGAATAGTTCAGGCCTAAATAGCAGTATGTAAAGCTCTGATAGCAAAAAAAAAAAAAAAAAAAAAAAAAAAATCAGTATGTCTGCCTCCAGTTGTGGAGGGATTTATGACAGAACAGATTTTCATTTTCTCGAGTTTCAAAATGCATCTTACTTTCGTAAATTCAACCTTGTACAACTGAATGTCTGAGTCAGAAAAGCTAAAACAATTTTGTTAGAAAAGAAAATGGGAAAAGGGTCGAGGGGTAAGTTCCTCACTCTATTCTGCTAGATAAGATGTCTAATTTAGAAATCATACAAGCTTACATATTTTCAAAGTAGGATGTCAGTCTCCATCATTAAGATTACATAAAGAGATAATACATTTGAACAGCAAGTAACGGCAGTTCTGGAGAGGTATAGAAATAAAGGACTGTCTTCCAATATCAAAGTAATTTCTCTAACACAAAGCAGTTAATGACTGTGCTTTGTTCAATGTGGCTTTATCTATATAACTCTTGAACATGTTCTGATAAAAGTCTTTTCTTGATTAAACATTGATATTGGACATCCTGATTGACAGAAGTTTCTTCAACACCTAACTTCAAAGTAATCTTTTTGACACCACAGAAGATGCAATCTATCGCCTGCCTTAGAGAAAGTTACAATTTAATTACAGTGATGAAATAGTCATAAAAAAATTTTGTGGCAAGATGAGATCTAAATAGTTACATGCTAGAATAATAAAGGAATTTTGCATAACGTGAGAGTTCTTCCCCAGCTGCAGGACATTAATAAACATTTTGGAAGACAAAAATCTAAGTAAGTTAGGGTTGACAAAAAAAGGTAATAAGAAAACCTGTTCGAGTATGTGTGTGTGTGTGTGTATTTAATTTTAATACCACAAAATAGGACTCTAAAAGGATATGCCACATATTACTATACAGTGGGCCCTGTGTATGCGTGGGTTCTGCATTCACGGATTCCACCGGCCACAGATACAGGAGGCTGGCCCTACTCCACCATTTTACTAAGAGTCTGAGCATCTGTGGATATTGGTATCTATGGAGGTTCTAGAATCAATTTATCATGGACACAGAGGATAACTATTATTTTACCTAGTTTCATGGATGAGTTTCAGAATATTTTTTTCCCCAGACATTTCAAGGAGAGGACTATTAAACAATTTCTTTTACACTGAACTAGTCCATTTCTTTTTACTTTTCAGGATGGAAGACTCATGGTCCCCTCCCTCCCAGCTCTTGCCCCTCTCAGCTGTACTAGCATGCTGTGCCTCAGGTGTCTTGGTTCTCACAGAGAAGACCCCAGGGGGAAATATACAGCCCGAGTTTAGTTTTCCTGGCTCTCCTTCACTCTTCCCTAGTTCTCACAACAAAGGTTTGTGCTGTGTGGTCTGGTTTAGGGTATCTCGAGTATGCCATCACCATGAGAAAAGCAGACCTCAGAAACTCACTGATCCCAGGATGAGATGCGCATGGAAGGGACTTGAACCCAACCCCAGCTTGTGAAAACATCTGAGTGAGGAGAGTGAGTCCCTGCTGTTCTAAAGTGTCTGTGTTTGTACAGCATGGTTAGAGTGAAACATTGTTATTAATGCATTTGTTTAAGTCAGACAGTGGGGTGGCTTTTCTAAGAGTCAGACAAGTTTCATGCTTACTTAGATCAGCTTACATACATTAAGCAACATTAGGGATATCTGTGCTTTGAGACTTGCTACAACTGCATAATGATTTAAGGGTGCTTTTAACTGTTACATCCAATCCCAAATTTGAGATGCCATGTGACCCACTGACAGGTGGAGATAGAGAAAAGTAAAGTGGACAGTAAATATGTATAACTATCACAATCAAACTTTTCCTGCATAATTATAGATGATATTTTCAATTGCTAAAGTTACACCTGTCTACACTCATGTGTTAAAACATGGAGAGAGACTGGCTTGCTTTTGCCATCGATGATGGATTGACTAATTATTCACAGATCAGAAGCAAGAAGAGTCATTAGCTTATGAAGAGAAAGTGAGCTTTTTCTCTTATTTTGTCCTAGCTAACATTATTCATAAGTTAAAGACAATTGTTTTCATTTACTAAGTGAGCTCTGCAGATAATCTACAGATTAAAATTTAAGCAGTGATAAATGGATGCACATAAACACCAAGCTACATAAGAATAAAGATGGGCCATTCTCTAGATTAGGGTAAATCAGTGTCTCCACATGCTCAGGGTAGAACATGGATAAACGTTAGGAAGAAATGGGGAAACATTTGTTAGTGTACAAAAAAGCAGGAAGGAATTGCCAGAGAGGCTTTAACAGCCAAGACACTGCGAACGGTTCTTGTTGTTTTTAAATAGAAAGATATTCCAGGCATAATACATGCTCTGGTCAAAAAAGGGGCAAATCCAAGTCCCTATTGTGTGATAATCCAAGGGTCACAATATAACACAAACCCTGTCTGTGCTTTCCTTCTTTTGCTGTGGAGCAAGAGAGATGATCACAGTAGATAACGTGTAACAAATGGAAATGGCATTCTTGATGAAAAAGGATTAAAAGTTTATCAAATAAAACTTGTTAAGTTCTTTTGGGGGCTTTCCAGGTGGCTCAGTGGTAAAGAACCTGCCATGAGATGCAAGAGACGTGGGTTCGATCCCTGGATTAGGAAGATCTCCAGAGGAGGAAATGACAACCCACTCCAGTATTCTTGACTGGAGAATTCCACAGACACAGGAGCTTGGCAGGTGACAGTCCATGGGGAAGCAAAGAGTTGGAAATGACTGAACACACATACAGAAGGTTTTCTTGGGTAAGATCTACATGATAGTGTATAAGGAAAATTCTGGAATGGAGCGCTTTACAGGAAGAGAATACAATTTTATGTAAAGCAGAAATAACGTCTTCAAACTAAGGACAGGAGAGCTAACTAAATTAGGAGGTCCGCAGCCATCCAGTAAAGATGCCAGTATTTACTCAGAGAGCATGAAGTAGGCTGCATAAGCTTTTCTTCTCTTCCACTGGACTAGAAACAAAACAACTTGAGCTGAGACACTCAGAAAAATCCCTCCTAGGGATAAATGCTGGGTAGATCCCAGAAATATTCAACACACTGAAGTTGAGTTTCTACTATGTGCCGGGCATTGCACTCCACCCCAAGTGCAAAATGATAGACTACAGAAGTTACATATGCATAACCATAGACATTTTTGTATGTACCTATGTGCTCCAAGGAAAGGCAGCTTAACAAAATTACTCAGGACATAAAGCACCCTCCCAGAAGGATTACATATCCTTACCCTTCATACCAACGACCAGGAGAAGAATCCACAGTCTCCTACTTCTGCTTAATGCAATTTGAGTTTGGGTGTCCAAGTGGCACTTCCAACACAACGTCTTAAACCTCAATCCTCCTCCTCATCTCTGTCTTCTGTATTTTGTATCTCTGTTATCAATATCATTCACCAAGGTACCTATATCTTAAATCAGGGAACCCTCATCACCTCCCCTTTTCTTGCTTACCACACATCCAACTGGTCACCAAATCCTTTAAATTTTTTCTGCTCACTATGTCACTATTCTGTCCGCTTCTCCCCATTTCTACTGCTGCTAATAGCAAAAAATGACATTATTTTCAAAGCTTCTGATGGTTTCCCAGTACTTTCAGGAGATAAGCCAACTTTCTCTACACGGAAGGCAGAACTTTTCACAGTCACTTCTCTACTTACGAACAGATGCAAAGCTTGCTTCTTTCTTCTCCTCCTAGGCTTCTGAGTACCAAAGCATCACTGGGAATTTGTGTATTCTGAGCTCACTAAAACCATTACCTTTCTTCCTGCTCACTCTTTTATGCTTACTATTTTTTGGTTTAAGCGTAAATAATAAATAAATATCTCAAACCTCCAGTTTACCCCACCCTCCTTAAGACTTGGTTGCTTTTTTAAAATGCATACTTATAGCACTTAATGTACAATATTGTACTTTTATATCTTGTTTATTAAATTATGAACACTTTCAGGGTTTTAAAATCTCCACATTTCTGGTGATGAGCACACTGTTAAAGGGTCCATAGATAAGAAATGAAGCTACCCACATCCACACAAAGGAAATATGAACAGATGGAACCAGTTGGGGTCGAGATGGAGGTGAATCTGACATCCAACAGACCCTGAGTCTCATTATATGTTGATTTTACTACATGAGCACGTTAAATGACACACCTCCCAGTGGCCAAGACCAGACATTAAGGACCGAAATAGGATAAAAAGGAGGTGGGCAAGAAAAAGCCCACTCCTTCCCTGATGGACTAATGCATATGCTGCCCCTCCATCATTGTTAGCCTCCCTCCTCCTCCATTTGTCTTTACTTTTTAAAATTAAATCACTCTCACCAGAAATGGGCAAGGAGTTAATGTGAACTTACTTCCCTACTTTACATTTCTCCATCCTTTGGCCACTGATAAAGCTTTTGCTTTGTTGACCTCAGTTATTCACCTATTGGAAGAAAATGGAAAAAGAACCCTGCCCTGCCAAGGTAGAGACCCTCAGCCAGGCTAAGGCATGAGCAGTGTTCATACGACAAAGGTCAGTAATAATATCTGGGTCAGTCATATTCAAATCATATTCATAAATGAATGAATAAGTATGAAAATATCTGTAGATCATGTACTGATTCTGATCTTTAGAAAATATAGTTATGGCTGAAAAAGATGGTATACTGTACTTTGTTTATATATTTATATTAAATATATAAATGTTTATATATTTACAATTTAAAATAAGATTGATAAATGTAATCAACATTGAAGAATGAATATGATCAATTATATGTCTTAAAAGTTTTCTTAAAAGGCTGAGCTAAATTACACAATATTAGAGCACCACAGATAAATAGGTATATCTTACTTTCTAAATGTTCTCTTTCTTTGGTTTTACCTTATTCTCATCTCCTGTAGAAGTTTGAATAATTTGCAGATCTTTAAAAAATTGGTGACATAAGTTAAATCCTCCTCAAAAAAATCACACTTCTGAAATGCAAATTATCATGTAATCATTTGACAATATAATTATTTTACTTACATAGCGCTAAGAGCTACACACAGAATAAGATCAAAGTTCCCTAAGAGGGCACACAATACTTCCAGTTTGAATAGTGTAAGAAATTTCTGCTTCTCTTCAGTATTTTTCCTGTGCTTCAGACACCCCTAAACTTCCTTGAAGGATCATGTAACTTTATACCAGGCAAAGGCTGTTCTCTTGTCAAGACCCCCTGCTCAAGTCTGAACCCTGAATTCCCATATTGTCTCAGGTCCCCCCAAGGAAGCAGGCATGCTGCTGTTTGTATGCAAACAATCTATATGCATATTTAATAGAATTTGCAACGCTACATTATAATTTTTTGTTTGAAATCTGTTTCCTCCTTTAGCAGATGAACTTTCTGCTTTGGGAGCCTGTTTTGTTCCTCTTTATATCTCCTAAGGGCATTTCTTGGTTCGTGGTCCCCAGGGATGCTCCACAGGACAGAATTCATTCCAGCAACGAGAGGAAGGAAGAATGACAGCTACAGAAAACTCCACCTTTGCAGCTTTTGCTATAGGGTTAGGTATTGCTGCTGCTTCTTAATATTGAAGAACAATCACCCTGAGACACAAATATCTACATTTTAAGATGTGCTAATGCTTCCATTAAACCACCACTTTATGCCCCATCTTATTCACGACTAACGAATAGGTTAATTGTCCTGAATCTCAGGTCAGCAGAATAAGATGTGATTTAACTGAGCAGTGTGAAAAGTGGTTTCTTTTCATAAATGAATGCAGCACAAGGTCCTGTTGTGCACATAATCCATGATACAGAAATAAACCCTTTGAAGAACTATTATCATAAATAGCATTATTAGGGATGAGCTGAACTTCATTTTTTTCAGCTACCGCTCAAAATGGATTTATAAAAACATAGAAGGTCTTTTGAGCTTGGTGGAAACTTATTCCATTAGAAGCTGATGTGGTTATTATTGGATGTTTCCATATGACTGTCTTCCAGAGGCCCATGAAATTTTAATTTACTTGAAAAACTAAAATGCAGTTATTTGTTTTGACATTTTTAATCACTTTTCCATTTAAAAGCTAAAGATAAGAAATTGCTGGGAAAAGTTATAAAACAGTATCAGAATGAACACAAAGAAATGAGAGATTTGTAAATAAAACTTCACATTATTAAAATGTCATTTAGTTGTAGTGTTTTTATTACTTTTTTAGAACATGAAAACCTTATAAACTGTTTTTGTTATTGCTGATTTAATGTGACATTATTAATGTACTTAAAAAATCAATATAGTGTCCCACTACATGGCCACTAATTGAATTACCGATAATGAAAACATAAATATGTAATGTAAAAATCTGAATTGAAGTTTAATAATTTATTATGCCTTTTCTGATAAATACAGGCAATTATATTTGGTAGCATAAGAGGTATCTGAAACTCACTCACACTATTTGTTTATCTGTCTAGCCAAGTGCATTAAACATGTATATCTGTGTCCGGTGTGAGACTAGACTCCTGGGAAACAATGTGGAAATAGGATGTGGAATCCTGATTCTCAAAGAGCTTATGTTAGTGATAAACAAGAAACACAAATGGAAGGAAAGCAATCACTTAAAAAAAACAATAAAGGTGATAAAGAACCATACTGCAAAGCTACGGTAATCAAAATATCATGGTACTTGTGCAAAAACAGACATACAGATCAAAGGAATGGAACAGAGAACCGGGAAACAAACCCTTATCTACAACAAAGGAGGCAAGAATATACAATGGAGAAAAGAGAGTCTCTTTAATAAATGGCACTGGGACAACTGAACACTTATGTGTAAAACAACAAGAGTAGAACATTCCTTTATACCATATACAAAAATAAAATCAAAATGGCTCAAAGATATACATGTAAGACCTGACCACCGTAAAAGTCTAGAAGAAAACATGGGCAGAACACTCTTTGACATAAATCATAGCAATGGTATTTTGGATCTGTCCCCTAAGACAAAAGAAATAAAAACACGGGCAAACAAATGAGGTTTAACCTGAAAGCTTTCGCACAGCGAAAGAAACCGTAAACAGAATGGCAAGACCACCTATGGGATGGAAGAAAATATTTGTAAATGATACAACCAACAAGGGGTTAATATCAAAAATTTATACAAAACGCATATAACTCAACAACAGAAAAAAAAATAACATCACCAACAAAGAACCTAAGAAATGGTCAGAAGACCTGAATAGATATTTCCTCAAAGAGAGAATACAGATGGGTCAACAGGCACACACAGAGCTGCTCACTCAGCATCACTGATGAGCAGGGACATGCAGATGAAAACCACCATGACTAGCAGGTTCGTGGGACATTATACTGATTTTTAAGTATATTAATAAGGTCACATTAAATAAGCAATAACAAAAATGGTTTATATGCTTTTCATGTTCTAAAGAAGTAAAGAAAAAACACTGAAACTAAATGGCAACTTAATAATGTAAAGCATTAAGATAATACCTGAAGTATTATCTCAGACCTGTCAGAAAGGCTATTGTCAAAGAGTCTACAAATAGCAAATGCTGGCAATGATGTGGTGAAAAGGAACCCTGTACACTGTTGGTGGAAATGTAAATTGGCGCAGCCACTATGAAAACAGAAAACAGTATAGAATTTTCCTCAAAAAAATGAAACTAGAACTACCGTGTAATCCAGGAATTCCACTCCTGCGTATATACTCAGAAAAAAATGAAAACACTAATTCAAAACGACACACACACCCCGATGTTCACAGCAAGATACAGAAGCCATACAAGAGCCAGGATACAGAAGCAACCCTACTGTCCATCACCACACAAATAGAGAAGATACAGTGTATAGAATGAAGTATTAGCCACACAAATGAATGAGATTCTGCCATTTGCAGCCATGTGGATGTAGCTAGAGATGATTATGCTGAATACAATAAGTCAGAGAAAGACATTATATGATATCACTTATATGTCGAATCTAAAAAACAATACAAATGAATGTCGTAGTAAAACAGACTCACAAACACAGAAAACAAACCAGTGGTTATCAACGGGGAGAGGGAAGTGAGGAGGAGCAAGTCAGGGGTATGGGACTGAAAGATACACGCCACCATGTGTAAAATAGATAAGCAACAAGGGTAGGTTGCACAACACAGGGAACTATAGCCATTATCTAACATAACTTTTACTGAGTATAATCTGTAAAAACACTGAATCACTTGGTGTACATGTGAAACTAATAGAACACTATAATCAAATTATACCTCAAAAAGAGGAATGCTAAAGGAAATACACAGAGTTCAATAACAGAAAATAGAGGTGAGCCTTGAGAAGAAGGCTCAGAAAGGATGACTTGGAAAAGGGCCTCAAATCTGGAGAATGGAAAGAAACATGGCAAGCTCATTTTCGGGAAGGTACTGACCTTTACCAAAGTTACATTTGTTTCCAGTCAGGCTAACTTTGTGTCTTCCCTTTTAAGTATCATCTCCCTCCTGATTATTTCTGTTACACTATTCAGACCAAAATCAGTTCTCAGGGAAAACATGAAACTTCTTCTGGAATATTTTAATAGGGAGTCAAAACTCCTGTTCATCACAATGGAAAGAAATCATGTTCTAAAACGACTGTTTCTGGCATTATGTGCTTAACACACTGTGGAGACCTGCAGGCGGGGTGGGAGGACCTTCTTGGCCACCCAGAAATGAGATCAAAGGGGCAATAACTGAAAGTCATTCTTGTTGACAATTTCTTGAAGGTAGATTTTTTTTTTCCTCTTGGAATTAGCAGGATACTAAAATCCTATGCCCAGAAACAAATGGAGCATGGAGTCAGGTGTGTTTATGATCTGAGTTTTACTGGAGAGGAATAGTGGACGTGGAAGCAGCCACAGCTCTTCTTGTAATAGGGAAGGACAAATCTGACTCCATGTTGAATCTCTTTAACTTTGGATTGTACAACCTTTGCTACAAGTTAATTACAAAAGGGATGCAGCTTGTAGCTTCAAGTATACACAATGGCCCATCTCTGGAAGCCCTGTCTCCCATGCCTGAGCACTAAGCTAAAATACCTGTTTAAGCACAGCATCTGTGAAATTTCAGAGATGAGATCCAGACATTCATTTCTGTGTTTATTTCCCTCTTGAAGTGTAGGTGTTGAATTCTCTTAAATGATCACAGAAACTTTTTTTTTTTTGGCGGTTGCGGGGGGGGGGGGGGGCGGCGGAGGGCTCCATCAATTTGTTCAATATCAGAATTGGCAACTAAACATGATTTTTAGTTTAGCCCAAAAATGTATTTGGGAGGCCAAAAGATATTGTCTCTTAGGTCAAAAAAACTATGTTTCTCTCTCCCTTTTTCTTATGGTGCTCCCTATAAGAGTCTAAATACTACATCTCTCCTTTCTCATAGAATCAGCTGGTTCTATGTTAGATTCTACCAAGTGGGAGCTAGGGGAAAGACTGTGAGACAGAAGCAGAAAGAAGGAGCTGGTTGCTTCTTCTTTAGTTTGCTGTTCTTCTCAGGGTTGCCATGCCAGTGTCTCTGTACCTGTGTGCCTGTAACTGGTACCAGTAGCACTCAGTTAGCACCTCTGGATTTTCCCATACTCTGAAACCTGTCAGCACACACTGGTAGGCATCTGGACTTAGAGGATGAATCCTGATCCTGAGAATACTTCTTCCCATCTCAAGAGGTCTCAGCAAAGCTGGGCAACATTTCCCTCTTTCCCATCAATGTATGCACTGCTAGTATATATGGTTCATTTTATGTAGGATGTAGTGCATTTTATCATATATATCACAAGAATGCATTTATATGAGCATGCACATGATAGCCTTGATGGGATATAATGCATATTATTTACTATATTTAATTATGCATAATATTGTCTCCGTGAATATTCTTTACTAATGCTTATTCATTCATTTACATAAGGCATTAAATCCTTAGTGATAACTTGTATGTTCTATTAATTAAATCCCTGGCAACATTCAACTCATTTATGCAGAGGTCTGAGTTCTAGTTCTACAAGAGTCCTCCTCCAAATCTCTAACTTCTAATAACCCAATGTCTTCCCTGCATTTCTCGAGAATTACTATACTTGCGTTTTACTTCCTTTTACTTTTTTTTTTTTTTAGTCTGCCAATAGGAAAAGGAGTACGTCAAAGCTGTATATTGTCACCCTGCTTATTTAACTTCTATGCAGAGTGCATCATGAGAAATGCTGGGCTGGATGAAGCACAAGCTGGAATCAAGGTTGCTGGGAGAAATATCAATCACCTCAGATATGCAGATAACACCACCCTTATGGCAGAAAGTGAAGAGGAACTAAAAAGCCTCTTGATGAAAGTGAAAGAGGAAAGTGAAGAAGTTGGCTTGAAGCTCAACATTCAGAAAATAAAGATCATGGCATCTGGTCCCATCACTTCATGGCAAATAGATGGGGAAACAGTGGAAACAGTGGCAGACCTTATTTTTTGGGCTCCAAAATCGCTGCAGATGGTGACTGCAGCCATGAGATAAAAAGATGCTTACTCCTTGGAAGAAAAGTTATAACCAACCTAGATAGCATATTAAAAAGCAGAGACATTACTTTGCCAACAAAGGTCTGGCTAGTCAAGGCTATGGTTTTTCCAGTGGTCATGTATGGATGTGAGAGTTGGACTGTGAAGAAGGCTGAGCGCCGAAGAGCTGATGCTTTTGAACTGTGGTGTTGGAGAAGACTCGAGAGTCCCTTGGACTGCAAGGAGATCCAACCAGTCCATCCTAAAGTAAATCAGTCCTGAATGTTTATTGGAAAGACTGATGTTAAAGCTGAAACTCCAATACTTTGGCCACCTGATGCGAAGAGCTAACTCATTTGAAAAGACTCTGATGCTCGCAAAGATTGAGGGTAGGAGGAGAAGGGGACGGCAGAGGATGAGATGGTTGCATGGTATCACAGACTCAACAGACATGGGTTTGAGTAAGCTCCAGCAGTTGGTGATAGGCAGGGAGGCCTGGTGTGCTGCAGTCCATGGGGCTGCAAACAGTCAGACACAACTGAGCGACTGAACTGAACTGAACTGAATGTCTATTTAGTCATTTCTCTCTCTTGAAGTCTCTTAGATGAAATAACTAGATGGTTTTTTTCCCTCACTAGACTCTGACTGATACAACATACAATGAATCAATGGCATCGTCTAAATACTTCATATCACATCACATGTTGTATCATAGACATAGTTTCTAATATTTATAATATTTAAAACATTCAGGAATTAGCAGTTTGAAAAGTTCTTGAAACAAGTATGGTTTTAGAAGTTACTGGTTTCAAATCAAAATTTTTTTTGGAAGGCAGCTGAAAACGGTTCTCCATTTTAGTGAGTCATGTACATTTTATTTCAATTCACCAAAAGTGTTTATGAGAGAACAGAATCAGTTATGTTTTCTTAGCGACTAGAATGTGAAAAGTAAAAGTGAAAGTTGCTCAGTCATGTCCAACTCTGTGACCCCATGGACTGTACAGTTCATGGAATTCTCCAGGCCAGAATACTGGAGTTGGTAGCTATTCCCTTCTCCAGGGGATCTTTCCAATACAGGGACTGAACTCAGGTCTCCTGCATTGCAGGTGGATTCTTTACAATCTGAACCCCCAGGGAAGCTTAAGAATATTGGATTGGGTAGCTATCCCATCTCCAGCAGATATTCCCGATCCAGGTTGCAGGTGGATTCTTTACAATCTGAGCCCCCAGGGAAGCCTAAGAATATTGGATTGGGTAGCTATCCCATCTCCAGCAGATGTTCCCGATCCAGGAATCAAACCGGGGTCCACTGCATTGCAGGCTCATCAACTGAGCTACTAGGGAAGCCCAAGTAGAATGTAGGGATAATTAATTTAAACCTTAGGGATTATTTTAAGGTCAATAATTATTGTCAATATGGTGAGCATATACAATTTACTGGGCTTCCCTGGTGGCTCAGAGGTTAAAGCGTCTGCCTGGAATGCAGGAGACCCGGGTTCGATCCCTGGGTCAGGAAGATCCCCTGGAGAAGGAAATGGCAACCCACTCCAGATTCTTGCCTGGAGAATCCCAGGGAGGGAGGAGCCTGGTAGGCTACAGTCCATGGGGTCTCAAAGAGTCAGACACGACTGAGTAACTTCACTTCACATATAATTTATTATGATAGTTAATACAGATCAACAAAACTAACTTTAAAATGATTTTAAATTCTAGGTGAAAATCAACTTTTCTTAAATGGCTAATCCAGTCTAGAACAGGTTCAAAGCTTCCATGATTTTGTAGAACCTAGCACATCACTCCTTGCCAAATATATTTTTAACTAAAATAATTAAAAACACTTTATCACAAATTTCCCACCAACTATTCATTTTTATACACTATTCCCCATATGATGTTTGCAATCCTGATCTGCAATTTGTGATCTTATTATCATTCTCAATTAAAACCACTTTACACAAGTGTTTCCTCTACCACCTCACATAATACTCACTGCCTTCTCTTATCAAGATCTCTGATCGCTCATCTCAGTGGGCTTCCCTGGTGGCTCAGATGGTGAAGAATCTGTCTACAATACAGGAGACCTGGGTTCTATCCTTGAGTCAGGAGGATCCCCTGGAGAAGGGGATGGCTATTCACTCCAAAGTGCTTCCCAGTGATAAGGAACCTGCCTGCCAACGCAGAAGATGCAGAAGATGTGGGTTGGATCACTGGGTTGAGAAGATCGCCTGGAGAAGGGAATGGCAGCCCACTCCAGTAGTCTTGCCTAGATAATCCAATGGACAGAGGAGCCTAGAGGGCTATATTCTGTGGGGCTGCAGAGTCAGACATGACTGAGCATGTGTGTGCATGCGCACACACACACACACGCACACACACACTGACACTCCAGTATTCTTGCCAGGAGAATTCCATGGACAGAGGAGCCTGGCAGGCTATGATCCATGGTGTCGCAAAGAGTCAGACATGACTGGGGGCTCACAAACACACAAACGAAATCTTCTCTCTTGTCCTGATGGATGTTATCCATAGGATGGATTTAATTCTCAGTCCTTATCTGATCTGAGATTCCCGGGCTGACACATGGTGGATCACTGCCTTCCTGAAACAATTTCTTTACTTTCTGAACCCCACGTTTTCTTTACTACCCTTGACTCTTCTCCTTGTCCTATATAGGAGGGGTCCCCACCTCCAGGCCATGGACTAGTACCTCCTGCCAGGTTAGCAGTGGCATTCAATTAGAAATAAAGTGCACAATCAATGTAATGCGCTTGAATCATCCTGAAATCATCCACACCACTCCTGCTCCAGGGAGAAATTGTCTTCCATGAAACCAGTCCCTGGTGCCAAGAAGGTTGGGGACGGCTGCTGAACAGAGTATAAATCTCTCAGGAAATTAACTTCAAGTTATATCCAGTTCTCCACACTTTACAACTTCTGAGCTCACTTGGATATTAACAGCTCTCAGTGTTTTTATAGCTAGTCCATTTCTTTACTTTGTATCTCTTCAACTATATTATAAACTATTGGAGATTCTGACTCTGTCTTCTTTACTTCCATATGAACAAGATGAGTAACAATAACATAATAAAATAGCACAGCCCAATATATGAGCTAGAGACTCTTCTAACCACTCCATATCTACTTCTCATGGCCAACATGAGAGGTAGACAGTATTATCCCTATCAATTTTGCAGATTAGGAACCTGTGACAAAGAGAGTTTAAGTAGTTGTTGGGTACAGAACATAAGGTCGATCTGAATTCTGGCATTTAGGTTCTAGGGTCCAAGTTCTTGATTACAACACACTGATCCTTATCTAAGTGTCAATACATATCAATTATGTAGGTAAGTGGAAGGCAGAAGACAGAACAAAATAATAAGTAGGCGACTTTCTGATTATAAAATGTTTGAATGTAAATAGATTAATATCTGGTTTCCTGAAGGAGAATTCATCTCCTGTGTACACAAGTCAACACTGTTACTAAAAACTGTATCTGCTGGGTGCTGGTCTCAATTGCAACATTATCTTGATCACCAAATTCAAGATAGATATTTGAGGACATAATATATGATGCTTCCTACAGTTTCCCATGGACGAAGTTCACATAACACAGCTTTTCCATGGCTGCATCAGGGCAAAGAAATTTGGATCCAAAAGTACATCCAAAATTCAAAATTAACAAGAGAGGCTTCCCAAAGACAGTTCCGTTTCCAAATCAGTAAGTGGATGCCAAAGGAAGACCCAGCTGTTCTTCCCAGCTCTGCACCCCAGTGGCGACCATTCGGCAGCAGTGAAAACACTGGGGCAACGAGTGAAAAAAGAAAACAAAGCCCTGAAAAGAACCACTGTTTCACTTTTTGCTTTGCAAACCAAACAGACTACCAAAGGCAAGCCAAATAAAATCTATGTTTTAAATGGGTGTTTTTTTGTTAGCCTTTAGAAACTGCTTTCTGTAAAATTAGTGGCAGAGAAACAAAACAATTGTGTTCATGCAGGTGAACCTGAAGAGCAGAAATGCTAAACTTAGGGCTCTAAATAGACTTTTGCCTGAAATACCCTGACAAGATGTAACTATTTGAGTTATCTCTATTAACAGAAATTATTGCAAGGTGTCAGTTGGTAAGTACATTTTATACTTGATTATATTTGGCTGTTATTATTCAATAGCCTGCATGCTATAGATATATACTGACTTTATTATCAATTTACTGCCCATTTTTCATTGTTTTCTTACTGCCCAACCTTATGAAACAGTAATTCTTTGCCTACTCATCATTTTCCTTACACCAGATTCCTCTTACTTAGCCTTTGATTTACTGGATATCTCAACATTTTACCTAGCTTTTGGAACTCCTGCCGCTACTTTCTTTATTCCTTTTTCCCCTTTCTTCCTTCCTTCCTTTCCAGCATGGGGGACTAGAAAGCACATGGTCTTAGGGAGAGAACCAAATTCATTTCAAGGACTAACTCTGCCACTTTAGAGCTTAGAGAATGGGCATGATCTTCACAAGCTTTGGCACTCTCCTTATAAAAGGACAATGCCTACTTCAGGGTTTTAGGATTTGCTGTGACAATCATGTGAGGGAAAATATATCAAGCCCCCAGCACCTGTCACAGAGTACCCCTCAGTACCTTCTCATTCTGTTCTTTCTCATTGCTTTTCATGAAGCAGCATTGTCTTGGTTGTCCTATTATGTTTACCTTTGAGTTCCTTTCAGGGTTTATCTCCTATCTCCTTCAACAGTCACTCCAAATTGGCTCAGTGAACTTTCCTTAGAGCAGAATCTCATTATTCATCCATTTTTACCTATTAAAATTTCATCATTTTGAGTATACTTATTGTGAATTCTGGGCTTTTGTGATGGCTCAGTTGGTAATCTGCCTGCAACGCAGGAAACCCTGGTTTGATTCCTGGGTCAGCAAGATCCCTGGAGAAGGGATAAGCTACCTATTCCAGTCTTCTTGGGCTTCCCTTGTGGCTCAGCTGGTAAAGAATCCGCCTGCAATGTGGGAGACCCGGGCTTGATCCCTGGGTTGGGAAGATCTCCTGGAGAAGGGAAAGGCTACCCACCCCAGTAATCTGGCCTAGAGAATTCCATGGACTGTATGGTCCCTGGGGTCGCAAAGAGTCAGACATGACTGAGCGACTTTCACACATTGTAAATTCTCATCAGAGGTGGCAAGAAGCTGGCTGAACCAGGAGTGGTCAGTACTAATAATATAATAAGGAATATTAAACACACATATAATACAAGCTATAGGGAAATAAGTAAAACTATATGATAAAGAGTAATGGGTATTAAATTTACATTCAGATATAAACGATAATATATGAGTCAGGTCTAGCTGAGATAGGACAAACTTAAAGTACAAAGGTCCTACAAATGAAAAGAACTTGATTAGTCAAGCAATATAAATACAGGGCAAGAAGGAAGAGCTGAGTTTGGAGACGTAGCTAGAAGCCAGATGGTAGAAGGTGTAATAAGCTATGGTAAGAAAGTTAGGGTTGAAACTCAGCAGGATTTCTTCTCAGGGAGTACCATGACCTGCTTTTTAAATGATCTCCCTGGCTACCCTCTGGGTAACTGAGTAGCCAGATGATTCGCTGCTGTTCAGTGTCTAAGTCCAGGCCAACTTGGCGGCTCCATGGACCGCAGCGCACCACGCTTCCCTGTCCTTCACCGTCTCCCTGAGTTTGCTCAAACTCACGTCCATTGAGTTGGTGATGCCATCCAGCCATCTCAGATATAATAGATAAAAGGCTATAGAGTGGGTTTATAGACAGGGCACTGTTTATACCCTCAGTGCTTTAGCACATATGAGGTACCCAAAGTGTATTAACAAATGAGTCAGAAAATAATGTGTGTTGAATGCATGGAATTGTGTGTATGTGTGTCTATGAGCATGTCTGGAGGTATGTTTACAATCTGCAGATAAGAATGAAGTTACATAGATGAGTCGCTTTTTATGGAAAACTGTGACTTTTCCCTTCTTTATAATTTCTCTTTTTTTTTTTTCATGATTCTCACAAAGTGGTGTGTGAATTTTTTGTGAAGGTCAAAACCAGGTAATAAAAGGATGCCTGGGGATATAAAGATGGCAAAGAGAAGGCTGGGCTATCGGCTTGCTCTGGGGGAGGACCAGTGGCTCAGCTGGCACCGTGCCCACCGTGAGATGAAGCCCACTTACGAGCCCATAACCTCAGTGAAGAGCACGCACAAGGAGGGCAAACTTCTGCACTGACTTTTCAGAGAAGAGGATGGAATTCCTCTGTCAGCAGAAGCTGAATGATCATGGAAGAAAGTGCTCACTCTCTTCCTTGCTAAATCCTCTTTTGACTTTCTCTTTTGCCTACCTCTTTTTTGTTTCTCAGCTTATATTAGGTTTGCCAAAAAGTTTCCATAACATCTTACAGAAAAACCCAAATGACCTTTCCAGCCAACCCAGCACATCTAAGGAATACATTTTGAATACGATTACAGTTCTGACTCATCACTTCATTCTAAAATTCTCTTTCCCTTACCTTGGTTATAGTTAATTTTTTCTAGCACTTGAATCTAATATTAACAGTCAATCATTTGGCCATCTAGATAATTATCTGCTGCCTAATACCTAATTACAAACTCACATAGAGACACTGAATTTATGTTTGTGCCTGTTACTGATAAAAAACAGCAGGAGCAAGTTATATTGAACAAGGCACAAGTGTGTATACATATTTAGAAAAGGAGAGTTTAGAGTCTGTGTAAAAAAGAAACTGTAATAAAACATGGTTCCGAATAGTGCAAAAGAGTATTTACAAAACCAGTCTCATTTTATGAGTTCTGACCTCAGTAGAGAGGAACCAAAATTGTCTCTTCATTGTGTTGAAGTGCAAAAATATCACAAAGAAAGCAAATGTAAAAAAGGATGTGTCTAGAATTTGTCAAACTATATATAAACTGAGAAAGGGTGGTGGGGAGAAGAAGGAAGAAGCTTATAGCAGTATAGTACAAAATGATAAAGAAAAGGGAAACCGAATAGTCCTAAAAGAACCTGTGTGGATCACAACAAACTGTGGAAAATTCTTCAAGAGATGGACTAGCAGGCCACCTGATGTGGCTCCTGAGAAATCTGTATGCAGGTCAAGAAGCAACAGTTAGAACTGGACATGGAACAACAGACTGGTTCAATATTGGGAAAGGAGTATGTCAAGGCTGTATATTGTCACCCTGCTTATTTAACTTATATACAGAGTACATTTTGAGAAATGCTGGGCAGGATGAATCACAAGCTGGCATCAAGATTGCTGTGAGAAATATCAATAATTTCAGATATGTAGGTGACAACACCCATATGGCAGAAAGCGAAGAAGAACTAAAGAGCCTCTTGATGAACGTGAAAGAGGAGAGTGAAAAAACTGGCTTGAAACTCAACAATCAGAAAACTAAGATCATGGCATCTGGTCCCATCACTTCATGGGAAATAGATGGGGAAACAATGGAAACAGTGAGAGACTTTATTTTCTTGGGCTCCAAAATCACTGCAGATGGTGACTGCAGCCATGAAATTAAAAGATATTTGTTCCTTGGAAGAAAAGTTATGACCAACGTAGACAGCATATTAAAAATCAGAGACATTACATTGCCAACAAATGTCCGTCTAGTCAAAGCTATGGTTTTCCCAGTAGTCATGTATGCATGTGAGAGTTGGACTACAAAGAAAGCTAAGTGCTGAAGAAATGATGCTTTTGAACTGTGGTGTTGGAGAAGACTCTTGAGAGTCCCTTGGACTGCAAGGAGATTCAACCAGTCCATCCTGAAGGAATCAGTCCTGAATATTCATTGGAAGGACTGATGCTGAAGTCGAAACTCCAATATTTTGGCCACCTAATGTGAAGAACTGACTCATTGGAAAAGACCCTGATGCTGGGAAAGATTGAGGGCACGGGGAGAAAGGGATGACAGAGGATGAGATGGTTGGATGGCATCATCGACTCAATGGACATGAGTTTGAGCAGACTCTGGGAGTTGGTGATGGACAGGGAAGCCTGGCGTGCTGCAGTCCATGGGGGTCACAAACAGTCGGACATGACTGAACAACTGAACTGAACTGAAAAAAAAAAAACACTCAGGAAACAGCTTGTGTGTGCTTAGTCGTGTCCAACTGTGACCTTATGGACTTTGTAACCCACCAGGTTCTCTTTCCATGGAATTTTCAAGGCAAGAATACTGGAGTGCATAGCCGTTTTCTCCTCCAGGGGGTCTTCCCCACCCAGGGATTGAACCCATGTCTCCTGCACTGGGAGGCAGATTCTTTACCATTTAGCCAGCTGGGCAAAGATTAGCTTAACTTACTTAGCAGAGAATACAACAGAAGTCCACATGCAGAGGGGGGAGGTGAGCCTGGACTCCCTTCCAGGCACTGGGCTTTGGG
The DNA here is from genome assembly GCF_042477335.2 of Ovis canadensis. Lineage (NCBI taxonomy): Eukaryota > Metazoa > Chordata > Mammalia > Artiodactyla > Bovidae > Ovis > Ovis canadensis. The sequence continues at coordinate 124,976,410 of NC_091248.1, read as the reverse complement.
AGTGTCACAGGAGAGATCACTCAGCTTGGGCACTATTGACACTTGGTGCCAAATATATACTTATTTGGCAAGGAGGAATGTTGTCTGGTATTTTGTGGGATATTTAGCAGCATCTTTATCTTCTATCCTCTGGTTGCACCAGTGCACTCACACACACACGTATACCCATCCCTCAATTTATCACAAGCAGAAATTTCTCCACGTATCGTCAAACACCGCTTCAGGTCAAAATCATACCCGGTTCAAGACCAGTACTTTAGACATTCTGTTCCTTAAGATTTCTTCTCTTCACCTCTCCATATTAATATCCACAGTCTCATTAACAGGGAAAAAGGGAACCAGAAAAGCCAGGAACCCTTATTATTATTACTTTCTTTTTTTTTTTTGGTAAATGCTCAAATGTGTCAGAAAAGGCAATGGAAGAAAGCAAGCACTTTAGAAAAGTTCAGGATGAGCTATAATTCTGACTTGTTTAATGTCATATCATCTTAGTGATTAAACCTTTTCCCTTCTAAATCATTCAAATATGGCAAGTGGAGGCATTATGGCACCCAATTAGAAACAGAATTACTGAATTTTAAGGTTTTTACTTCATTAAAAATTGATGCCTACACTCTCCCACACACCTATCACCTGCGTTCAGGACTGGAGATTTGCTCGTTCACAGTAACAAAGCTCACAACCTGTATTTTGTTTCCAGTAGCGATGCCCATTGGCTGTTCTATGTAACAACGTGTACTATGCATGACAGAGCTGCTCCAGGCAGTCAAAAATACATAAAGATATCGAGCACCCTCTTTCTCTTTCAGTGTCCTAAGGGAAATATTTCTTATGGACCCTATCAAGGGTTTTATTTCCCTCATCAAGCTCTTTATGAACAAATCATTTGTTAGGCATGCCTGTGGAGCTGATTATCCTGCATGAAACAGAATACACAGCTCTTTGGTCAGAGAAGGTTAGGTGCACACCTGCCAATGTATCTACATGCATGATCCAGGTCTCACATTTTCAACAGCACTGCATTATAAAGGATACAGGAAAAGAGAAGCTGATAGCTCTGTTCTTCCCACCACAGTGAACAAAGTGTGCTGGAAGAACAGCAAGTATACACCATATGGTCCTCTGTGAACTTGGGAAACACAGGCACTTGTTCTGGAACTGGGATGAAAGGATGAAGGATGGTGGAGGTACCCTTTATTCCTCCATGTCCGTGTGTGGTGTCTCCTATGAATTTACTCTGAAGTTGAGGTTTTATCGTCAAGCTATCCTACAGAGAAAGGGTTAGCGACTGGAGTCAATAGAAGACATCAATAGAAGACAACACAATTTGATCATCCAAGAAACCATCTCCCTTGGCAAAGCAACTGAGACTAGCCTCCTACAACAAATGCAGGCTTTGCTTTAAGTGAGTATAGAACTGACTGGGGATCAGAGGTCTTAAGTAGAAGGTTGAAAAAACATTGATTTCCTTATTTTCTTGTGGCATTATCAGTCAAAAGCATTCCCAAGACTGAAGAAGAGAATAAAGCTAAATTAATTTTAATCATGCACATTTCTACTCTTGTATTCTGCGTGAAAAAAAAAATAGAAAGGGAATATGACTAATTTCAAGGTTTTACTTCATGTCTTGCTCCTGAGGATACATTTTTCAACAAATGTAGATATGCTTTTATTTTATTCATATAAGAGTTTACCTAGTACAGCTCTAGGCTTCAATATCCTAAAAAACAACTCTTGCTGCTATAAAAGTATCACATCAAAATTCAGGTCTTGATCAATTTCACACATATTAGCCTCCTACAGTTAAGCAATTATTTCCTTGAGATACTTGCAACTCTCATTTCACAATGAATTGGGTTCATATAAATTGATGAAGACAACAGAATTATAAAGTCACATTTGTAACATCTTGGTATCAGTTCATTAAAAAAATCAATCAACTGGATATTTGGAAACATGTCACATATGAGTCATTGTGCTAGGCTCAGAGGTAGAGAGGCAAAATAAGAACAGGATTACTGTCCTCCAAAAGCTTTAGGAGATTAAACCTTTTCAACCAAGGCAGGCAAAACATCTGAACTACATAATATACAATGTCAGACAAATGAAAACAATAAAAGTGATTTGAAATTTTAGAAGGATTTGAGGTCACCAAGGGATGAATGTTCAGGCTTTTTGTGGAAAACTCATGGGACTTAATCTGAAAAATTGAGGGCTTCATGGAAGAATTTCCAATGGGAATATGACATAGTGGAAGCAGTCGCTTCAGAATTTTCATTGAGGGGATATACAGAGTGGACTTGTTTAGAGGCAGGAAGTAGAAAGAACAAGGACACCACCACTGTCCAAGTGGAACTCCAACAAGGAAACCAAAGAGGTAAATATTCATCAGCTATTCTCTGCCAAGTGTTGTGAATTCTAGGAGTCCAGAGATAAGGGAGACATCATGAGGAGTGAGTATACTACAATTTAAGTTGGAGCAAGAAAAGTTATTGTTCAGGATATGAGATGCTCTGCATACTGGAGGATGGTAGATTACTCTCTGGGGTTTGAGAGAGGAAATGATACTAAGTTATTACTAAACATTACTAAAACTGAATCTTCAAGGGTAAGTCGGAGTTGGCTGGGACAGCATATTGAGAAAGGGATTCTTAGCAGATAGTGGAGAGAAGCCAGAGTTTATGGTGTAAAGCAGGAGAACTGAAGCCAAATGACTCCAGCTGGGCTCAGTTAGTACATACTCATAAAATTAGTATTCTTAGAAATGAGGACTTAAAGATAATGGAGAAGAAAATCAAAGTATTTCCCTTGCATTTCCCTTGCATATCAACTTGGATAATGCGAGAGAGAGATAAGAAACAGTAGAGAAGAGTATTTAACAGGCTCGTGGGAGAATCCCAATGAGACACGAGCAGGCTATCTTTGGTGTGAGATGCTGCATTCAACAAATATATCAGATGGGTCATACTCCACGATGCCTGGTCCTGGGTGAATGACAGCCAGTCTGCTGAATTAATGTGAGAGGCTGCATGGTAGAATAGCCAATAGTACTGACTTCAGACTCATGTTCTGGACTCTTTTTCAAACTTTTCTTGCTAGCTGTAACAGTCTAGGTGAGTTTTCTGTCTCTATGCCTGTTTCTTCACCTATACAGTGCCGATGACAATAGCCACTATACTGAGGAGCTGTCAAATTAAGTCACTTAATTTGTGCACAATATCTTTGTTGAAACAGTGACTGAAACAGAGAAAGACCTCAATCAGTGTTAGCCACTGGGCAATCTGATTCCAGAGTTATATGCTTATAACTGCTATATCATAAAAACAGGACAATGATAAAAAAAAAAAAGCGCCACTCATTCTGGCAAGTAAGATGGCTTCTCGATCTTTTCAAGTGATGACTTTTTGAACTAGGATAAGGAAAATAGTATTTGGTCACCCTGGCGGCTCAGATGGTAAAGAATTTGCCTGCAATATGGGAGACCCAGGTTCAATCCCTGGGTCAAGAAGATCCCCTGGAAAAGGGAATGGCAACCCACTCCAGTATTCTTGCCTAGAGAGTTCAATGGACAGAGGAGCCTGGAGGGGTCCATGGGGTCGCAAAGAGACAGACCAACCAAGAAACTAACACTAGGGAAACGAACGCGAAAGGCACTTCCACAGAACTGGTAGCACTTGCTATACCATTACATATGCCAGGCAAAGAAGGAAAACACAATCTGAATTTTCTCGAGGTTTTGAACTAGGATCCCAGAAGAATGATTTTACCATTGCTATAAATGAGAAAGAAGGGTTCACAGTTGTATCTAATTCACAGGGTCACTGAAGCCATACGCATATTGACTCATTGTAAAGGATTTCGCACAGTGACATGCCTGGTGTAAGTTCTCAGGAGTTATTAGTGATCATCATAAGACTTCAGTGCATCTCAGGACGAGATCAGAGACACATCTGAATGACCCTGGAGTCCTATTTCTTGCAAACTCTTAGCGCCATAGTAGAGAGCTGGGCCAGCAGATCTGAGTCGGCACAGAGGAGAGGAAGGCTGATAGCAGCCACTCGGCTCCAGCGGCCTCCCTTTTCTAACAAGGCAGTTTTGTTTAGTTTTCACTCCTTCTGCCATCATGACGTAAAGCTTACAAGTGCAGGCTTCTCTCTACTGGAGACTTGGCTATGGTGTCAGCCAACCATCTATGCCCAGCCAAAGCTAAGGGCTTGGGGCATTCTATGCACTTTACTACCTCTCTGCTCAGAGTTCCCTCCATATCTCCCAATAAACTGTGTCATAGCTACATGCCTAGAACAACAGGCATTCGGTGACGGCAGGAGGCAGAGATTTGGCATAGGTCTGCGCGGATATTGAAAAGGGCATTTCAGGCTGGGAGGTGGTCGAAACTCAGGCCCACAGCAGTAGGCGCTATCTCTAGGCAATAGTGGGCTGTAGTCTAGACTCAAATTAGAAATGGTAGGGTTAACATAAAATAGCACAGAGAGGGTGTGGAGAAAAGGGAAGCCTCCTACGCCACTGGTGGGAATGTAAATTGGTGCAGCCACTCTGGAAAACAGTGTGGAGGTTCCTCAAAAATTTAAAAATACAGTTGCCATATGGTCTCCAGGGCACCTCACTCCTGGGCATATATTCAGACAAAACTATAATTCAGAAAGATACATACACCACTATGTTCATACCAGCACCATTTACAGTAGCCAAGACATGGAAACAGTGCAAAGGTCCACTGACAGGTGAATGGACAATGAAGATGTGATATACTGTATCTATCCATCTTCAGCAGAATATTACTCAGCCATAAAAAATGATGAAATAATGCCATCTGTAGCCACATGGATGGACCTAGAGATTATCACACTAAGTGATGCAAGTCAGAAGGAGAAAGAAAAGTAACAGATTGTATCACTCATATGTGGAATCTAAACTATAACACAGATGAACTTATTAAAAAACACAAACAGAAACAGACTCACAGACACAGATAACAGTCCTGCAGTGACCTGGGGGAGGGGGTATAGCAGAGAGAGGGAGTTGGACTTCAGGGTTACCAGATGCAAACTATTATATACAGAATGATAAACAACAAGGTCCTCCTGTATAGCACAGGAAACCCTATTCAAAATCCTGTAATAAACCATAATGGAAAATAATATGTGTGTGTGTGTGTGTGTGTGTGTGTGTGTATATATATATACACACATATATAACTGAGTCACTTTGCTATATACCAGAAACTAACATGGAATTGTAAGTCAACTATACTCCAATAAAATAACTTAAAAAACAAAACAAAAAAAGCAAGGAATTCGAATGAGAGATAGGACTGCTGGGAAATCAGAGGTGAGCACACAGGATTCAGGCAGGACAGTGGCAGAACGCTAGGGGGAACAAGAGCCCTGCCTCTGGACAGAGGTTTAGCAGTAGAGATTTGATCTCTGAAATGATCCCAGAAAGAACAGAGGAGCTAGGGGAATGCCTGGCAGATTACCAGCATCTTTCAGAAAACATCAGATGCTAACAATTAGTGCTACAGCAGAGACCTAGGCAGAGCTTTACTTGTGAAATTTAGATCTTAAGGTGGGAGAAGAAAAAAAGTGGTGGGAGAAGAAAGGACTCAGAAATAACTGCAGGAATTCAGTTATCAGAAGTAGGGTCTGTGCTAAAGTTAGAAAGGGCTTCCCTGGTGGCTCCGCTGGTAAAGAATCTGCCTGCAATGGGGGAGACCTGGGTTCGATCTCTGGGTTGGGAAATGTATCAGAAGAAAATAAATCATAACATTGAATTATGATCAAAGACTAGTCCATAGACATGATTACTTTTTTATACAATGTTACCAAAGGTAAATACTTTCTAAGTAATATCCTGTGGCTCCCTGACAAGTTTGCTTGTTAAGAGCTTTTAGAAACAAAGGGAAGAGACAAATACACACATAAGACAAACATCTCAGAGGGCATCCAAAGGAATCTTTTTTTTTTAAAGTTTTCAAAATATGTTCTGGAGTATAGTTGCTTTACAATGTTGTGCTAGTTAGCAAAGTGGATCGGCCACACATACTCACATATCCCCGCTTTTGGATTTCATTCCCATTTTGGTCACATCAGGGCACTGAGTAGATTTCCCGGTGCTATATAATAGGTCCTCATTAGTTATTTATTATAGATAGAAGTGTGTAGACGTCAATCCCTATCTCCCAATACATCCCACCACCCCACCCCACTTGGTGTCTATATGTTTGCTCCCTATGCCTGTGTTTCTATTTCTGCTTTGTAAGTAAGGTCTATGCCATTTTTTTTTTTCAGATTCTTCACATGTCTGTTAATATACAATATTTTTTTTTCTCTTTCAGTTTGCTTCACTCTGTATGAGAGTCCGTAGGTCCATCCACGTCTCTGCAAATGACCCAGTTTTGTTCTTTAGGCTCCTCTGAAGTCAATTTCAGAGGATGCCAGGTGGCTCTATGAAAATCAGCAGGGTCCCTCTCCCAAAGAGACTCATTTCCAAAACTAATTACAATAAAGTCATAGGTAAGCCAATGAGCCTAAATTCTTCACAGGAGGGATGGCTCGGATTGCTTAAATTCATCAAAGAAAAAGAAAGGTAGATGACAGTCAGATGTACTATCTCCCAGTCTGAATTTGCTGCTTGAATGAGTTACCCAGGGTAATTATCATCATGAGATTAACCGGAGACGTGCTAGTTTGGGTGAACTTCCAATCCAGTGAGTTTGCTTTGCACTATTTTGGATTATGAAGGTAAATCTCTTGATTTTTTTTTTCTTTGCCAACACTATTTTTATCTTAACTGTTTAATACAAAATTATGCACTCAAGGGTAAAAATATCTACAGCTGATGTGGTGGTTAATTTCATGTGTCCACTTGACTTGGCCATGGGGTGCCCAGCTGTTTGGTTAAACATTATTCTTAGACTTCCCTTGTGGTCCAGTGGTTAAGAATCCACTTGCCAATGCTGGGGAAATGGGTTTATCCCTGGTCAGGGAAGACTCCACATATCGCAGAGCAACTAAGCCTGTGCACCTCAACTACTGAGCCTGTCCTCTTCCTAACTTCTCTTCTAGCATGACAGAAGCCACGATAAGGAGAAGCCTGTGCATCGCAATGAAGCATACCCCCCACCCCCCACCCCCGCCTGCTGCAACCAGAGAAAGCACCCATGCAGCAACAAAGACCCAGCACAGCCAAACAAACAAGAAAACATTATTCTAGTGTGCCTGCAAAGGTGTTTCTGGGTGAACGCAACACTTTAATCTGTAGCCTTAGTATAATAACATGGACTGATCTCCGTAGCATGGGTGGGTCCCATCCAATATGCTAAATGCCTGAATGTAACAAAAAGGCAAAGTTATGGGGAAACTTATGGGCTTCCCTGGTGGCTCAGCTGGTAAAGAATCTGCCCACAATGTGGGAGACCTGGATTCAATCCCTGGGTTGGGAAGATTGCCTGGAGAAGTGAAAGGCTACCCCTCTCCAGTATTCTGGCCTGGAGAATTCCAGTCCATGAAGTCGCAAAGAGTCAGACACAACTGAAGGACTTTTACTTCATGGGTAATTACCTCTTTCTGCCTGATGGTTTTCCAGCTGCGACACTGGACTTTTTAGGCCTTCAGACTCAAACTCAAACACTGGCACTCCTTTGCTCTTGAGCCTGCTAGTTTTCACACCGTTTTTTATACCCTCAGGTCTCAGCCTCCAGAATTGTGTAAGCCTGTCCTTCTAATAAATGTCTTCCTCTCCCTATATACAGTCTACTGGTTTATTGCTGGAGAACTCTGACTAATATGCTTGGCTTTCCTCTCTCTACTACATAAATCTATATTGCTTAAATTGACCAATTACTCATCTGTCAGAGAAGTTTCAGTCCTGAAAGTTACATGAAACATAAAGTTGGAGAACCTCTCAGCAAAGCTACCCTGTTCTGTGTCCTCCCCTCTCTTGTCTTGGAAACAAGCATATTCAGTGCATTTATACATTAAATGTGGGGCTGTGTTCCTTGCTGGTCTGGCACGATTCATTTTATTCTCGGAGTTAGTTTGTAGTAGCAATGACGTGTTTTCTCTTTGATTAGCTTATTTGTACAGTCAACTAAATAGTGAGAGGCAGGGAGACCTGGTGTTCTGCAGTCCATGGGGTTGCAAAGAGTCAGGCATGACTTAGTGACTGAACAACAGCAACAACAACGGTAAACTAAAGCCTTTAAAACATAACCTGATCCCTACGGGGGGCTTTTACTTCCATTTTATCCACCTAAGTTTGCTAAGTTCTACCTTCTCCTTGCAACTTTAAAAAATTATTAAACACACACGCACACAATCATGTTTTATTCATCTTCCCTGAAGAAGGCATAGGATATTTTAAAAGGCCCCCAAACCCTGTGGAAGCTAGAGTGGGTAGAGTATCCTGCTGTGTGATTATAAATTAAAATGTCCCCTTTCCTTCCTGAAGAATAAGTCAATACCTAATATCACAAAACTTTCCTCCCAGCCTCTTTTTTCTTTCATGTTGGAATATAATGCTTCTATTGATGTGAAAATGCACCAGCATGCACTGAAATATAATTCAAGGTAGATTTCCACTCAGCTGGCATGATGCTAGCACAGCCACTTTGGAAATTGAAATATAATAAAAAGTCAGTTGGGTGACACTACCTGGGAGCAAGACACTGTTAACTCAAATGCCTTTCGCTGGGAACCAGGTGATTCGCGCAGCAAGTCTGCTTGTGAACTTGGGAGAATGAAATCAGCCATCTGTGTTGCAGGTATATCCAAGGTGATCTATATTTATAGCTATACATCTGTATCTATTGCTCTATATTCATCTCGCTTTGGGGTTTTGCTAAAAGGGCAGATATGCTATCCTAGCACACATCTAAGCTCCTAATTAAAATGAGCATAATGCTTCACCCATCAACCTTCCTCAGGCTCCACCTTTCCCAAGAACTCAGAGCTGTATTTTGTCATCAGCATCCTAAAATGATGAATTTCTGTTCTCCTTGAACATTTTATGTATCTAGGAAAAAACCATCCAAAAGTAGAAACTTCTTATTTTTTTAGATATTTTTTAGGAGAACTATACATATAGAAGTTTTCACTCAGTTGCATCTGACTCTTTGCGACCCCATGGACTATAACCCACCAGGATCCTCTGTACATGGAATTCTCCAGGGAAGAATACTGGACTGAACATCGCTTTCTTTCTCCAGGGGATGTTCCTGACCCAGGGATTGAACCCAGGTCTCCTGCACTGTAGGCAGATTCTTTACCGTCTGAGCCATCAGGGAAGCCCCATTTGGAAATAAAGAGATTTGTAACCCCTGATTCACTATTAAGAGAGAAAAATAAAATCTGTTGTTCCCTGAGAGCGAGTAACAGTTTTCAGGGAAAAAAAAAACCTTAATATATGAATTCACCTATCTCCCCCTCCATTATTTATCCTAAAAAGAAAAAAAAAGTTTATAATTAGCTATGTATATTTTCAAATAAATCTCATAGATTCAACATAAAATGTTCCATTTTTTTATGTGACTGCCATTTAGGAATTGAAGCTGAAGCCCATTGTTTAAGGACATAGTTTTTAAAAATTGATTATATAAATGCTTCTATTTAGGTGGGGAAACTAGACCTTTTAAATCGATACAACTTACTCTATGTAATTTCCATTCATCATGTTGTTAAGCGGTATACTTTTTAGGAATGTCATTTTACCCACAAGTATCATTGTATTACCGTATACATTTTTTTTTAACACTGCTTGATGTTTATTTTAGAAAACTGGATATTATGGAAAATATGTTAAGAAATTACTAATGGACTGATAACCTACCAATTAGAGGTAATTAGTATTATCCAGATTTATTTCATTCATATCTCTTTTCTAGTTATCTATACATTTATCAGTTCAGTTCAGTTCAGTTCAGTCTCTCAGTCGTGTCCGACTCTTTTCGACCCCATGAATCACAGCACTCCAGGCCTCCCTGTCCATCACCAACTCCCGGAGTCCACTCAGACTCACATCCATCAAGTCAGTGATGCCATTCAGCCATCTCATCCTCTGTCGTCCCCTCCTCCTCCCGCCCCCAATCCCCCTCAGCATCAAAGTCTTCTCCAATGTGTCAACTCTTTGTATGAGGTGGCCAAAGTACTGGAGTTTCAGCTTTAGCATCATTCCTTCCAAAGAAATCCCAGGGCTGATCTCCTCCAGAATGGACTGGTTGGATCTCCTTCCAGTCCAAGGGACTCTCAAGAGTCTTCTCCAACACCACAGTTCAAAAGCATCAATTCTTCGGTGCTCAGCCTTCTTCACAGTCCAACTCTCACATCCATACATGACCACAGGAAAAACCATAGCCTTGACTAGATGGACCTTAGTCGGCAAAGTAATGTCTTTGCTTTTGAATATGCTATCTATGTTAGTCATAACTTTTCTTCCAAGGAGTAAGCATCTTTTAATTTCATGGCTGCAGTCACCACCTGCAGTGATTTTGGAGCCCAAAAAATAAAGTCTGCCACTGTTTTCCCATCTCTTTCCCATGAAGTGATGGGACCGGATGCCATGATCTTCGTTTTCTGAATGTTGAGCTTCAAGCCAACTTTTTCACTTTCCTCTTTCACTTTCATCAAGAGGCTTTTTAGTTCCTCTTCACTTTCTGCCATAAGGGTGGTGTCATCTGCATATCTAAGGTTATTGATATTTCTCCCGGCAATCTTGATTCCAGCTTGTGCTTGTTCCAGTCCAGCGTTTCTCATGATGTACTCTGCACAGGAGTTAAATAAGCAGGGTGACAATATACAGCCTTGATGTACTCCTTTTCCTATTTGGAACCAGTCTGTTGTTCCATGTCCAGTTCTAACTGTTGCTTCCTGACCTGCATACAGATTTCTCAAGAGGCAGGTCAGGTGGTCTGGTATTCCCATCTTTCTCAGAATTTTCCACAGTTTATTGTGATCTACATAGTCAAAGGCTTTGGCATAGTCAATAAAGCAGAAATAGATGTTTTTCTGGAATTCTCTTGCTTTTTCCATGATCCAGCAGATGTTGGCAATTTGATCTCTGGTTCCTCTGCCTTATCTAAAACCAACTTGAACATCAGGAAGTTCATGGTTCACATATACATTTATAAAAATAATAATATTGGGGTTATATTTTACATAACTTTTGTAAACACTCTTATTTACTATGTTTTCCACTTGTTATAGTATTTTTGAGAAACATGATTTCTTATGACATAATAGTATTCCACATAAGGATGTGTTCTTTAAAATAACCTCTTCATTGAAAATATTTACTTTTTTTCAATTACTTTTATTATTTGATATATATTCTGAAGGAGATCAACCCTGGGATTTCTTTGGAAGGAATGATGCTAAAGCTGAAGCTCCAGTACTTTGGCCACCTCATGTGAAGAGCTGACTCATTGGAAAAGACTCTGATGCTGGGAGGGATTGGGGGCAGGAGGAGAGGGGACGACAGAGGATGAGATGGCTGGATGGCATAACGGACTCGATGGACGTGAGTCTGAGTGAACTCCGGGAGGTGGTGATGGACAGGGAGGCTTGGTGTGCTGCGATTCATGGGGTCGCAAAGAGTTGGACACGACTGAGCGACTGAACTGAACTGTGATAATATATCAATGTACATCTTTACTGAAAGTCATTCAGTCATGTCCGACTCTTTGAGATCCCATGGACTATACAGTCCATGGAATTCTCCATGCCAGAATACTGCAGTGCATAGCTGTTCCCTTCTCCAGGGGATCTTCCCAACCAAGGGATCAAACCCAGGTCTCCTGCATTGCAGGCAGATTCTTAACCAGCTGAGCCACGAGAGAAGCCTAAATCATCATGACTCAAATCGAATTAAAGGATATGCCAAGACTCCTAATATGTTCAGCTTCTAAAAAACTATGGCTTAAATTTGAATTAAGGAATATAATATATATTATCAAATAATTCTCCACTTTGCTATAAAGCAATATAAAACAAATCACTTGAAGTATGTGAAGTAATGCCTAAACATTACTTAATTTTTGAGTTATAGAAATTTAAGAAAACTATAAAATTATATGGACTTTGAAATTACAGAGCTGAAAATCAATTCTCAATAACTTAAAACATAAAAAAATATTATAAACAACTTTTTTTTCCTGGAGGCTTCCCTCGTGGCTCAGATGGTAAGAATCTGTGTGCAATGTGGGAGACCTGGGCTCCATTCCTGGGACAGAAAGATCCCCTGGAGAATGGGATGACTGTCCACTCCAGTATTTTTGACTGGAGAATTCCACGGACAGAGGAGCCTGGGAGGCTAGTGTCCATGGGGTCTGAAAGAGTTGGACATGATTGAATAACACTTTTTTTTCTTATGTGAGGAAAAATAAATCTCATGATGCAAATTATCACTGACCTTAGAAACTGGTATATGGATCAATTCTTCCAAATATTAATATACTAACTACATTTTCAAATGTTTGTAAAATCAAGAAATATTCTAATTGTTTAGAATAGACAGTGCCAGGAGCAGTCCCTGGGAAATGTATTTGCTGAGACTGAACTGGGAACTTGCCAGTATTTGGCAGCACGTTTCCCAGCTATGCACAAAGCCAAGAAAATGTCTATTCCTTAGGCTATGGTCTGGATGTGTGTTGAAATTCATGTGTTGAAATCCTAATGCCCAGAATGACAGTATTAGTAGATGGGGCTTTGATATGCTCAGGTCAGCAGGGTGGAGCCCTCAGGAATGGGATTAGAGTTATTAGAAAGAAGAGAGCACAGATCATCCCTTTTACCATGTATTTGTTGCTGCTGTTGTTCAATCGCTAAGTCATGTCCGATTCTTTGTGACCCTGTAGACTGTGGCACACCAGATTTCCCTGTTCTTCACCATCTCTTAGAGTTTGTTCAAATTCATTTCCATCAAGTCAGTGATGCTATCGAAACATCTTATCTTCTACTGCCCTCTTCTCCTTTGGCCTTCAATCTTTCCCAACATCAGGCTCTTATATAATGAGACAGCTCTTTATATCAGATCGAGCTTCAGTTTCAGCATCAGTCCTTCTGATGAATACTCAGGGTTAATTTCCTTTAAGATTGACTGGTTTGATGTCCTTGCTGTCCAAGGGGCTCTCGAGAGTCTTTCCTAGTACCACAATTCGAAAGCCTCGATTCTTTAGCACTCAATGCAGGAGACAGAAAGAGAGGTGGGTTTGAGCCCTGGGTCAGGAAGAGCCTCTGGAGAAGGAAATGGCAATCCATTCCAGTATTCTTGCCTGGAGAATCCCTTGGACAGAGGAGCCTAGTGGGCTACAGTCCATAGGGCTGCAAAGAGTTGGACATGGCTGAAGCGACTTAACACACACACAGCCTTCTTTATGGTCCAACGGCCTCATGAGAACACAGCAAGAAGTCTGCAACCAGGAAGACGACTCTCAACACAGCTCAACCAGACTGGTACCCTGATCTCAGGCTTCCAGCCCCCAGAACTTTGAGGTGTGTGTGTGTGTGTGTGTGTGTGTGTGTAAAAACAACATAGTTAACAGATTTTGTTATGGCAGTTTGGGTAGACTAAGATACTTTCCCTTAAAGGGCCCAGATGGAAATTTATCAAAGGTTTACAAAGGAAATTGTCCTGCAAAACAGAAATAAAGCAAGGCCCCAGGAAGTTTCCCTTTGGAGACAGGAATACAGAGCTGATGTTTACTGAGAACAAGTTTCTGAAGCAGTGTGGATATTAAGAAGCCATTTGATAATTGAAGCAATGTGAGGCTTTCCTCGTGGTTCAGATGGTAAAGAATCTGCCTGCAATTCAAGAGACCCAGGTTCCTGGGTCAGGAAGATCCCCTGGAGGAGGGCATGGCAACCCACTCCAGTATTCTTGCCTGGAGAATCCCATGGACAGAGGAGTCTGGTGTGCTACAGTCCACAGGGTCACACATAGTTAGACAAGACTGAAGCGACTCAGCATGCACTCACACTTGCACTCTCTTCATAAACAAAACAACGAGGTTTGAACACTTCAACTTAGCAAACAGTTGATTTAAGAGGAGGGCATATTCTGAATGATTCTTCTAAAAGGTTTTGTTTTCATAGATAGAAATTGATTTTTTTTTCAATAGGTGAGAAAGGTCACTAACAGAAATCATGTTCCTTTCTCCATATAAATGCTAAACCACTTTCCATCACCTTATTAACAGGGAGATGAAAACTTTACAGTATATTCTAAGCATCTATTTGTAATTAGGGCATAAAATTAATGCATTCTGCAATTAAAAACTTTATTTCAAATGGTATTCAGATTATTTGTGTGTTTGTGTGTGTATGTCTGTGTGTGTGTGTTTTCTTTGGCTATGTATCAGACAGTAATACACAGGAATACTTTTTTTTTTACTACTGTTAAAATATTATAATATTGTTTCTGAAAGATACATTTAGTTTTCCATTATGAATTGATGGCATAAATACTCTCAGGCACTTAGAACTTTAAAAAATCCCAACTTTTCAAATGAGAAGACCAGTCCATAGGTTGGTATTTTTCTAATTATGGGTTGCAGCTTGTTTTAGGTCATGAAACCACTTAGTGGATCATGGTAATTTTTTTAAATTGAAGAGCAACAGAAGAGGAAAAAAAAACAAAATTATTAGAGCACATTAAAGCAAAAGGTAAATTATATTTCATGAAAACTTTGTTTCAGTAGGTATTGAGTATAATATAAAATGCTTTCTCATTGTTTTGGTCAAAATCATTTGAACCTGGAGGATGCTGTGCTAAATGAAACATGTCAGAGAAAGATACATACTGTATGACCTCACTTACATGTAGAATCCTAAACTAGAAGTCATAGAATCAAAGAGTGGAATGATGGTGGATGCCAGGGGCTTGTTGTATAGTGGTCAAAGGGTACCAGTTTTCAGTAAGGAGAGGAAAATGTCCGGGGGAATCTAATGTACAGCATGGTGATTTTAGCTAACAATACTGCACATTGGAAATTTAAGTATACACCATGACAAAAATAAACTCAAAATGGCTTAAAGACTTAAATATGACAAGATACCATAAATCTCCTAGAAGAGGACATAAGCAAAGCATTCTCTGTCATAAACTGCAGTAATATGTTCTTAGCTCAATCTCCCCAGGCAAAAAAAATAAAAGCAAAAATAAGCATATGAGACCTAATTAAACATACCAGTTTTTACACAGGAAAGGAAACCATAAATAAAATGAAAAGACAACCTACAGAATAGGAGAAAATAATGGCAAACAGTGTACCTGACGAGGGCTTAATTTCGAAAATAAATAAATAGCTCATACAACTCAACATTAAAACAATAACCCAATCAAAAAATGGACAGAAGACCTAATAAGACATTTCTCCAAAGACAGATGGCCAACACACACATGAAAAGATGCTTGCTATCACTGATTATTAGAGAAATGCAAATCAAAGCAACAATGAATTATCACCTCACACCAGTCAGAAAGGCCATCATCAAACAATCTGTGAACAATAAATGCTAAGAGGCACGGAGAAAAGGGAACCCTCCCGCACAGTTGGTGGGAATGCAAACTAGTACAGCCACTATGGAGAACAGTGTGGAGATTCCTTAAAAAATTGCAAATAGAACTACCTTATGACCCAGCAATCCCACTGCTGGGCATACACACCGAGGAAACCAGAATTGAAAGAGACACATGTACCCCAATGTTCATCGCAGCACTGTTCATAATAGCCAGGACATGGAAACAACCTAGATGTCCATCAGCAGATGAATGGATAAGAAAGCTGTGGTACATATACACAATGGAGTCTTACTCAGCTGTTAAAAAGAATTCATTTGAATCAGTTTTGATGAGATGGATGAAACTGGAGCCGATTATACAGAGTGAAGTAAGCCAGAAAGAAAAACACCAATACAGTATACTAACACATATATATGGAATTTAGAAAGATGGCAATGACGACCCTTTATGCAAGACAGCAAAAAAGACACAGATGTGTATAATGGACTTTTGGACTCAGAGGGAGAGGGAGAGGGTGGGATGATTTGGGAGAATGGCATTGTAACATGTATACTATCATGTAAGAATCGAATCACCAGTCTATGTCCGACGCAGGATACAGCATGCTTGGGGCTGGTGCATGGGGATGACCCAGAGAGATGTTATGGGGAGGGAGGTGGGTGGGGGGTTCATGTTTGGGAACGCATGTAAGAATTAAAGATTTTAAAATTTTTAAAAAAATTAAAAAAATAAAAATAAAAACAGTCAGGACAGGCTCTAGACTAAACATAGAGCTACCATTTGATCCAGCAATCTCGCCACTTGGCATTTATCTGGAAAAGACAAAACCTCTAAATCCCAAAGACACATGCACCCCAGTGTTCACTGCAACACTATTTCCAACGACCAAAACATAGAAGCAACCTAAATGTCCACTGACAGATGAGTAGATAAAGAATATGTGGTGTGTAGACACAATTAAATGTTACTCAGCCATAAAAATGAATGAGATAATGCCATATGCAGCAACATGGATGGACCTAGAAATGACCTAGGTCAAATGACCTAGATACTATGTCAGACAGAAAAAGAGAATATCATATGATATCACTTATATCTTAACTCTAAAAAAGATACAAATGAACTTATTTATAGAAATACACTCACAGATATAGAAAACAAAATTATGGTTACCAAAGGGAAAAGAGTGGGGGGATAAATTAGCAGTACAGAATTAATAAACACACTGCTATACATAAAATAGTTCAGCAATAATGATTAACTGTATAGCACAGGGAACTATATCCAATATCTTATAATAGCCTATATGGAAAAATATTCTAAAAAAGAAACACACACATATATATATATAAATATATGAGTCACTTTCTTATACACCCAAAGCCTGAAGCTAACACAATAATGAAAATCAACTATACTTCATATCAAGAATAGGGTAGATATAACACAGTACAATTATTCTTTGTTAAAAGCAAATATCAGTGTACTCTATGTGTGGGAAAATGGAAATCTTTGAAACATAAATATTTCATTGGACTATATAGGAATGAGACTATAGAAAAATTCAAATATCAAATTCTGTTTTCCTTAATTTGCACAGATCCTAAGATAAATTAACAAAAACATCTAAAGTTTACTTTTATCATATTTAAGGAAACTTATGAGGAAACGGTAACCCACTCCACTATTTTTGCCCCAAAATCCCGTAGACAGCGGAGCCTGGCAGGTTACAGTCCACAGGGTAACAAAGAGTTGGATATGACTGAGCAATTGAGCATACACACACATTAAGGTAAGTTAGTTGCTGTATATTGTATTCCTTTGTTTATTATTTCATATTTTAATAAACACATTTTAAATTAATTGAGAGTATCCTGGGGTCCTAAATTAGACCACATTAAATTAGCAAACGTTTATTGATCACTATGTTTAAGATCCTATTCTTTTAATTATAATGGCACTTGTTACATGGAAAACCACCAGGAATTTGGGTTTTCTCAGCGATTTCCAGGAGGGCAGACTTCATCCTTGTATTTTTATGTGTTTAGGCATTAAACATCAATTTTAACAGAATCTAGTGGGGAGTTTTTCAACGGTGGTAAATATTTGTATGTGTATCTGTTTTATGTGCTATTCTGGTCTCTCCAGATAATTTCTATTTGCTCTAACTCTCCCCACATGAATTTATACTGAGATGCAGTGATAAAATATGGTGATCAATCATTTTCACTATGAACGTTCGGAGAAAAAGCAAAACTAACAATGCAAAAAATGAAAAAGTAAATATCTAGGTATTTTACAATAGCTTTTGATTTCAATTATTCAGATACACCTGTGACATAATGGCTTCCATGTCTTCCCTGAGTCCTATTCTAATAGACCACACAGCCAGCTCATACAAAAACACAGTCTGTTGTAGGAAAAGGCACATATCCTCAAGCAGGAGATATTCTGTAAACACTAGTTCATGGAGCCACAGTGCTGATTTCAACAAACATTCCTGGAGCATCTCTTATGTTAGAGGCATTGCTCTATGTGCAGGGGCATGGTCTCTGCCTTCAAGGAGCTGATACCATACAGGAGAAATGAGATGGATCCAATCATAACACTGTCATGAGTGAACACAGAATATTTAGAAATCAGAGCTCACAGTCACACAGTGGAGCCTTCTGTTAGGAACTTTCTCTCAGTATTTGGTATATCTGTACTAGGGGCTCAGGAAATATTCTTTTTCCTCCCATCTTCCATTTCTAAGCAGTTCATCATTTAGAATAAGTACTTACTTAAAACACTGCTCTCAAGAAACATCTAGAGAAATTTGATGATTTGTGTTTTTTTTTTTACTATTTTTCAGTCCCATATAAGACATCATTTTCTTTGTTTGTGATATCTCATTTGGCGATATCATCTTTCTTTCTGCCATCATATTCAAGGACTATTCCAAGGTCGACAAGTTTATTCAAATAACAACAATATTACCTAAGTCTCCGTTTATTCTGCCACTATACTGTCAAGTTTAAAAATCACTCTACTTAGCCAGGCCAGTCTTCCTTCAGTTGATACTTCTCTCTTGTCATTCTTCTTTGCACTCATTTCCCTTTTTTTTCCCCTAATACTTTGCATACATTTAGAAGACCACTTTGAGTTTTTGATTCAAGCAGTAGAACTTACCTTTAAAGTCATAATTTACAACAACACCACATTATTACTCATAGTAAAAGGAATGTGAATGTCCATAAAGTAAAAAGATATAAAGTGCTCTTATGTTACTAAAACAAACATTCTTTGTTTTTAAACATATGATTTTAACTTAGAGGAATATCCAGTACTCTATGCAAGAGGGACTGGCATGTGTAAAAAGGAAAGAATTTCAGTCCTGTCAAGACAGTCCCAACCAATTTTCCTCCTCGCCTGCCCTCATCCTCTCAGCGTTTCTAAGTTTCCCTCATTCAGTCTGCACTCAGGGAAGCCAAGGAAAGATCTCAGAGTCTGAATCCACACATAATCACCAGAGTGTGCCAACAACAAAGTAAAAACACAACCCTAGCTGTGGAAATTACAACAGCAGTTTCAGGCGCGGGCATCGGATAGATTCACTGACCTGACGAAATGTCTATCTGGTTCATCTTCGTCTGCGTGACATTGATGTGAACACCGACTTTGCTTTCAGTGAGGTCAATCTCCACATTGCCCAAGTTATCCGCAAAATGACTGAAAAGCAGGAGCCCATTGGGGTTCCAAGTCCTGAACTGGAAGCTGACTGAAAACAGGTCCTGGTGAAGCCGTCCGGGCACCTCTAGATAACTGGTAGCGTTGAAAAAGACAGGTACTGTGTAAGGCTCCACACACGAGAAACTCAAGTTTCCCTGGAAGACAGAAATTTGAGGAAAATGTACAGTAAAATAAGCACCCATGTAAGACAGCTGACCAAGTGAGAGTTGTACACATTTCAAAGCAGAGCTTGAGCTGCGTGCAGTTCCCGCCTGCAGTCACGTGACACAGATTCATGTGTCCTTGAAAGGACATGTCCTGGCATGTCCTTTCTGCTGTAGCTAACAGAGTTCAGCAGCTGGCTATCAGACTGCAGGACTCATACAAGCACCTTGCATCATGGATTTGACAAACACAGCCTGGTGTGATGGGCTGGCTATGGAATGGATACATACCTGGGTATGTATCCTTCTCAGATGGATATGAGAGATGGACCATAAAGAAAGGTGAGCACCGAAGAATGGGTGCTTTTGAACTGTAGTGATGGAGAAGATTCTTGAGAGTCCCTTGGACTGCAAGGAGATCCAACCAATCAATCCTAAATGAAATCACCCTGAGTATTCATTGGAATGGAGAAGGCAATGGCACCCCACTCCAGTACTCTTGCCTGGAAAATCCCATGGATGGAGGGGCCTGGTAGGCTGCAGTCCATGAGATCGCGAAGTCAGACACGACTGAGCGATTTCACTTTCACTTTTCACTTTCATACATTGGAGAAGGAAATGGCAACCCACTCCAGTGTTCTTGCCTGGAGAATCCCAGGGACGGGGGAGCCTGGTGGGCTGCCATCTATGGGGTCGCACAGAGTCAGACATGACTGAAGCAACTTAGCAGTAGCAGCAGTATTCATTGGAAGGACTGATGCTAAAGCTCCAATACTTTGGCCACTTAATGGGAAGAGCCAACTCATTAGGAAAGACCCTGATGCTGGGAAAGATTGAGGGCAGGAGGAGAAGGGGATGACAGAAGATGAGATGGTTAGATGGCATCACTGACTCAATGGAGATGAGTTTGAGCAAGCTCTGGAGATGGTGAAGGACAGCGAAGCCTGGCACGCTGCAATCTATGGGGTCGCAAAGAGTCAGACAAGACTGAGCAACGGAACAACAGATTATTTTGTTAATCAACTCAAACTCTCATTTACATTCCCATGAAATGTGCATATATCTTAATACATTAATGCTTTCAGACACAATGACATGAATGTATAAAAGGAAAAGAAAACTTTTAATTGAAGCTTCCTTCTCCCCCTCATGCTTCCTCTATTTGGTACAAAGAAATCTGATTATTCAGATACACTGAATTTTATATTGTAATATCTAAGTACCTTCCTTTTAAAGATATGAAAAAAAATCTACATTTTTTGCCATCTTTTTTCTATTCTCACTAGATCTTGAGGAATATGATTTGAAGGCATTTTTTTCTGTATTGTTTCCTTAAACACCACCACATACTTATCCCTAGAGGCATAGTTCTTCCATTTTAGTACATTAACCATTTAACCTAAGTTAGGCGGACACCCCCATTAATAGCCAAATTAAATTTGTGCTGCACCTGCATGTTCATTCTTGCTAAGTCGCTTCAGTCATGTCCACCTCTTTGTGACCCCATAGATTGCAGCATGCCAGGCTCCCCTGTCCATGGGGTTCTCCAAGCAAGAACACTGGAGTGGGTCACCATGTCCTCTTCCAGGGGATCTTCCCCACCCAGGGATCAAACCAGCATCTCTTATGCCTCCTTCACTGGCAGGCAGGTTCTTTACCACTTAGGGCCACTTCAGAAGCCCTGTATCTTCACAGATGATTAGATGACTATTTTTAAAGGCTTACTTTTCCCGATGAAAAGAACTGTTTATGCACAAAAACTGACATGTCATAACTGTCCACTTGCCTGTGTTGTGGAGACTGTCTCCCAGCAAAGTGAAAAGTTCTAAGTGATGGGGCTGATTCTGGAGTCAACATTTAATGAGGAAATGGGTGTGTGTAAGGAGAATGGTGCAGGATAAGTGCTGAGCCACTGACACAGAAATATTAGCACCTGACATCTTCAAAAGCAAATCTCCTCTGTAAATATTTGCCTTCGTAGAGCAACTTGCAAAATGTCCTGCCTGCCTCTACGCTGCCTAAACCTTTTAATATACATGTTTATTTTTGTTTAAAAGCCTTTTTTTGTGTCTGCTCCTTCCATTTTAACAAATGTAATTATAGATAATTCAGGCTTTTAAAAATATCTTAGTTATTCAGGTTAAAATACCATTTATAAGCAACAATATATTGTGGTTAAATGTGACTTTGGAATGAGTCTCCAGAGTGCAATTCTCTGTAGTTTGAGAACCTAATGGATACATGCGAGGACCGACTGGGAGGTTTGGACAGAAATAACACTTTACTACTCCTTAAAGGTGTAAATAATGGGAAGGGCATTATGAGGATTTGGATTCTGTATCTTTCTGTCTTAGGTGATAATTTCTGAGGAAACAAAAGGATTTTGATGCCATTTTATCCAAAGCTTAAAATAACATATATATATATATATATATATATATATATATGCTGTTCTAGATAAGAAATGACACAGCATAGAAAGAGACCATGACCTTGGGACTGTACACTGTGAATCCACAATCTTTGTTTGCCACTCATATGCGTTACCTTGGAAAGTTATTTTTCTAAGTTAAATTTCAGTTATCATCTACAAAATGTTTATGACAACATCTTCCTTGTAGCATTTCTCTTAGAGTATCATAAAGGTAACAGGTCTCACACAGTGCCTTTTACCTATACATGGAGCTCTTATTTTTCCCTACAGTCAATATCTTGTAAGAACATTTCACCAAAGTTCAATTTTTAACTGTTAATAGAAATTCATCATTAATTTAAGAAAGATAATTAGTAAAAACATTCTACATTCAACTCTTATTTTAGGAGCTTCACTGGTGACTCAGAGATAAAGAATCAGCCTGTCAATGCAGGAGACACAGGCTTGATCCTGGGGTCAAGGAAATCCACTGGAGAAGGAAATGACAACCCACTCTAGTATTCTCGCCTGGGAAATCCCATTGACAGAGGAGCCTCATGGACTACATCAATGGGGTCACAAAGAGTTGGACATGACTTAGAGACTAAACAACAAATTATTTTATAGTTTCTTATATCCAACCAGAATTCCTGTTTATTCATTGGGCATTTCCATTTGTCCCCTCATTTTATGAAAACCCCAGGCTCAAATTTTGGATAACAAATCCATCAAAGTCAGAACATAGTGCAAACACTCATGACATTTTCTATTCCCAATGACTTCCAAATACATGGGTCTCTGGATTCCCAGGATCTTCCCATTGATACTTTGGGATTGAAGAAACTCCTGTTCTTGCAGAACCAGAAGGAACCCACATACCATATTCATAAGTTTCTCTTATAGTGATCTTACAGGGTGTTGAAGACAGGCAAATGGCAACCCACACCAGTATTCTTGCTTAGAAAATTCCATGGACAGAGGAGCCTGGTGGGTGACAGTCCACGGGGTCACAACGAGTCTGACATGACTGAGAGACTACATTTTCACTTTGAAATAGTTCAACTTGGAAACACACACACCAGAGCCAGGACCACTGTGAGTTTCTGAGTCACAGACTTCACTATCCAATCTAATCCATCTTTATTGAATTGCATAATACTTAGTATGTTTAGAGCTTTGACAAGAAGCTTATTTCTTTATATACCTGGGTGAATCAGCTTTGGAAACATGAAAAAAAAAAAAAAAACTAATAGAGGTCCTGGCTTTTAAAATTTTAAACTACTGAATTACATCATCGTCAAGAAATGAAGCAGTCTACACAATGTGACATTTGGAAGCATGCTGCTGCTGCTGCTGCTAAGTCACGTCAGTCGTGTCAGGCTCTGTGAGACCCCAGAGACGGTAGCCCATCAGGCTCCCCCGTCCCTGGGATTCTCCAGGCAAGAACACTGGAGTGGGTTGCCATTTCCTTCTCCAATGCATGAAAGTGAAAAGTGAAAATGAAGTTGCCCAGTCATATCCAACTCTTAGCGACACCATGGACTGCAGCCCACCAGGCTCCTCCATCCATGGGATTTTCCAGGCAAGAGGGCTGCTGATTTAAGGACTGCTGAACAGGTGGGATGATTGTCCTTAATGGGAAATCTAAAAACTCTGGGGCTAAAATTCCAGGCCCCATCTGAAGCAAATTTACTATTTACAGTAATTTTAACTCAAAAATCAGTATCCAGTCTTACAGTACATTCCGTATCTCCATATTTTCAGGTACCTCTAAAGTTAGTTTTATATAGTTGAGCCCACAAGCCTAATAACAAATGCTATGATACTGTTGTCCATTAACAGTCCAGACAAAACAACAGTTCTTTGATTTTTCTAGGAACTGATATTATGGGGGTGGAAAATCTTACCACATTTGAGGGCTCAAGTTTCTTCCTTCTTGCCAGATCTGTTATGTTGATGCCATTGTAGTTAATGCTTTCCATGCAGCCTTTGAAATTCTTTCTACTGCTGGAACTTGGTTTTCCAGAGAAAGGTATGCCTCCAAAGGTTATCTTTGAGAAAAAGATAAAATGTAAACATTCACACTGTATTCGGCTTAAAAAAATAAAAAACATTTACAATAAATTAGACAAAACTACTAACATGGCCAAAGTCAGTTATCGTAACCTCAGCCAACTTATACAGACATTTTTTCTGTATATGCCTCTAAAGTCTGGTGCATATTAAATTTTGTTGTTATTGAAGTATATACTGACTGTATTAATTCTGAAAAGTAGATTATAACTTGAGCAAGAAAATAGCAACAACTTCTAAGCATTTTTAATACCTGTAAGATATTTTATCAATTTTCCTGAGAATGTTCTAAAAGATTTTACACAGCAAACATCTTTTATAAATATTAAGCATATATTTTTATGCTTGTAGTATCAATAAATGTTACTAGTGATCATGAAATAACCGGAGCTAATATATTAAGTTTATGACTTCAGCCCAAAGGAAGGAATCTTGTATTCACCCTATTTAGACTTTGGAGTCTAATGATCACTAGAGTAAAAAAATTGTTAGGCTTATTATGAGTACAGTAAATAGTTCCGAAAGTCTCACTGCTATATTGATTAGAAATATCTTTGGGTTTGGAGGCTGTGATTTGAGAACTACAGGCTTAAAGATATTATAGGTCTCCTAAATCCTGAGGAATAAGGTCAATGCTCCTTCCTGTGATTTTCAAGCAATTGTTAAAATCACAATAAAAAGAGAACATATATTTTTCCAGATACCTTTGATCAAATTACATTATTATAACATCAATTTCATATAATAGAAAATTATACTTAATTATGTATTGCCAATAATAACATGCATTGCTAATAGTGAATAAATCTATTAATCATAGCTATAATATCAGGATATATAATCCAGACATTATATTTCTTTTAAGTAGTATTCAATTACCAATTTTTCCTACAAAGGTTGGAAAATGAAAGACATATTTCAATGTCAAAACTTTATATTTGATATACAAGGCAGAGATCTTTGGGTTTTAGAAGATATGTATTATGCCTCTAATATAGTGCTTTGACATTTTAGCTTTTTTAATGTAAATGTTTAAAATTATCTTTAACAGTTTCTTAATTTTTAGTCTACAATGTTGTGTTAATTTCAGGTATATAGCAAAATGATTCAGTGATATATATATATGTTCCTTTTCAGATTGTTTTACATTATAGGTTATTTAAAGATACAGAATATAGTTCCCTGTGCTGTACAGTAGGTACTTGTTGTGTATCTATCTTATATATAGCAGTGTGCATATGCATTTTAAATTCTTAAACAGTTTTAGGGAAGAAAGCACACATTAATAATAGTTTATGAGACAACCAAAAAATTTAAAAACACTTAAAATGCAATTAAATGTATTAATAACAGCTGAATATACACTATATATCGTTTACCTTAGAGTTTACGGGAAGAAAAGAGAAAAACTAAAAATAAACACACAAAAAAGAATCAGGAATCTACAAAGGAAAAACAGGGGTGTTCTGAAATACATTAGGGAAATATTTTCAAGTGGCACTGAACTGAACTTATTAGGTGCTATATACATGTACTTAATACCATAGGTTAGGATTACCGAGACTTTAACGGAGTGTTGAATTTCCTATCCACAATTTATTTTACCAATTTCTGCTCCAGTTGACAGTAATAAAATCTTCCATGCTTAATGACATGCGGCATCACACTGTGAATAATATTACTAAATACTATTACAGTTGAAAGCATTGCTTTATTCCTCCCTGCTGAGCAGAGTTTCTTTATTGGGGGCTCCTATTTTCCTTTGGGATGATGACTCTGACACTCCTTCCAGTTTCTCTATTTTCAACAACCTTCAGCTCATGTCCTACCCTACAGAAGGTAACCTGGTGAAGCATCACAGGCTCAATTTACCAGATTCCTTACAATTAAGTGAAGTGGGTTTAAATCCCCATTTCAAATATCATCATTTGATATTAGGTGGTCACTTCTTTCTTGTTATACGTCCTCATCAAAAAAATATTGTCTAATACCATCATCATTTTCATGGTAAAAAAAAAATAGCTGCAGTTGTTAGATTAAAAATCTGCTACTGATATGACTCACATTATTGCCTTATTAATGACACTGTTGTTCACTAGAAAATGACACTGTTGACACTAGAAAAGAAGTGCATTGACCATTTCGTTAGCTGCCAAGAGTTTCGAAAGTGAGACAGGGCTTACCAGATACCTCTGGATGTCCTTTCTCTCACCATCTTTAAGAAAATAATACTGCTTTTCAGCTGAGCACATGCTCCGCAGCCAATATATGGATTTACCAACCTCTTTGAACAAGATTTGGTCTCATGGGATTTACGCCAAAGGGGTGTGTGTGACTCTAAGAACTATAATTAAAGGAGGGATTGGGGCACAGTGTTCTTTACTCCCTTCCTTCACACTGTCTGGAATGCAAAAGGGAAAGTGAGTAGTCAACTTGGAGTGAGTTGCAGAGGGGATGGAGTAGCGCTGGAATAAAAGGAGACTGGGGTCTGGACCATCATGGTGCTGCCTTATGAGCCCAGGGATAACTGCCTACAGGCCCCTTTTAGGAGAAAGGAATAAGCATGTCTGTTATATGCAGTCTAGTTAATTATAACTGATAATATGTAGTTATATCTTTTACTCCCTGTTGCCTCCTCTCAAACAAGCCATGTGCTACTATCTTCACTTTATGGAAAGGGGATATGATTTGTCCAATGTCACACAACCAGCAAGGGGCAAAAAAGCATTTAAACCCAGGCTTAATGGCTCCAATTTGAGCTCATACACTTGATTTTCTCCAAAACTGCATCATTTTGAGATACAAAGGTAGACCCAGGCATTTTCATGTGCACCATCTGCCGATAATTGCAGTATCTAAGGAAAGTAATTGAAAAGCAGCTCTACAAAGAGAAGTAAGTTGAGTCTCTCCTGACTCTCTCTTAATCAATTTAAATTTCTTTCTACATCTCCCTGACAAATATGTCTCAGGCATTTTAGTCCACAGGTGAGGTTCTCAAACGTGGTATTCTATCTAGAAGGGCTCTGAAGTGTTGATGAAACTGCTGACCATATAGAAGGCATTGTGTGTGCATGAATATTCATGGATTTTACTGCAAACTCAGCAGGGACTATGATCCCAAATTTTTAATTCTGTTTTTTTGAAAATTGGAATTGTTTTTGCCCATTGCTAATGTTTTAGGATTTCTCACCTCTTCTAAAGTACTTCAAAGTTTATTAATGGAGAATGAATAATTCATCTTTAAATTCTCTCAGATTGTAGGAGATAGGTCACACAAGCCAAGATTAATACTAATTTAGAGAAGATAGGAATTTGGGGAATTTTCACATTCTTTGCCTTTCAACAATCATTTTTACGTTCAAGAGATGTTTTTTTGGGGGTAATTATTCCCTGATAACCTTAAATTTATTTTAATGTCAATAAAAGTCTCTGTATCAAAGTTTATATTGCATATTCCATTCTAAATTTGTTTAGAAATATATGTAATGTATTCATATAATAGAAAATTTAGATTAGAAACTATTTAAATATATAAGGAAAATAAAAAATATAGTTGTAAATCCTGACTTTTCATATACTATTTTATGATAAGTACATTTTATGTCCTAAAAGATTTATGGGTGGATATCAATAATATCACTGACTCAATGGACATGAGTTTGAGAAAATTCCAGAAGATGGTGAAGGAGAGGGATGTTGGCATGCTGCAGTACATGGGGTTGCAAAGAGCTGGACGTGACTTAGCAAGTGAACAACAGCAATCAATAGCACACATATATGTGTGTGTGTACATATATACATATATATATGTAATTTCAACAACGGGACCAAGGCACATTAAAATGGCACAGCAAAGTCATAGGGGTGCCCAAGTGATTAACCTGCTTTTACAGAACTTTTATTCCTACTTATGATTAACATTTTTGATGGACACTTTAAAGCTGAATTGCTCTTCAAAAAATTCTTCTAAAAAAACTTTATATGCCTCTCAGTGTATTATGAGAATATGTATTTTTACCAGACCAATATGATCACTGATTATTTTTACTCTTTAGTCATTTGGAAGGTAAAAATATGTTTTTATTTATGAACAATCTCTCTAAAATAGTCTGTATTTTTCTTTATTTTATGATATTTATATCTGAGAAAATAGAACTTGCCAAAGGAACTATCTATAGTCATGAATTTATAAACGGTTTAATGTAGGATTTCTTATGCAATGTTTTCTAATAAATACTAGGCAATCATGTATATAACACACTGTATATTATCAAGAACAAGCAATTTATAATTACCAATAAAAAGATCATGACAATTTATTCTGGTTTTGTTAAAAGGCTCTGATAACATAATAAATGGTCCTTTTCTTCAAACACATGCTACTTTAGTTCCAAGTTTTAAAAAATATTTCAATAACTCATTAACAATTTAATAAAATGGCCTATATTAATAAATTAGGTTGTGAAGCTATAAGTTTTCTTTGGAGAATAAAATGAAAATGGTATATGAAGGTATACAATTAATCATAATTCAACAAGACCGCATAAAACTGAAGCAGTCACTCGATGCATGACAATTTACACATCCTCAGGTTTACCTCATAGTCCAAATCCAGGTAGTCGAACTCCCCATTGGTGCGGAAGTGCTGCGTGCTTCTGTCCAGGGTGAGGTTGATGCTCCGGCCCTGGCGCTCAATGACCACAGAGTGCCAGTGGTGATCGTCCAGCAGACTTCCTGTCATCACGGACGTGTGTCCGTATATGGGGCCAAGCTGGTTGCTTCCTGAATCGCGTGAATGGAAAAGCAACCAGGTAAGACACCAGAACTCTATGTCATCTCCTGCACCACGGGCAGACACTTTTATTATGGCATCTCTGTCTATTGTAGTTTACATAGGACAACCGGCATGGAATGGTACTTAAAAATAGTTGCATGTTCAAACTACATAACAGCTATTAAAGATGGGAAAATCTCTGTTCCCTTAAAAACCATGAGCTTTATTTTTTTTCAATTACTGAGCCATGAATTCTGCGAAGTTTGGTATATTCCTTATGAAGTCAGTGCCCCGTAGGCTCTGGAGCCAGAGTCCCTGGATTCTATGCTGTTCCATCACTGGCCTTGCTCCATGATCCTGGCCAAGGTGACTGCTCTCTGAGCCTCTCTTTGGTCATACGTAAAAAGGGAAAAATTATAGTATCTGCTTTACAAAGTTGCTGTGAGAATTAAATTAATCCGTACAAGCAAAGAATTTATTTCTTGATATACAGTGAATGTTCGTTAAAAGTTACCTGTAAATTTTTATTGTTGTTGTTGTTGTTATTATTATTATTGGTCAAGAAAATACAACATGACAAATATTTTCTGATTCCTAAAACCATAATCTTAAGCACAACATAATGTTTAACGTCATGGAAAATTTACTCAAGTTATACTTTAAAATAAAAATCTGCAAAATTACATATGTAGCATTAGTTCAGTTTTGAAATAAGATCTCCATAGCAACAGGACTATAAATAAGAGTGGAAGGTTGTGAGAGTCTGAAATATTTATTAAAGTCATCTCTGGATGCTGTTTACATATTTTATTCCATTTTCTATTTTGTCTAATCAAGCATTGCTTTTTATGGTCAGGCAAAACTAAATGCTATAAAATAGACTATTGCTTTAGAATAAAGAGCATAACAGAAATAAAATAAACACACAATTGACTGAAGAATTATTTCCTTTTTCACACTTGTGATGCTAATACACTTATACCTGACATTTTCTATGGATGCCCTATGTGAATTTTTTTTTTCCTTTTGGTGATGAAATCAAATGTTTGCCTGTGACTGTGACTATGACTGTGTACATACATAGGGATGGGAGAGGAAGAAAAGAAAGAATGAGTTTCAGTGAAAGAATGCATTCAGTTTTATTACATTAAATATTTAGACAAGAAGACTAAGCAGCATCTAGCTGTGCCTGTATTAAGGAAATAGCATTAAAACAGAGCGGATATCTGAGTGGATGTGTTTCCATGGCTGTCATAAATTTGTCAATAATACTCTACGTAAACTGCTTTCAATGACATGGTAATGATCTTTTTGTATGAGGCCATATGATCAGTTCTTGTTTCGGAATAGTAACATCACACTCTTACAAGGCCCAGTGGCTTTTAAAGGCTACTCTGTGCGTTTCACTTTAAAAAAAAAAAGAGAAAAGTTTGAAAAAATAAATTACTTTAGATATGATCCAATTTTATAAAGAATTAATATGTAAAGCATTAATCACTTATTTCCACCACTAAAAATAGTATGGTCTAGTTCCTCCAGACATTTTTTAAAATTATATAAATATAATAATATAATTCATACACATATAAAATATTGATATAACATTTATAGTTTGCCTACTGTTTTAATTTAATGCCTGTCAATATTCCCCAAACTATTCACAGATATTTTAAACACATACCAATATATTTCTATGTGTTAATCTTTTTTCTTTCAATATTTGTTATTGTAACTAACATCGCAAAGTATACATCCTTGGACAGAAATTCTAGAGCTGTTTCTTATTATTTCTTTAAGATTACTGAATCAAAATATATAGAAAATTAAAATATCTGAAGATATATTATTAAATTGTTTTCTTGAAATATTTTTAGGACAAAGAATCCTTTTTATTGCATAACACACTGATAAAGATTTTATCATTTTTAAAATTTATTTACTTGCTTGAAAAAATTGGAATCATTACTTTATTGTATATTTCTTTCATAGTTAGCTTGATTGAGCATTTGGTGTTTATAGACTATTTATAAGTTTTCTTCAATGAGTTTTCCTTACATTTTTGCTAATATTTTCTCCTAAAGTCTTAGTACAATTATAGAGTGGAATGAATTTTCATTCAAGAATGACATTAAACTTCTCTATTTGAATTTTCCCAGGTTTTGGCATGCATTTTTTTTTATAATTTTAATATAAAATTTTAAATATCTTTGTATAATTTTAAAATCAGCTTTACTAGATAGTTTTCTTGTCATGGAAACCATTTTTTCTATCAGATAAGATTTTGGATGTGGAAAGTTTTATAGTGAAGAATAATCTTTGCAGACACTATATTAAGTATTCTAAACTGAAAAGAACTAACTGAAGTTGTATTTTTTTAGTATACTACTGATTTTCAAAGTAATAAAAGCAATATATGGGAAACAAGCCATATTTAAGGAAGTTAGAGCCATGATAAGAAAGTCGAGTAGGCAGGATCTCTTTGTGTTCTAATTTTCAATTTTATAGCTTTCCATTGGGATGCATTTAACATGCAAATTTTAGTTATTGATATAATTTAGACTACAAAATCTTTATAGAATCCTAAAATCACTAAACATAAAAATATGGAATATATGATGCCCCTCAAACAACTCTTGAATAGATTCTGAAAATTTTAGGCCAGCAAGAAGAGGATAGATATATATTGATTTGCATAAATTGTAATTATGATTGTCAGTATCTGTCTTGTGGACCTTCCCTTTAGTTATAAGTAAATCTTAACTACATTATCAAAATACAAACATGTATTAGGCTTGTCCACTTAGAAACAACAAAAGCCCAAAACAGAATAGTAACTCCTTCTTTGAGTTTCATCTCATTCTCTAATCAGCATATTATTTCTCTGATTCCTTCATTTCTAGTTGATTATACTTAAAATAATCATTTGCACCCTTTTCATCTTTTCTTAACTGACGACAATAAAACTACTATTCTTTCTATTTTAATGAGAGTAGATCAACAGTAACTACTATGTTGCCAGTGACCTCACTTTTCTGTTTTAAGTGACATTTTAGGTGACTGCGACACAGCAGACCACAGAGGACAGCCCCTTCTCCTTCCCTGGTCTCTGTGATGTCGTATAGTCACATTTCCTCCTATTCACTCTCTTTTCCTCAGGCTTCACGTAGCACTTTCTCCTGGCAACATGGAACTCCCTAATAGCATCTCAACTTTGACGACTATCAGGCAGCTAAAAGCACCACGTTCCAACAGATCTCTGCTGCTGCTGCTGCTGCTGCTAAGACGCATCAGTCGTGTCCGACTCTGTGCAACCCCATAGACGGCAGCCCAGCAGGCTCCTCCGTCCCTGAGATTCTCCAGGCAAGAACATTTCCTTCTCCAATGCATGAAAGTGAAGTCGCTCAGTCGTGCCCGACTCTTAGTGACCCCATGGACTGCAGCCCACCAGGCTCCTCTGTCCATGGGATTTTCCAGGCAAGAGTACTGGAGTGGGGTGCCATCGCCTTCTCCAACAGATCTCTAGACTTTCTCAATTGGAAGGAATTAGTACTCCTCCGTTAGAAGAAACTGAAGAGAAAATAAGGCTTTCTATATTTCTAAAAATGGTACAAATGTCTATTTGGAACTCAAGCCATACCCTAGGGTTATTCTTTATATGTTCCCTTTCTTTTTTACTCCATACTCAATTAATTACAACCATACTAACTTTACAACCAAAACCATCTCCCCGGTGAATCTATTTTTCTACATCTCCCCTGAAAGCCACCTTCTGCAAGCAGTGGTCATCTCAGTTACACCAGGCAGAAGTCCAGCTGTGACTCTCATGTTCATGCAAGCATTTTCTCTTACAGGAATCTCAGTACATTTCTAAAAATAAGATCATGAGACCATATAGTTTAAAGTCTACCAACAGCTTCCCATTCTTAAAATAACATCTAATTTCATCTTCTATCCTATCAATACCCATACTAGCCTCCTCATCTTGTTCCTTGGGCAGATCGGGTCTTAGTCTCATGATTCTTTCTCAACTGCTTTGTCCCAGATATTTTCAGGGCTTGTTTTTGTCATCACTGAAACCTCATCATGAATATCTTCTTGGAGAGGACTTTCCTCACTACATATTCTAATATTTACCCCCTTGCCTACACAGTATCCTTTATCATATCAAGCTTGTTTAATTGATTTCATACTACTCATCAGTATTTGAGGCCATTTCTTCTGATTTAGTTGTTTTAAAATTATAGATAATACAGTGTCCAGCTCTATGCCAAATGCTAGTATCGTAACTGCATAAAACAGGTGTTGAATACATACTTACAAATGAGTATGTATAGAAATATATATCAAGCACTATGAATTAAAAATGAATTGACAACAACATAATGTGAACTCTTTTTATAATTTACATTTTAAGGATCAAAGACCATTAGCATTTAACTAACAGGGATACCAATAAATGGAAGGAATGGTGCCAAAAGTCAGAACATACCTAGGTTTAAACTGAAGACCAGCTTGGCTTTTTTGAGTTCCAAAGTAATATAATCCCCTTGCTGTCCTTCCCCATGTAAGATTACCCCTTCACTTTCAGAAGTTTTAAATTTCAAGGCAATGACATCCTTCAGTGTTTTCATCTTCTTGTTTCTGAATCTATATGGTAACACAACATGGCCATCGAAGTTGATAACATCAGCCCCTAAAAGAAGAAATAAATAACATTTTAGTTTTGTTATTGTATGTTGACCTTCAGTGTGAAGCATATCTTTTTCCAATGGATGTCCGCACTGAATAAATGACAAAAAAGGGTTTTGTTTCTTTTTTTCTTGAAACTCATTAGTCCTGGGTTCTCCTTCTCTTTCTATTTTTGTTTTATTCTGTGCCTTGAAATGGATTTTATGGAAAGGACTTGTACAGAATGATGATAGAATTAACAATTTAAAACTCTTTCTTCAACTGTCATACTAATAACATAAGTTCCATCAATGCTTCAAAATTTTGACTTAGAAATTTGGAGTTTACCTGAAAAGTAAAAATGTTAATCCCTGAGATATTATGAGACTTTAATATCTTCCTTCTTAAACGAGGCTAAGTGTTCATGATTTTAAATACAGATTTTGCTAACAAATTTTCTTTTCTATTATATAATAATAAAGGATCTTAGAAGGCAGAGTTTGTGGTATACTAATTTTCTAATATTTTTTTATATTATACTACATTTTCAGTAAACTTTATGGTAGTACCTAGAGTTTATAGTGAATTGAACTTTAACTTGCTTTATCCCTGCTCTTAGGATGGCTGTTTCAAATTCCTTATTAACCCCTTGCCTTTCCAATTGAGAAGTGTGTTGCCCATGTTCTTAACTACTCTGAAAAAAGACAGTCTCACCCATATATGATTAGAAGAACACAAATCTAATCTATGCCGTGAGTAGCTGTAGTTTGATCTTAAGGAGTTTCACTGAAAACATGAAATTATATAAACTTTTACAAGGTATGAACAACTTTTTCCCACACTCAGAAACAGACAGTGGGCAACAGCATAGTAACTGTTTCGTATTCACACCAGAAATAGGAAATGAAAGGATCTTATCTATTACGCACTGTTGCTTCGTGGGTTGCCAACACACAGAATGGGTCAGTGATGAACTGCAATAATCCAGATCAAATTTTAAGTACAAATAGAATCTTAGTCACCCTAATCAGACCTTTTTCAATAAAAATACTTTTAGCTTTTAAAGTTGTAGAAAACCAAGCCACATTGGCTCTAAAAGTGACGATGGTGTGTGTGTTCAGTTGTGTCCAGCTCTTTCTGACAACATGGACAGTAGCCCGGCAGGCTCCTCTTGCCCTTTCCAGGTAAGAAGCTGGTGGAGCAGGTTGCCCTTTCTGCCTCCAGTGGATCTTCCCAACCCAGGGATCGAATCCGTGTCTCTTGGTCAAACCTAGTCACACTGGAAACCTAATCACATTCGATAGCTCTAATTATCTCGGGATTATAAGCCAGGATGAAGCCTGCTTCTAGTTTGGGGCAAGATTGTGCCAGAGAACCCAGAGAGAGAGAGAGACACTGGAGAAAAACTAACAGCAAGTTGAAAACCTGATGTAAATATCTTATCACATTTCCTAGATCTCTTGTTAGCTTCAATCAGCCTGGGGGCTATTCTGGATCCCGGTAACAGTAACAATAGCCCGCTACATCATGGTGGTGAAGCTGCAGAGCTGCCAGAGGTTATATTCACTCTTCTTCCTGTGCAGTATTTGCCAGCATAAGTTTTGCTCTTAACTAATGCCATAAACTGAATTGTTACAAATCCACTTATTTCAAATATTGCTTAAAAGTATCTCTAAGTTTTCCCTTCAAATCAATAGACTTTGAATATTTTAAAAACACGATATATCTTGTTAGCAAAAACATTTCTGATTTTAAGTGACAGTTCAGAGAATCATTGCATTCTAAAAAGTTCACAAGGAAAAACATAACTTGGAACTTTGTTTTAATTCTCACAGTCAATTATTTACTATAAGACTTTATACAGTCATAAAAAGACTTTCTTAATCAACGGAATTCTGTTCTGAGACTGTGAATCACAGAGCCTTATTTTACTATGGAGGAAGAAAAGCAGACATTAAATTTTGGCTTCTGCTAACACTGCAAAGCCAATTAGATTTTAGCTTAATCATCTATACTGTCACAGCTGAATTCCAATTGCACTATCTTTATCATCTGTGATGAGAGATAAAACAGAGAAAAAGTGGAATCTGATTATCAGATCCCAGGTTGAATTTATAATCCAGCAGTTGGCAGAAATGACTTTTTGTTGTGCAAAGTGCATAAACAAAAAAGTCAGAAGGAGGGAGTAAATTCTGAATCCCAGAAAGTAATTCTGCAGTCAGCTTCATATCAGTGACAGTTGAATAACAGACATGTCATCATTTTATATACCTCCAATATATATTAATTGACAACAAACATTCCCCATTCATCTCTTAGGAAGTAAATGTTCCCAGAGCTTAGACAGAGGAAGGAATTCACCCCTCCTATGTTTTCTCCTAACTCAAAATCTACATTCAGTTTTGGGCACAGAAAAGTGATTTATACAAATGTTGATGCCGTTCTTCCTTAGTTTTATGCAAATGAAAAAAGTGACAGGAAGGACGAGCATGTTTTTTTCTTCAGACAGTCCAAGGATATTAACAAAACCATGAAGAAATGTTATTCATGAGGATCAAATCTCATCTTACAGGTGGTCATGGTCAGCTGAAAAACATATAGTACTCTCTGAGCCAGGTCTCTCACCTTCCCATATCCAAGCTGTGCTTCCAGGAATGGGTTAAAAGCTTGCACAAGGTTAGCCTGTGGATGTGAACTCAGAGTTTGAAACTACAAATTCCCAGAAGTAATCTATGGTATATAATTTATACATAAACGTACACCATCCACTTTTAAGAGACTCTGAGATGTTGTAAAAATTTATCAGAGATTAGTTCTTTTCCCTACAATACACATCACAATTTCATCTGACATCTAATAATATGTTGTGCTTATTCTGGGACAAGCCACATTTTTCCCCCTATTACCCTGATTGCTTCTCACTCCTTAGAATAAAGTTTTCTCTGCAGTGATTAAACGTGTGGTGGAGCTGTTTAAGCAATCTGAACTACAATATGGCTAGTCAAAAAGTGAATGCAAAATCAGAGTGCGTCCATGATTTAGTTTCTAACAATAACTCAGAGAGGTTGGAGTGTGTCCAATTCATCAAACCATCATAGTAGAGAAAGCTTTGTCTTTGTTTTTTTATTTTTTTATTTTTTTATTTCATTGTTACTTACCCTTCAGTTTCTCTGAGTTTGTACACACTCAGATGAGATATTTTGGAAAAGTGTTTTTCATCTAAAGATTTTACAGTTTTAAAAAGCGCCCTTGCTAATTTTTACTGCAAATGTAATATATGTTTATTGTTAAAAAAGAAATTAAACAACATTCTTAAACAATAAGAAATTAAACAATACATTTCCACAGGATGTAGAAAGTGAATCCCCAAAACAAGAGATCAGCAGTGTTAACTGGATAATAGGTTGGTGCATCTTTCTAGATTTTCTCTCTCTCTCTCTCTCTCTAATGTATGGAATGATCTATATATTATTCCATATACATGAGTATGTGTGTGTGTATTTAGAGAGACAGTGGGGAAGGGAAAGAGCAAGGAGAATGTAGTTTCATTTAATTATGGTTCAAAATGTGTTTCTGGCAATGTATTTATAATGTGGAAACCTGAACGTTTTAGTAAATTAATATATTGTAATGATCTTCATGCAGCAAGGTACTTACAATAAAGTAAGAATGTATATAATTTGAAATATAATTTATTCTATTTATTTGAAAATATTAAACTATATTTGTACACAGCACCACAAAGTAAATAAATACATATTTAGGAAATACCTCTGTTTTCCTGTTTTCTCTTAAATATTTCCTTATAGAAAACTTATAATAGGAAGGCTTAAATAAGAAAAATAAAGGGACGATTCTATTTTCATGAAATAACCACTTACATTTCTGATTACTTTAATTTGTATATACACACTTTGGACAAGGAAATGGCAACCAACTCCAGTATTCTTGCCTGGAAAATCCCATGGACAGAGGAGCTTGGTGGGTAACAATTAGATACACAGAAGGACCATAGTCTATATAGTTTTGTTACTGAACACTGTGTTTTTTTTTTTTTAATCTCATTGTTTTCCTCCAAATCAGGATTTTAATTAGCTAAAAATATATGATCATTTGGATGTCTGATTTCTTCAATGAGAATCTGCTTTACAGTTTCCTTTTTAACACACTTTTTATTTTAGAATAATTTTTGATTTAAAGAAAAGTTGCAAAGATACAATGGTGAGTTCCTACACACTCTCCACCCAACTTTCTCTAACATTAACATTTTATATAGCTGAGTACATTTGTGAAGTCTAAGACATCACTTGGTTGTTGTGATTTAGTCACTAAGTCATATCTGACACTTTTGTGACTCCATGGACTGCAGCCTACCAGGCTCCTCTGTTCATGAGATTTCCCAGGCAAGAATACTGGAGTGGGTTGCCATTTCCTTCTCTAGGGGATCTTCCTGACCCAGGGATCAAACTCACATCTCCTGCATCACAGGCGGATTCTTTATGACTCAGTCACTAGAAAAGCCCCAAGACATAAGTTAGGTATTTCATTGTTCACTGAAATATGCACTGAAATATGCACTATATTTGGATTTCACCAGTTGTCACAAATTTGTTTGCTTGCTTTTCCTATTCCAAAAGCCAGTCCAGGATCTCACATTTCATTTTTGTTATCATCGAAAGTAGTGTTTGACTCTTTGCAACTCCATGGACTACAGCACACCAGGCTTTCCTGTCCTTCCTATCTCCTGGAGTTTGCTCAAACTCATGTCCATTGAGTTGGTGATGCCATCCAACCAACTCATCCTCTGCTGCCCCCTTCTCCTAATGCCTTCAATCTTTCCCAGCATCAGGGTCTTTTCCAATGAGTTGTCTCTTCACATCAGGTAGCCAACATATTGGAGCTTCAGCTTCAGCATCAGTCCTTCCAGTGAATATTCAGGGTCGCTGTCCTTTTGGGTTAACTGGTTTGACCTCCTTGCTGTCCAAGGGACTCAAGAATCTTCTCAGCACCACAATTTGAGAACATCAGTTCTTTGGTACTCATCCTTCTTTACGGTCCAGCTCTCACATTACTTAGTTTCCAGAAACTCCTCAATCTGTGAAGGTTCCTCAGTTGTTCCTTGTCTTTCACGACTTTGACACTTTAGAAGAGTACTGATCAAGTTATATTTTGTAGAATCCTTCTCAGTCAGGGGTGGTCTGTAGTTTTCTTAGGACAAGATTGGTATTGTTTGGGGAAAAAAGCCCAGAGTTGGTGTGTCTTCATCACTCCCCTATCTGGCGAGGCGCAATGGCAACAGGACTTTCCAGAAGTGATATTGATCAAGGTGATGTCTCCCATGCTTCTTCACTGTAAAGTGACTATTTTCCCCTTTCCATACTTCATTCTGTGGAAGCAAATCACCAAGTCCAGCCTACGTTTCAGGTGAGGAGAATTAAGTTCCACCTCGTGGAGCAGGGAGTTTATCTACATATATTACTTAAAATTCTTCTGTAAGGAAGATTTCTTATATTTATTCATTCATTCCAACACTTTGGCCACCTGATGTAAAGAGCCATCTCACCAGGAAAGACCCTGATGCTGGGAAAAATTCAGGGCAAGAGGAGAAGAGGTTGACAGAGGATGAGATGGTTGGATGGCATCACCGACTCAACGGAAACGAGTTTAAGCAAACTCCAGGAGATAGTGAAGGACAGGGAAGCCTGGTATGCTGCAGTCCTTGGGGTCAGAAAAAGTCAGACATGACTTTTTAGTGATTGACAAAAATAATTCATTCATTCAAACATGTATTTCTATAATTATGGGACTGTGAGTGTTTATATCTTCTTTTACTTTAATTCAATACTTGCTCAAATGGTCCCATATTTTTAGCCATTGGAAACTCTTTGAGGTTGGCTCCTTTGTCCGTGTATCAGGATTAGACCCTGCGGCTCTCTCCTGCCCTTTCCCCTCCTTCTCTTCTTCTTACGCCGCAGCCCCCTCCCTCCCCCTTCTCTTCCCCTCCCCACCTCTTTCTCCTCCTCTTCCTCCTCCTCAGCCTCTTGCTTTCTCCTTTCTCTCCTCTCTTTCGGCCACTATATGATGCCCTAAGCTCATCTTGCATTTTCTTCCGCCCCAGACCTACAATCAGCCATTTTTCCAAGGAACCGCTATTTCTTTCACTGCCGAAAGGCTCTGAGAAGCTTGCAGGTATTTCTTTTTTTACTGTTTACACGATACAATTTCTACAAATAAATATAGTTGTCATCATCTATATGATCTATTCTTCCACAAAACAAATAAAATTATTCAATGAAAGAAAAAACTCGTAAACCATTACCTAGTTATCTATTTCATAAAGATTTGCAATGATTTTGAAGCTTTTTTCATGTTAATCAAATGTTTTGCATAAACAGCGATTTTTAAAGGGCATAATAATAATTGCTAATATGTATTTAAGTGATTACTGATTACTACTTAAATATGTTGAAGTGTTTGTTAATATTTATTTATGTGCTAATGCATAGGGCTTAATATTTTAAAGTAATTTTTGTTTCATTACCATAAAATTAATATGTACTTACTGTAAAAATTTATGTCATATAAAATACAAAAATAAGTCAATTTAAATTTGTTACAATCACACCACATAGATAGCAAAATACTTTTTGTACATTTAAGTTATCTCTGGTTTTCTACAAATCCAAACATTTCTATAATGAACATTCTTGCAGTGAGATTCCTGAGCACTGGAATAATTATTTCCTTACTTTCAATTTCTAAAATGCTTAATTAAAGCACTTTAACTGCTTAAAGATATCAGTAGAGATGCATGTTAATGAGTTACTATGAAATCTAACATTATATAATGTATATAAATAAATACCCAAGTCACATTCAAGAGTTTGAAATACATCTCTGAAACTAACGTTGAAAACACTAGAAGGTGGAATTTGCTTACTTTTGCCAGCTTTTAGATAGATGCAAATCTACATATTCTGTTAAAAATCAGTAGTCAATATTCTAGATAGGTTGACCTTTCTTTGCAAAATACCACATCATCATCTTCATCTCTATATTTACTCGCCACCCTTCTTCTTCATAGCATTTATTTCTACCTAACATTATTTGGGAAAGCTCAATTCTGGGAAAAGATACTGATGCTGGGAAAGATTTAAGTGTAGGAGGAGAATGGCGGTAACAGAGGATGAGATGGTTGGGCAGCATCACCAACTCAATGGACATGAGTTTGAGCAAACTCTGGGAGACAGTGAAGGACAGGGAAGCCTGGGCATGCTGTAGTCCATGGGGTTGCAAAGAATCAGATATGACTTGGCAACTGAATAACAACAAAAAAAGCTCAGTACTTAGAACAGTGCTTTAGTCTATATTCACTAAGTATTTGTTGAATGATTGCATACTGCCATTTATATTCAGTGCATTAAAGTATAATAAACACTATTATTTTAAACATTTTCTTTAACAATTTGAATCATAAGAATGGAAGAAATTTCAAGAATCACTCTGATTCACTGTGGTGCCACAGCTACTAATATAGCCAAGGTTTTTACTGTTAGAGAAAAAAATGGTGATTTTATGCTACATTTTTTGTGGCGAAGGGAAAAAATTCATGCCATTATTTTTGACTTGGTGTTATCTAATTGATAGACATCAACTGGGATAGAACCTTGTCCATCTCATCACATATGCAGACTGTTTCTACTTGATTAATCTCCTTCTAACCTGATGTCCTTTTCATTCAATATATCTGTGGTTTAAATATAAATAAATAGTTAATAGATTCCAAAAGGTCAATAACAGCTAATTTAGAGTAACAGGAGCAAACAAGCCTTCTTCAAATCCTTTGGAAAATAATTTAGAGATAGACTTCAAAAAAAATCACTTCTACTTGGGGAAAAATAAAACAAAATAAAAACCATAAAGGCTCTTTCAGGAAGGTCAGCATCTCACGTTTGTGCAATATTTCTCTTTAAAATGTGTTGCTTTGCCCTTAAGTGCTTGATAGCTCATGACAGAGCAACAACAATCACATCAGAGGTGTCTGATATCATTTATCCATAGCATTTGGACTCTGATAGCCACATGGCCTTTCCACAGGCATGTCTAACCCTACTTGCTCAACACGTAATTCTTCCTCCAGGCCTTATATCCATTATACAGTCACTCAAGACAGAGCTCTGGGCCTTTCTTTAGCTCCTCCCTGTCTTGGGGACCTACATTCTGTTAGTTCCTAATCTAATGAAATTTAGCACATCCGTGTTTTTCAAACACATGGCTGACTTTTTATATGCACTGCCACCAGGTTCCCACCACCTCACACACAGTCCCTTGCATTAACCTCGTGAGTGAGCAACTCCCACCCTCCAGTTTTATTACCCTTCACTCTAGTCCCCATACAGAAGCCAAAAAGATCTTCTGAAATGAACTCTTCTACTGGAAACCTCTTCAGTGTGGCCTGCAAGACCCTCAGGGATAGAGCTGCGTTCCCGACACTGTTCTATTTTAGCACCACCTTTCTCCTCGTAAACCTCCTGGATCCTTTGCTACTTTCACCTCATTTAATTTCCCTTTCCTCATGCTAACTTCACTTCCTTCAGTGAAGAGCTATTAAAAAAAAGAAAAAACTAAGTTTATGCTTATTATTGTTTAAGCATCTTCTAAGCTTCAGATAAAGATTACCTACTTGACAAATTCCCTTGTGTCAACAGCCCTCATCTACAGAGGTTTCCCAGGTGGCTCAGTGGTAAAGAACCTGCCTGCCAATGCAGGAGATGCAGATTTCATCCCTGAGTCAGGAAGATCCCCTAGAGTGGGAAACAGCAACCCACACCAATATTCTCAGCTGGAAAATCCCACAGACAGAGGAGCCTCGTGGACTACGGTCCATGGGGTCACAATGAGTCAGACATGACTAAACACACACACATCACCCTTAGATATTTTATCATACCACTTCTCATATTGAAATGATCTCTTTATGGATCTGATTTCCTCTGCGGACTTTAAGCTTTTCTAAGGTACAGCCTCTGGATGGATTCTTCTACTTTGTATTTCTTAACACAAGAAACACTTCTCACTTTTTATTTTTTTAAACTTATTTACTGTTTGGCTACACCACAGGGAATGTGGGATCTTAGTTCCCTGACCAGGGGTCAAATCCATGACCCCTGCAGTGGAAGCACATCTTGTCTAAACCACTGAACTGCCAGGGAAATCCCGATAAACACTTAAATTATTTAAACATGACTGATATTTGAGACAACACACAAAAGTGGAATTCCTCTGTCCCCACCTTCCTTCAAAACGATACCTGGTGCAATGCAATCTGTTCTCTGAGAGTACGGACTCATATATGATTTAATGATAGGCACTCATGTCAATACCATAATTGCATATTTCTGATATAAATAAATAATTTAAAACATAAAATGCTTCCATTACACTCATTCTGGAATTATTTTCAATAAGTCAGCAATTAAAACATTTGACTATAGCATGAGTTTAAATACTATATATATATATATATATATATATATATTTATATATATTTGCCTTTAAACTGAATGCATTTAAGAGAAATGGTCATTTACACACACAGAGGACATCAGAAAATCAGAGTGATCCACTTTAGGACAGGGTCACAGTTCTGATATATCTAATAATACAGAGGTAAT
This sequence comes from Ovis canadensis, assembly GCF_042477335.2. Lineage (NCBI taxonomy): Eukaryota > Metazoa > Chordata > Mammalia > Artiodactyla > Bovidae > Ovis > Ovis canadensis. The sequence continues at coordinate 124,933,399 of NC_091248.1, read as the reverse complement.
AAGTGATTTCAGCATTAAACATTAGCATAAAATCTATTTGTAATAAATCCATATTGAAGCTATTCCTATTTATTTTTATAAATCAAAAAGTCAAACCAATTAGACCCATCTTCTCTGTGATAATATCACTGTTTACTGAAAAGAGCTCTACAGTTTTTACCATACACAATCTATTTTTCTGCTAAGGAAAATACTGTCTAGAGGATGGCATCACCGACTCAATGGACGTGAGTCTGAGTGATCACTGGGAGTTGGTGATGGACAGAGAGGCCTGGTGTACTGCGGTTCATGGGGTCGCAAAGAGTCAGACACGACTGAGCGACTGAACTGAACTGACTGATGAGTACTAAATACATCTTCCACTAATGAAGAAAGGAATCAGACATCAAGAAATCCCCCAGAACGTTTCTTAATAAGAATTAGTCTCAACATTTATCTCAGATTTTTAAAAATCATTGCTCAGTTAAACTTATTTCTTCTAGTTCCAGGAAAATACTATTGTCAGTGTTGGATCCAAATTTCATTCCTAAATTGGCTAAGGGATGGTAAGTTGATTTAGCAATGTGTTTTGAAGCACTGTTTTCCTGGTAATTTACACAATGCTTAGGAAAAGATAGACAATCCACATAAATACAAGGGGAATGGTGAAAGAGGTGTCACAACCTGGAAATTTTTCAGAGCTACCAGGGCTAGCATCCACTTTCCCCTCAGCATCAACCATGTCTTCCATTTGCTGGAGCTTCCCTGGTGGCTCACACAGTAAAGCATCTGCCTACCATGCGGGAGACCAGGGTTCAATCCCTGGGTCAGGAAGGTCTCCTGGAGAAGGAAATGGCAACCCATTCCAGTACTCTTGCCTGGAAAATCCCACAGATGGAGGAACCTTGTAGGCTACACTCCATGGGGTCACAAAGAGTCAGACACGACTGAGCGACTTCACTCACTCACTTCCGTTTTCTGTATGTTGATGTGTTGACATGCGGGGCCTTGCTGATGACTCCCAGAGTGAGCCACTTTGTAAGGAGGTTCTCCAAATACAGACGGACCAGTCAAGAGTCCACAGCCTAGCTGTCTCCTCTCTCTGGCTCTCAGCCTCCAGGCCACTATCCACCTGCCCTAATCCCTCCAAGGTCAGGAACCAAACAACCACGGACAGGCCCCCTGTCCCAGAGCCTCTGAAATTATTCAAACTAGCCAAACCTTAACCAGCTTACTTGGCCTCACCCATTCCTTCCTGTGGAAACCACAGTGAAGGCTTTTTCCCATTTTCCCCCCTTCCTCTCTGCCCTCCCCATCCCCCTCAAGGGTAGACCTGCCCTCTCCTCCTCAGAACTTTAATAATAAAACTACCTTTTCAGTGACAGTTGTTTCCTGATATGTTGGCCTTACTATACCTTAAATTTCTTATCAATATACCATATTTCTGGTCCAATCACCTCATGGGAAATAGATGGGAAAACAGTGGAAACAGTGTCAGACTTTATTTTGGGGGGCTCCAAAATCACTGCAGATGGTGATTGCAGCCATGAAATTAAAAGACGCTTACTCCTTTGAAGAAAAGTTATGACCAACCTAGATAGCATATTCAAAAGCAGAGACATGACTTTACCGACTAAGGTCCGTCTAGTCAAGGCTATGGTTTTTCCTGTGGTCATGTATGGATGTGAGAGTTGGACTGTGAAGAAGGCTGAGCACTGAAGAATTGATGCTTTTGAACTGTGGTGTTGGAGAAGACTCTTGAGAGTCCCTTGGACTGCAAGGAGATCCAACCAATCCATTCTGAAGGAGATCAGCCCTGGGATTTCTTTGGAAGGAATGATGCTAAAGCTGAAGCTCCAGTACTTTGGCCACCTCATGTGAAGAGTTGACTCATTGGAAAAGACTCTGATGCTGGGAGGTATTGGGGGCAGGAGGAGAAGGGGACAATAGAGGATGAGATGGCTGGATGGCATCACTGACTCGATGGACTTGAGTCTGAGTGAACTAAGGGAGTTGGTGATGGACAGGGAGGCCTGGGGTGCTGCGATTCATGGGGTCGCAAAGAGTTGGACATGACTGAGTTACTGAACTGAACTGAACTGAATACCATATTTCAAGATACCCCTGTTGGCCTTGAAATAAAAGAAAGCGAAACTCACTCAGTCTTGTCTGACTCTGTGACCCCAGAGACTTATACAGTTGTAGGAATTCTCCAGGCAAGAATACTGGAGTGGGTAGCCTTTCCCTTCTCCAGGTGATCTTCCCAACCACGGATTGAACCCAGGTCTCCTGCATTGCAGGTGGATACTTGACCAGCTGAGTTCAAGGGAAGCTTAAGAATACTAGAGTGGGTAGCCTATCCTTCAGCGGATCTTCCCAACCCAGGAATCAAACTGGGGTCTCCTGCATTGCAGGCCAATTCTCTACCAACTGAGCTATCAGCTTTCCTATATCTCAAATAATATATATTCCAAAATATTTTCTACAGAAAATCTTTTTTACTATAATTAAGAAAAAAATAGAAAAAAATTGGCCAAACCAAAAAAGAAAAAAAAAAATCTTAAGTTTATTGGTAAGAGTTATCCCATAGATCTGAAAAAAGAGAATTTGAGAAATCACTAGGAAATGTCTGATATCAACTAGCATTCACTGAAATATCCTCTACACTCACGTTATTGTACCAAGAAAGTGGGACTATTGAAGAACAGAGGTGAGTTTTATTAAAGAACTAATAGACGAGCTCCTTTATTAAAAGAAATTAAGATTAAGAAATGGAGAAGGAAATGGCAACCCACTCCAGTGTTCTTGCCTGGAGAATCCCAGGGACGGGGGAGCCTGGTGGGCTGTCATCTCTGGGGTCGCACAGAGTCAGACACGACTGAAGCGACTTAGCAGCAGCAGCAGCAGCAAGATTAAGAAAAATCCAGACAGATAGGGGAAGACAATATGCAGTTTCCTTAAAGAGATCAGTAGTTCTGCCTGAGTTTGATATATAAGGTTCATGAGGCCCGTAAAGGTTTAACTTGGAAGATGAAGAGTCTACCGCTTCATACGAAAGATACAGGTCTAAGTGTGCAATGATGGTGTCCTAAGGGGAAGGTGTAGGACCAGCATCTTGGAAAGGTAACCCCTATGTTGATGTGGCAGAATTGGTGGGTTAGAAGACGGTGCAGAAGCAGAGAGAGCAAAGGCCTCCCTGAGAGCAGCCATCCAATCATGTTGATAAAGGTTAGACACAGCCAGACAACGAAGATAACTACTTCATTAAAGGATGCAAAGCTTTCCGATGATGCATGGTTGATACTCAGAATTTCAAAGAACTCAAGGCTTCTCTAGTGATTGAAGGATTTCAGATGAATATTTACAACCATGTTTTTCTCGAAAGATATGACAAACCCAACACCATAAAGGCATTAGGGATTTGAATGGAGTTGAGACTTCCCTAAAAACAAACCCAAATGTCAAACGTTCTTCTTTGAATTATGTTATATATATGGATTCACATATTTTCACCACCTTAATTTTTAGATGGAATCGTTAGATGCCATCTTTAGCTATCACACATTTTAACGCTTTATCTTATTCAATTCCATATCTTAAAAATTCACATGACTCTAAACGTGTCAACTAAGTATTTTTCCAAACAGTAGACAATTTCCCAACAGCTGCAAAGTTTCCTGGACAAGCAGCAATCTGTACTAGGTGGCTAGTAAAGACGTCATTTTTATTTATTTTACTTTCTGTACTTTCCTGAAAGCCCAATGAATTGGTACAGATGATTTGCACCTCCTGGCAAGAGATTGGGACATATGTTTAGAATGTTTTGAGTCTGTGCATAGCATGTAGTACATCACAGCTTCATTTTACTTTTGGTTTGATTTCACACACCTTTGGGTGAATCTTTTCTCTCAGCCATAAAATAGGATTAATAAAGCTCAGAATGTACACACGTTGTGACATAATGTGTTCTTTCCTCTCCGTTAGAGCAGTCGGGTCCTGTCTGATGAGATACTAAATGGTACTCCACGGCCCCACCATCAACACACCTCAGTGAACCGGGCATTGGAGGGGATCTGATTCACTGTGAACATGGGTGCCGTCCATTACTCCGTGACACCCACATGTCCACTGAGGCCCCTGTGAGCAGGCTGAATTAATTCATTTCCATAAATGAGCAATGCTCCCACCACTTGTGCAGAGAACCAGTCCTAACAGGGCTAAAATAATTGAAGTGCCTAAAACTAGAACTTCACTGGTCAGAGGGGAGAGCAGTTCATACACATCGGGGCTGCTAGATTGTAAAACTTGTGTAGCTCCACTGATTTGTGTGCGATTTTCTGACTTTTGAGAGAGAAACAGGTAACAGAGACAATGTTCTTCTTGATTAAAAGATGACCAGGGAAAAGATGCTAAGTTAACATCAAAGACACTTGGCCCTGCTAGCGGGAAAACAACAGGGAGTATTTGGGATATATTCAGGGTATGGGGGAGGTAGAGTCTCTCCACCTGGGGCCAATAGAAGCTACGCAGCAATTCTGAGGTCATTCAGAAAATCCATTTCCTAGAAAAGTTAGCAATCCAGCATTGTAATGAATCCCCTCACTATTTTTAAGTGTTGAGCAGCTACCCTGGGGTTGTATTAAGCAGAGACTTCTAGTTAGTACCCTAAAGCTAGGTTTTGTTCAGCCACACATTCCTATGGGCTTCCCATGTGGTGCTAGCAGTAAAGAACCTGACTGCCAATGTAGGAGACGGAAGAGATGTGGTCATCTCGGGGTCAGGAAGATGTCCTGGAGAAAGATCCTTGCCTGGAGAACCCCATGGATAGAAGAGTCTGGTGGGCTACAGTCCATAGGTTCACACAGAGTCAGACACAACTGAAAAGATTTAGCATGCACAAATCCCTTTCAACTTGAATGCTGTCAAAATATAAGACTAAACAGATCATAATAAGAGTGAACGGTATCATAATTTACCTGTGAATGACCTCAGCATGTATCGACAAGGAATTTTATTTCTTAAAAAGCAAATTCCTTGGAAAAGATGTTTAGTGCAGTTCATTTGCTCACTCATGTCCGACTCTTTGCGACCCCAGGAATCGCAGCACCCCAGGCCTCCCTGTCCATCACCAACTCCTGGAGTTCACTCAAACTCACGTCCATTGAGTCAGTGATGCCATCCAGCCATCTCATCCTCGGTCATCCCCTTCTCCTCCTGCCCTCAATCCTTCTCAGCATCAGGGTCTTTTCCAATGAGTCAACTTTTCACATGAGGTGGCCAAAGTATTGGAGTTTCAGCTTCAACATCAGTCTTTCCAAAGAAGACCGAGGACTGATCTCTTTTAGAACGGACTGGTTGGATCTCCTTGCAGTCCAAGGGACTCTCAAGAGTCTTCTCCAACACCACAGTTCAAAAGCATCAGTTCTTCGGTGCTCAGCTTTCTTCACCATCCAACTCTCACATCCACACATGACCACTGGAAAAACCATAGCCTTGACTAGATGGACCTTTGTTGGCAAACTAATGTCTCTGCTTTTGAATATGCTATCTAAGTTGGTCATAACTTTCCTTCCAAGGAGTAAGCATTTTTTAATTTCATGGCTGCAATCACCATCTGCAGTGATTTTGGAGCCCAAAAAAATAAAGTCTGATACTGTTTCCACTGTTTCCCCATCTACTTCCCATGAAATGATGGGACCAGATGCCATGATCTTCGTTTTCTGAATGTTGAGCTTAAAGCCAACATTTCACTCTCCTCCTTCACTTTCATCAAGAGGCTTTTTAGTTCTGCTTCACTTTCTGCCATAAGGGCAGAAAAGATGTTGGATAGTGCTAAATGGCACAGAAGGCAATGGCACCCCACTCTAGTACTCTTGCCTGGAAAATCCCATGGATGGAGGAGCCTGGTAGGCTGCAGTCCACGGGGTCGCTAAGAGTCGGACACGACTGAGTGACTTCACTTTCACTTTTCATTTTCATGCATTGGAGAAGGAAATGGCAACCCACTCCAGTGTTCTTGCCTGGAGAATCCCAGGGATGGGGAAGCCTGGTGGGCTTCCGTCTGTGGGATTACAGAGTTGGACACGACTGAAGTGACTTAGCAGCAGCAGCAGCAGTGCTAAATGGAGAATGAATGATTTAAAAAATAATTTTAATGGTATTATATGATACAAAGATATAAGACTCTATGCTGTGTCAGTCGCTCAGTGACCATCTCTCTGCATCCCTATGGACTGTAGCCTACCAGGCTCCTCTGTCCATGGGATTCTCCAGACAAAATACTGGGTGGGTTGCCTTTCCCTTCTCCAGGGGATATTCCTGACCCAGGGATCAAACCTCATTGCAGGCAGATTCCCTGCTGTCTGAGCCACCAGGAAAGCCCAATGCTCTTATTACCAAATAACTATAGGCAGATAGTACACTAAATATAGGAGGGAAGAAAGGACAGAAAACACTATAAATCTGAGATTCTTTACTGATTTACTGGATATATAAGCCTCTACCTAAAAAAGAAACACACACACACACACACACACACACATATATATATACATACATACATATGCATATATTTATATGTGTGTGTGAATATGGGCTTCCCAGGTGGTGCTAGTAGTAAGGAACCCACCTGCTAGTGCAGAGACACAGTTTCAATCCCTGGGTTGGGAAGATGCCCTGGAGAAGGGCACAGCAACCCACTCCAATAACCTTGCCTGGAGGATCCCATGGACAGAGGAGCCTGGCAGGCTACATACAGTTCACAGACTCACACAGAGCTGGACATGACTGATGACTTGGCATACAGGCAATGTATGTTTCCATGTTACTCTCAATTCTTCCCACCCTTCTCTTTCCCCGCCCCCTAGTACCTCCCCAGCCCCCATGTCTACAAGTCTGTTCTTTATGGCTGCATCTCCATCGCAACCATTTCTTTAAACAGGAAAACAAAGGAATATTTTCAAAGTACCACATATATGACAGTGAAAACAGAAGCCATGAATATTTAAGTTTTCCTGTGGAAAATGACAAGGAACCTCTGATCTCTTTATAAGTAAGAGTGATGCTACATGGCATCATTCTACAGTTGGAGTCCTTTGTTTACTTCTCATTGCTTGAATGTGCATTTATTTCAGCACATGAGACTTTCCTGCAGTTAACAAAGGCTAGCCTCTCCTTCTCACATGCTTATTGTAACTATCTCTGTGATTTCCAAGTCTGATTATTAAAATTCAGTAGACACTTTATAAACAGTAAATCCAGTGTTCAGTTCAGTTGCTCAGTCATGTCCAACTCTTTGCGACCCCATGAATCGCAGCACCCCAGGCCTCCCTGTCCATCACCAACTCCCAGAGCTCACTCAGACTCACGTCCATCGAGTCAGTGATGCCATCCAGCCATCTCATCCTCTGTTGTCCCCTTCTTCTCCTGCCCCCAATCCCTCCCAGCATCAGAGTTTTTTCCAATGAGTCAACTCTTCTCATGAGGTGGCCAAAGTACTGGAGTTTCAGCTTCAGCATCATTCCTTCCAAAGAAATCCCAGGGCTGATCTCCTTCAGAATGGACTGGTTGGATCTCCTTGCAGTCCAAGGGACTCTCAAGAGTCTTCTCCAACACCACAGTTCAAAAGCATCAATTCTTTGGCGCTCAGCTTTCTTCACTATACATTAATGTTAAAGGGGTTCAGAACATGCCACCCCAAAATATGCCTCTTTGTATATTGATTATTGTGAACCAAAGGCACTTGAGAAACAGCAGATGCAGGCAGGACTCTCTGCCTGACGTCTTTCTACCAAAAAGCGAGTCCTAAAAACTATGATGAAACAGGCACCTTCCCTGCCCCAGGAAGAGAATTAACAAGATTCTTATGAAAAAAGCCTAGGAGACAAAGGCAAGGCAGGAGTTGGAAACTTAAAAACCTGATTAAATTCCCATGCTTTTAAGTCACTCAGTCATGTCCGACTCTTTGTAACCCCATGGACTATAGCCCACCAGGCTCCTCTGGTCCATAGGAGTCTCCATGCAAGAATACTGGAGTGGGTTGCCATTTCCTTCTCCAATTAAAACCCTTTTATCTTCAATTAATTTCCCCAAATATTTCCTAATCACTGTCTCAATTAACTGCCCTCTAGCCCAAGCCCTTTGACTTATTACATCCTTAAAATGTATCATTCTTTGTTTAAAATGGTAGTTAAGCTTTTGGGTTTAATGGCTTCCTTGGGTCTTCATTTGCCTTCAGAAGATACCCATGTACCTATAAAAGCTACCTAAAATGTATATGCTTTTCTCCTTTTCATCTGTCCCATGTCAGTTTAATCTGCAGGTGCAGCCATAATCCCTAAGAGGGTGGAAGGCAGTTCTTTTCATTGTGTAGAATTCAGATTCCTGGGGAAACACAGACTCGAAACCACATTCACCATTTACATTTCCCAGAATTTTTCTTGTTTATCCAGCCTTTGATTATTACCCACTTTTTCTGACCTTACTGGAAAACTCCTCTTGAAATCTGCAGCATAAACATATAGACTTTACTGAGTCTACTTGATGGGAAGATTAGTCTATTTTCCCTCTAAGCCTTAAATTTACTTAAGGCTATAAATAAACTTGAGAAGATGGTGGAGGAATAGGACAGGGAGACCACCTTCTCCCCCACAAATTCATCAAAAGAACATTTAAACGCTGAGTAAATTCCACAAAACAACTTCTGAATGGAGGCAGAGGACATCAGGCATCCAGAAAAGCAGCTCATTGTCTTCAAAAAGAGGTAGGAAAAAATATAAAAGACCAAAAAAAAAAAAAAAAGACAAAAGAGGTAGGGAGGGAGCTCCGTCTCAGGAAGGGAGTCTTAAAAAGGGAGAAGTTTCCAAACACCAGGAAATACTCTCACTGCCGATTCTGTGGTGAGCCTTGGAAGCACAGAGGGCAACATAACAGGGAGGGAAAATAAATAAATAATCAAAACCCACAGATTACGAGCCCAGTGGTAACTCCCCCAGCGGAAAAGCAGCGCAGATGCCTGCATCCGCCACCACTAGCAAGCAGGGGCTGGGCAGGGAGGCGCGGGCTGCATTGCTTTTTAAGGATCGGGCCCGAATGCCCCAAGGGTAACCAGAGTGAACTAACTTGGGCTAGCAAACCAGACTGTGGGATAGCTACCACGCGAAAAGCTCTAACATAAGACACAGGCAGGACCGCACACAGAACAAAGGATGGAACAGAATTATCTGGCTGCAGACCATCCCCCTCCGGTGACAGGCAGCCAGAGCCAGAAGGGCCAGAAAGGGGCAATCGCAGCCCCAGAGAGACATTATCTACCAAACTGCAAGCAGGCTTCTTTGCTAACTAAGACTTCTTGGGGTTCTGGAGAGTCATCATATGCCTGAGAAGGTGCACCAGTTGTACATCCAGAAAAGTGAGCAACAGGGACGGGAGAGGTCATAAGTCGCAGTGACCGTGCTTGCCAAACACCTGAGCTACTTGAACCTGGGAAGGGCACAAAATGCAGGCCCAACCGAGTCTGCGCCTCTGAGGACTACCCGAGTGCCTGAGCCTGAGCAGCTTAGACCTGGGAGGGGCATGCAGCCCAGGCCGGCCTCAGACAGTTCCTGGCAGAGCAACCTAGAGCCTGAGTGGTGTGCACCGTGAGCGGGGGCAGGCCCAGCGTGGCTGAGACACTGCGAGCACTCGCCAGTGTTATTTGTTTGCAGTGTCCCTCCCACCCCACAGTGCGACTGAACAAGTGAACCTAAAAAAAGTGTCCACAACCGCCCCCCTTATATCAGGGTGGAAATCAGACACTGAAGAGACCAGCAAACAGAAGAAGCTAAAACAGAGGGAACCGCCTTGGAAGTGACAGGTGCAATAAAACCCTGTCGTTAGTACCGACTACATAGGAGGGGGCCTATAGATCTTGAGAAATATAAGCCGGACCAAGGAACTATCTGAAAATGAACTGACCCCACACTGCCCACAACACCACCAGAGAAAGTCCTAGATATATCTTTACTATTTTTATTTTTATGATCATTCATTTTTTTTTCTTTTCTTTTTCTTCTTTTTTTTAACTTTTTAAAAATTTTAAGTCCTCTATTACTCCTTTAATTTTCATTTTTTATAACCTACTATTACTTTTCAAAAAAGACTCTATTTTTAAAGCGAACTTCATATATATATATATATATTTAACAATTCTTGTGACTTTCTTCTTCTTTTCTTTAATATTGTACTTTTGAAAATTCAACCTCTACTTTAGATTTGTAATCTTTGCTTTTTGGTATCTTTTATCAATTTTGTACCTTCAAAAACCCATTCTTCAGTACCCATTTTTACTTGAGAGCGAGATTACTGGCTTGACTGCTCTCTTCTCCTTTGGACTCTCCTTTTTCTCCACCATGTCGCCTCTCTCTCCTCTCTCCCCCTGCTCTTCTCTACCCAACTCTGTGAATCTCTGTGTTCCAGATGGTGGAGAACACTTAGGGAACTGATTACTGGCTGGATCTGTCTCTCTCCTTTTCATTCACTTCTTTTATCCTCCTGGCCACCTCTGTCTCCTTCCTCCCTCTTCTTTACTCTGTATAACTCCGTGAACATCTCTGAGCAGTCCAGATGATTACTGGCTAGCTTGCTCTCTCCTCTTTTTATCCCACCTCATCTCATTCGGGTCACCTCTAACTCCCTCCTCCCTCTTCTCTTCTCCATGTAACTCTGTGAACCTCTCTGGGTGTCCCTCACTGTGGAGAAACTTTTCATCTTTAACCTAGATGTTTTATCAATGGTGCTGTATAGAAGGAGAAGTCTTGAGACTACTGTAAAAATAAGACTGAAAACCAGAAGCAGGAGGCTTAAGTCCAAATCCTGAGAACATCAGAGAACTCCTGAATCCAGGGAACATTAATCAATAGGAGCTCATCAAACGCCTCCATACCTACACTGAAACCAAGCATCAGCCAAGGGCCAACAAGTTCCAGAGCAAGACATACCACACAAATTCTCCAGGAACACAGGAACACACCCCTGAGCTTCAATATACAGGCTGCCCAAAGTTACTCCAAAACCACTGACATCTTATAACTCATTACTGGATACTTCATTGCACTCCAGAGAGAAGAAATCCAGCCCCACCCACCAGAACACCAACACAAGCCTCCTTAAACAAGAAACCTTGACAAGCCACTGATACACCACCACCCCCGGCGAGGAAGCTCCACAATAAAGAGAACTCCACAAATTCCCAGAATATAGAAAGGCCACCCCAAACGCAGCTGTATAACCAAGATGAAGAGACAGAGGAATACCCAGCAGGTAAAGGAACAGGATAAATGTCCACCAAACCAAACAAAAGAGGAAGAGATAGGGAATCTACCTGATAAAGAATTCTGAATAATGATAGTGAAAATGATCCAAAATTTTGAAATAAAAATGGAATCACAGATAAATAGCCTGGAGATAAGGACTGAGAAGATGCAAGAAAGGTTTAACAAGGACCTAGAAGAAATAAAAAAGAGTCAATATATAATGAATAATGCAATAAATGAGATCAAAAACACTCTGGAGGCAACAAATAGTAGAGTAACGGAGGCAGAAGATAGGATTAGTGAAGCAGAAGATAGAATAGTAGACATAAATGAATCAGAGAGGAAAAAAGAAAAACATTAAAAGAAATGAGGACAATCTCAGAGACCTCCAGGACAATATGAAACGCTCCAACATTCAAATTATAGGAGTCCCAGAAGAAGAAGACAAAAAGAAAGACCATGAGAAAATACTTGAGGAGGTAATAGTTGAAAACTTCCCTAAAATGGGGAAGGAAATAGTCACCCAAGTCCAGGAAACCCAGAGAGTTCCAAATAGGATAAACCCAAGGTAAAACATCCCAAGACACATTAATCAAATTAACAAAGATCAAAGACAAAGACAAATATTAAAAGCAGCAAGGGAAAAATAACAAATAACACACAAGGGGATTCCCATAAGGATAACAGCTGATCTTTCAATAGAAACTCTTCAGGCCAGGAGGGAATGGCAAGACATACTTAAAGTGATGAAAGAAAATAACCTATAGCCCAGATTACTGTACCCAGCAAGGATCTCATTCAGATATGAAGAAGAAATCAAAAGCTTTACAGACAAGCAAAAGCTGACAGAATTCAGCACCACCAAACCAGCTCTCCAACAAATGCTAAACAATATTCTCTAGACAGGAAACACAAAAAAGGTGTAGAAACCAGAACCCAAAACAATAAAGTATAATGGCAACGGGATCATCAGTTCAGTTCAGTCAGTCATGTCCGACTCTTTGCGACCCCATGAATCACAGCATGCCAGGCCTCCCTGTCCATCACCAACTCCCGGAGTTCACTTAGACTCACCTCCATCAAATCAGTGATGCCATCCAACCATCTCATCCTCTGTCGTCCCCTTCTCCTCCTGCCCTCAATCCCTCCCAGCATCAAAGTCTTTTCCAATGAGTCAACTCTTTGCATGAGGTGGCCAAATTACTGGAGTTTCAGCTTTAGCATCATTCCTTCCAAAAAATCCCAGGGATCATACTTATCAATAATTATCTTAAACGTAAATGGGTTGAATGCCCCAACCAAAAGGCAAAGACTGGCTGAATGGATACAAAAACAAGACCCCTATATATGTTGTCTACAAGAGACCCACCTCAAAACAAGGGACACATACAAACTGAAAATTAAGGGCTGGAAAAAGATATTCCACGCAAACAGAGACCAAAAGAAAGCAGGAGTAGCAATACTCATATCAGATAAAATAGACTTTAAAACAAAGGCTGTGAAAAGAGACAAAGAAGGACACTACATAATGATCAAATGATCAATCCAAGAAGAAGATATAACAATTATAAATATATATGCACTCAACACAGGAGCATCGCGATATGTAGGACAAATGCTAACAAGTATGAAAGGGGAAATTAACAATAACACAATAATAGTGGGAGACTTTAATACTCCACTCACACCTATGGACAGATCAAGTAAACAGAAAATTAACAAATAAACACAAACTTTAAATGATACAATAGACCAGTTAGTGCTAATTGATATCTATAGGACATTTCACCCCTAAACAATGAATTTCAACTTTTTCTCAAGTGCACACGGAACCTTCTCCAGGATAGATCACATCCTGGGCCATAAATCTAGCCTTGGTAAATTTAAAAAAAAAAAATTGAAATCATTCCAAGCATCTTTTCTGACCATAATGCATTAAGATTAGACCTCAATTACAGGAGAAAAACTATTAAAAATTCCAACATATGGAGGCTGAACAGCACGCTTCTGAATAACCAACAAATCACAGAAGAAATCAAAAAAGAAATCAAAATATGCATAGAAATGAATGAAAATGAAAACACAACAACCCAAAACCAGTGGGACACTGTAAAAACAGTTCTAAGGGGAAAGTTCATAGCAATACAGGCATACCTCAAGAAACAAGAAAAAGGTCAAATAAATAACCTAACTCTACACCTAAAGCAACTAGAAAAGGAAGAAATGGAGAACCCCAGGGTTAGTAGAGGAAAGAAATCTTAAAAATTAGGGCAGAAATAAATGCAAAAGAAACAAAAGAGACCATAGCAAAAATCAACAAAGCCAAAAGCTGGTTCTTTGAGAGGATAAATAAAATTGACAAACCATTAGCCAGACTCATCAAGAAGCAAAGAGAGAAAAATCAAATCAATAAAATTAGAAATGAAAATGGAGAGATCACAATAGACAACACAGAAATACAAAGGATCATAAGAGACTACTAACAGCAATTATATGTCAATAAAATGGACAATGTGGAAGAAATGGACAAATTCTTAGAAAAGTACAACTTTCCAAAACTGAACCAGGAAGAAACAGAAAATTTTAACAGACCCACCACAAGCATGGAAATGGAAACTGTAATCAGAAATCTTCCAGCAAACAAAAGCCCAGGTCCAGATGGCTTCACAGCTGAATTCTACCAAAAATTTCAAGAAGAGCTAACACCTATCCTACTCAAACTTTTCCAGAAAATTGCAGAGGAAGGTAAACTTCCAAACTCATTCTATGAGGCCATCATCACCCTAATACCAAAACCTGACAAAGATGCCACAAAAAAAGAAAACTACAGGCCAATATCACTGATGAACATAGATGCAAAAATCCTTAACAAAATTCTAGCAATCAGAATCCAACAACACATTAAAAAGATCATACACCATGACCAAGTGGGCTTTATCCCAGGGATGCAAGGATTCTTCAATATCTGCAAATCAATCAATGTAATACACCACAGTAACAAACTGAAAAATAAAAGCCATATGATTATCTCAATAGATGCAGAGAAAGCCTTTGACAAAATTCAACATCCATTTATGATAAAAACTCTCCAGAAAGCAGGAATAGAAGGAACATACCTCAACATAATAAAAGCTACATATGACAAACCCACAGCAAACATTATCCTCAATGGTGAAAAATTGAAAGCATTTCCCCTAAAGTCAGGAACAAGTGAAGGGTGCCCACTTTCACCACTACTATTCAACATAGTTCTGGAAGTGTTGGCCACAGCAATCAGAGCAGAAAAAGAAATAAAAGGAATCCAAATTGGAAAAGAAGAAGTAAAACTCTCACTGTTTGCAGATGACATGATCCTCTACATAGAAAACCCTAAAGATTCTATCAGAAAATTACTAGAACTAATCAATGAATATAGTAAAGTTGCAGGATATAAAATCAACATTCAGAAATCCCTTGCATTCCTATACACTAATAATGAGAAAGTAGAAAAAGAAATTAGGGAAACAATTACATTCACCATTGCAACAAAAAGAATGCAATACTTAGGAATATGTCTACCTAAAGAAACTAAACTCCTATATATAGAAAACTATAAAACACTGGTGAAAGAAACCAAAGAGGACACTAATAGATGGAGAAATATACCATGTTCATGGGTCAGAAGAATCAATAGGGTGAAAATGAGTACACTACCCAAAGCAATCTACAGATTCAATGTAATCCCTATGAAGCTACCAGCGGTATTTTTCACAGAGCTAGAACAAATAATTTCACAATTTGTATGGAAATACAAAATACCTCAAATAGCCAAAGCAATCTTGAGAAAGAAGAATGGAACTGGAGGAATCAACCTGCCTGACTTCAGCCTCTACTACAAAGCTACAGTCAAGACAGTATGGTACTGGCACAAAGACAGAAATACAGACCAATGGAACAAAATAGAAAGCCTAGAGATAAATCCGCACACCTACGGACACCTTATCTTCGACAAAGGAGGCAAGAATATACAATGGAGAAAAGACAATCTCTTTAACAAGTGGTACTGGGAAAACTGGTCAACCACTTGTAAAAGAATGAAACTAGAACACTTTCTAACACGATACACAAAAATAAACTCAAAATGGATTAAAGATCTAAATGTAAGACCAGAAACTATAAAACTCCTAGAGGAGAACATAGGCAAAACACTCCCTGACATACATCATAGCAGGATCCTCTATGACCCACCTCCCAGAATACTGGAAATAAAAGCAAAAATAAACAAATGGGATCTAATTAAAATTAAAAGCTTCTGCACAACAAAGGAAACTATAAGCAAGGTGAAAAGACAGCCTTCGGAATGGGAGAAAATAATAGCAAATGAAGCAACTGACAAACAACTAATCTCAAAAATATACAAGCAACTCCTGCAGCTCAATCCCAGAAAAATAAACGACCCAATCAAAAAATGGGCCAAAGAGCTAAATAGACATTTCTCCAAAGAAGACATACAGATGGCTAACAAACACATGAAAAGATGCTCAACATCACTCGTTATCAGAGAAATGCAAATCAAAACCACAAGGAGGTACCATCTCACACCAGTCAGAATGGCTGCAATCCAAAAGTCAACAGGCAATAAATGCTGGAGAGGGTGTGGAGAAAAGGGAACCCTCTTATACTGTTGGTGGGAATGCAAACTAGTACAGCCACTATGGAGAACTGTGTGAAGAATCCTTAAAAAATTGCAAATAGAACTGCCTTATGACCCAGCAATCCCACCACTGGGCATACACACCAAGGAAACCAGAATGGAAAGAGACACGTGCCCCAATGTTCATCGCAGCACTGTTTATAATAGTAAGGACATGGAAACAACCTAGATGTCCATCAGCAGACGAATGGATAAGAAAGCTGTGGTACATATACACAATGGAGTATTACTCAGCTATTAAAAAGAATACATTTGAATCAGTTCTAATGAGGTGGATGAAATTGGAGCCGATTATACAGAGTGAAGTAAGCCAGAAAGAAAAACACCAATACAGTATACTAACACATATGTATGGAATTTAGGAAGATGGTAAGGATAACCCTGTATGCAAGACAGCAAAAGAGACACAGATGTATGGAACAGTCTTTTGGACTCAGAGGGAGAGGGAGAGGGTGGGATGATTTGGGAGAATGACATTGAAACATGTATAATATCATATAAGAAATGAATTGCCAGTCTAGGTTTGATGCAGGATACAGGATGCTTGGGGCTGGTGCACTGGGATGACCGAGAGAGATGGTATGGGGAGGGAGGTGGGAGGGTGGTTCAGGATTGGGAACACCTATACACCCATGGCAGATTCATGTTGATGTATGGCAAAACCAATACAGTATTGTAAAGTAAAATTTAAAACAGAAAATAAAAATAAAAATAAACCGGAAGCTGATATTATATTTTAAGAATTTTAGATATTCTTCTGTATAATTTTATTTTATAATCTGTATAATGTTCAATAACATGTATTATTGTGTAATTTAAACTTTGAATTTATTTTCCTAACATAAATCAAGGGTTTCATTGACAGTTTCTCTTGATAAAAGTTGAGCTTTTAAAATTAGAATTAGAAAAGCTGCAGAGTTTTGTAACTTCACAAAGGGGGGATCATTTTTGAATTCAGGAAACAAAAGGGCAAATGTTACAAATTCACAGGAATTTTTGGAAAGATTTTTTGTCTGTTTGGTTTGCCTTGGCTTGGTTTTGAAGAGCTAAAAAGAAAAGAATTGAATTTGGAAATAGAACACATTTTGACACAGTGCCTACACATCCTATTTTCAACTTTCTGCATTTGACATTTTTTATAGTCTAGGTCAATCCTAACAATTTATGCACTTCCCAAGGCATGACAGATATAAGGTTGTTACAAATGCTATTTATAGTAGGTCAGTTAAGTCCTTAAAATGTCAATGGTTGAATTTCTCTTAATGTAGATCTAGAAGCAAAGCACACATTTTCATTCCAGGGGAATAAAATGCATGTAGTAGTAGATTTATTAGGATGATGTCACCTTCCTCATGACCCACGAAGTGTGGAGTGGAACCAATACCATCACGACCATCCCACCAGACTGCAGGTAAACTCTAGACGTGAACCCAGAGACCTCAGACCCAACCCTTTTTTATTTGCCCTCGGGGACATCAATTTACCCTCTGGACCTGTAAAATGAAGGCAGGAAAATGGTAAGCTCTGAGATTCCCTTCAGCTCCAAAATTAAGCATCTCTTATTATGGCTAACTTGGTCAAGCTTACATTCATTTTTATTTTGGGGTTTTAAATCAGGTTCTAGAATGGCAGAATCTGAATTTTAGAAGCACATTCATACATCCTGATTACTTTAGCACATTATCTCTTGGACAGTCACAAAGAGAATTTTAAAACATAAAATCCATAGACGCTAAAATATTTTATATGTGAACACTATAGACTGCTATTTACAAGGTGTCAAAATTTGCAAGTAAGATTAGAGGAAAACTGTAATATTATAAATACCATATATCATTAGCCATATTGTTAATTTTAAAAATAATAAACATTTATTCTATGGAGTCTTGTAGAAGTAGAATCCAACAGAATGATTTATGAGATGATAGAATAATAATTAACTTATATTCTTAGTGCCTCAAAAAAGGTTCAAACAAACATAATTAGTAAGACTGAATTATTTTAGTTCTAGAACATGGGGACAAAATTGCTTTTCTCAGTGAATTAAGGGACACATTCATGGCATTAAAGACCTGGGGCCATTAAGGATGAATGGACGTCTTGAGCAAGTATAAGAGTGCTGCCACATTCAGCTATAATACTTTATGTTTCCCACTCTTTTTGCTATTACTTAGTCTAGCACCAAAGCACAGATCTTTTAAATATCAAACGTACATACATAAATTGTAACATACACATTTTTTTCTTATATCTCATTAAATTAAGATCATCTCAAATGGAGGGAGTTTTGTGTCTTAAGTGCCACTAACTCTGGTTCATAGTAGCTGGAACAGTTGACCTAGTTTTACTTAACACTGCCAGGGTTCTAATTCCTGCTCTGTGGCTTTAAGTTATGTGACCTTCAATAAAACACATCTCCAAGCCTGTTTTCTTGATTGTCAAAAGGTAAAGGTGACAATGTAGCATCCTTTACAGAACTGTGACGACTGAATGAGTTAAGGCATGGAAGGTATTAACAGTACCCTTAAAGCAGGATCAGGAATTAGCTTTTATTGTTACCATATATTAAGTTTTTGCTTAATTGATTTAAAACTGAATAATCTGAGCACCTACTTGGTCACATTGACCCAGGCCTGGAAAGAGAACAAGGTCCTATGGTTACAATAGCGTTAATGGACTTACGAAAAACTGGGTTCCCTGCTTGGTCATGGAAGGACTCACCCTACTTCCTATTCCATATTTTCTTGCTCCCTTTATTGATGTAGCTCCTTTTTCTCCCCAGTGAGGAAGGCAGCAAAATATAGAGAAATAAAGAGAAATATTCTGTCCCTTCCCTTCACTGCTCTACACAACAAACATTTTGAACATC
This sequence comes from Ovis canadensis, assembly GCF_042477335.2. NCBI lineage: Eukaryota > Metazoa > Chordata > Mammalia > Artiodactyla > Bovidae > Ovis > Ovis canadensis. The sequence goes on along the minus strand of NC_091248.1, from coordinate 124,914,567 downwards.
TTTTGGTACAGCCTTCTCACTATAACCTAAGAGACTTGGGGTGCAGGATGAGGGATGGTATCCTGCCCCAAAAAATATTAGATAAAGATTTTCAGACTGAGACATGACCTTAACGCCATCATCTGTGACTATCCACAGCAACACAATATAAGCCATTATTTCTGTATAACTCACAAATTTGCTATCCAGAAAGCACCTAGCATTTATGAATGCATAAATCCACCATTATAATGTCTTCCTCTGGAGAAGGGAATGGCCACCCATTCCAGTATTCTTGCCTGGAGAATTCCAGGGACAGAGGATCCTGTCCATGGGGTCGCAAAGAGTTGCACATGATGGAATGACTAAGACTTCCATTATAATTTCTGGTTGAATGAATGCATTAAATGTAATCAATTTTTTTACATATTTAAAGTTACCAAATTTAGTTAACTCCAACCCAATATCTAGATTTAAAACAAGGACTTGCTTCCAGTTTTTGTATCTTACAACTAAATTCGATGAAACTCTGAAGAGTTCAAGATTTTAAAAAAGTCAATTGCTAAATCAGAATGCTTAGGTTAAGAATCTTGAGAAAGAAGAATGGAACTGGAGGAATCAACTTGCCTGACTTTAGGCTCTACTACAAAGCCACAGTCATCAAGACAGTATGGTACTGGCACAAAGATAGACATAGATCAATGGAACAAAATAGAAAGCCCAGAGATAAATCCACACACATATGGACACCTTATCTTTGACAAAGGAGGCAAGAATATACAATGGAGTAAAGACAATCTCTTTCACAAGTGGTGCTGGGAAAACTGGTCAACCACTTGTAAAAGAATGAAACTAGAACACTTTCTAACACCGCACACAAAAATAAACTCAAAGTGGATTAAAGATCTAAATGTAAGATCAGAAACTATAAAACTCCTAGAGGAGAACATAGGCAAAACACTCTCAGACATAAATCACAGCAGGATCCTCTATGATCCACCTCCCAGAATTCTGGAAATAAAAGCAAAAATAAACAAGTGGGATCTAATTAAAATTAAAAGCTTTTGCACAACAAAGGAAAATATAAGCAAGGTGAAAAGACAGCCTTCTGAATGGGAGAAAATAATAGCAAATGAAGCAACTGACAAACAACTAATCTCAAAAATATACAAGCAACTTCTGCAGCTCAACTCCAGAAAAATAAACGACCCAATCAAAAAATGGGCCAAAGAACTAAATAGACATTTCTCCAAAGAAGACATACGGATGGCTAACAAACACATGAAAAGATGCTCAACATCACTCATTATTAGAGAAATGCAAATCAAAACCACAATGAGGTACCACTTCACACCAGTCAGAATGGCTGCGATCCAAAAATCTGCAAGCAATAAATGCTGGAGAGGGTGTGGAGAAAAGGGAACCCTCCTACACTGTTGGTGGAAATGCAAACTGGTACAGCCACTATGGAGAACAGTGTGGAGATTCCTTAAAAAATTGCAAATAGAACTACCTTATGACCCAGCAATCCCACTGCTGGGCATACACACAGAGAAAACCAGAATTGAAAGAGACACATGTACCCCAATGTTCATCGCAGCACTGTTTATAATAGCCAGGACATGGAAACAACCTAGATGTCCATCAGCAGATGAATGGATAAGCAAGCTGTGGTACATATACACAATGGAGTATTACTCAGCCGTTAAAAAGAATTCATTTGAATCAGTTCTGATGAGATGGATGAAACTGGAGCCGATTATACAGAGTGAAGTAAGCCAGAAAGAAAAATACCAATACAGTATACTAACACATATATATGGAATTTAGGAAGATGGCAATGACGACCCTGTATGCAAGACAGGGAAAGAGACACAGATGTGTATAACGGACTTTTGGACTCAGAGGGAGAGGGAGAGGGTGGGATGATTTGGGAGAATGACATTCTAACATGTATACTATCATGTAAGAATCGAATCACCAGTCTATGTCTGACGCAGGATACAGCATGCTTGGGGCTGGTGCATGGGGATGACCCAGAGAGATGTTATGGGGAGGGAGGTAGGAGGGGGGTTCATGTTTGGGAACGCATGTAAGAATTAAAGATTTTAAAATTTAAAAAATAAAAAACTAAAAAAAAAAAGAATATACTGGCTAAATCAAGCTAAAATTCAAAAACAAAGTGGGGGGCAAATTTTTAGACAAAGTGAAAAAAAAAAAAAAACAGACAAAAGTGCTTTTTCTCCAGTGGCTCTGTGGTAAGTGACAGTGACTGCAATTTTTAATGGTTTTATGCATAGCATGTGAAGGCTTGGAAAGAGGACACTCACTGTTGTTCAGTGGCTAAGTCGTGTCCAGCTCTTTGTAACCCCAGGGACTGCAGCATACCAGGCTCTGCTGTCCACCACTACCTCTTGAAGTTTGCGCAAATTCGTATTCATTGAGTTGCTGATGCTATCTAATAATCTCATTCTCTGCTCTCCCCTTCTCCTTTTGCCCTCAATCTTTCCCAGCATCAGGGTCTTCTCCAATGAGTTGGCTCATTGGAGCAACAGGTGGCTAAAGTCCTGGAGCTTCAGCTTTAGCATCCATTCTTGTGTTGATTCAGGGTTGACTTCCTTTAGGGTTGACTGGTTTGATCTCCGTGAAGTCCAAGGGACTCTCAAGGGTTTTGTTTAGCACCACAACTTTTATAGTCATTGACAAACAAAGCAAAGGACAAAGATTAGTATTGATGGAGAGAATAAAGTAGGAGGGACAGGATCCTGATCAATTAAACTTCTAAAACTCCTAACTTTGTTTACAGCAGCAACAGTGGGAACAGTATGGCTCTCACATGGCCCTGGTAGGAATCAAGCTCCTTTTGAGTCATAGAGCTAACATATTTTGGGTAGACAATCCTGGCACCATGCGAGGAGAAGGCACCTTGCTTTTCAGAACAGATAGATGGCTTTTGGACCTGACATAGATTCTCAATATTCCACTGCTAAACCTTTTGCTATATATTTTTTCAAATAATATTTTAGAAATTGCTTTGGTTTGGAAGAGTGACTGCTAAGTCTTTCGTCGCTTGAATCACTCTGTTAATAATAGAGTGTTATTTACCCTGTAAATATTATATATTCAAATTATAACATTAAAAAAGAGCTTTGGAACTCTTAGAAGTGTTTTTCTCTAACTTTTAGCTTTCTATTAATAATTTCAAAACTCTTGATTTTGCGAGGTGCCACAGAGAAGCTCTAATATTTGTACAAGAAATAGTCTCTTTTCCTGCTAGAGATGAGATCCTTGTCTTTATTTTCCAAGATCCAATTAAGACTTCTTTTTTCCCCCCAAATTTGCAACAACTGCTTGATGATTTGATAATGTTTCCCCTTGAAATTTAGAAAAGTTTTGGAATGTCAGCTAGGAGAATGAAGATAAGAGTCCTGGGGTGAGGGTGAGTCATGGAGGCAAACAGGAATTTTTGTGCACAGTCCAAACTCTGCTGCATTACAGTAAAGGCATGACCTTTTTTTTTTTTTTTAGTGGTTTTCTACTAAATAAAGCATAAATGGCCATGTTTAATATCTCCTACACTTTGTGTTTAAATTGTTCTTCTAGGAACAAGAATTAAATGCTATTTGGCACTATCCATTTTATGAGGAATTCCATTTAAATGAAATAGAAAATGTCAGTGGCCAATATGTATAGGGTGAAATAAGCCATGCACGTGAGATAAAATAATTACTTATAAATATAGCATATATAAATTCACTGCTCTCCCTACACTCAAACACATATGTGCATGTATGTACCAAAATCATTCTTACACTGCTTACATGTCTCTGCTAGAGCTGGCCACTGATTTTCTAAAACCAAAATGATGGAAATGGATGTTTCTCCTTAATGTTCTTCTATTTCAGTCACTGTCCACTCCCCGTTCACCCATTCAACATGCTAACAGACACTGGACAAAGTATTCGATAAAAGGATTCATATAAAAACATAAATATCTCAGGGGATTCCCTGACATTCCAGTGGTTGGGACTTCACCTTCAAATGCAAAGGGTGTGGGTTCAATACCTGTTTTTAGAACTGAGATCCCATATGCCTCATGCAACCATGCGCCACTCCCCACCCCGCCCCCCCAAAAAAAGAACATTAAAAAAAAAAAAACAGAAGCAATATTGTAAAAAACTCAATCAGTTCCATTCAGTCACTCAGTCGTGTCCGACTCTTTGTGACCACATGGACTGCAGCACGCCAGGCTTCCTTGTCCATCACTAACTCCCAGAGCCTGCTGAAACTCATGTCTATCGAGTCGGTGATGCCACCCAACCATCTTACCCTCTGTGACTTTAAAAATGGTCCATATCGAAAAATCTTTTAGAAAAAATTGACATAACTATCTCATGATACTTAGGAGTTTCAAAGACTAAGAGGAACAGCACTTAACTCAAAAGAAATAAATGAAACAGAGGGACCCTGAAGCCTCTGTGAACAGTGAATGAAAGAGGCTGACTGGAGGAAGAGTTCTTTGAGTGTTTAAAGACATGCAGGTAACAAGCAACAGCATCGCTAACGGCCAGAACACATGTGAAACTGCAGACAGTTAAACTCACTGATGTTTGCTTTCTCTCCATGACAACAGCTCTCCCAGTCACATCAGAGGTGAGAATAAATCCAACCCCAGTACGAAAGGCTAACAGTCAAGAATTAACCATATGTTTCTTTTTGTTTTTTTTTGGTGGGGGTGGGTAACTTCCCTGGTGGCTCAAATGGTAAAGAATCTGCCTGCAGGAGACCTGGGCTCAGTCCCTGGCTTGGGAAGGTCCCCTGGAGGAGGGAATGGCAATCCACTCTGGTACTCTTGCTTGGAGAATTTCATGGACAGAGAAGCCTGGTGGGCTACAGTCTTTGGGGTTGCAAGGAGCTGGACACACCTGAGTGACTACCACTTTCACTTATTTTTTAAAATCTTGGAAGAATACTTTGCTGGGGTTTAGCCTGTACTTTACTTTGACATTTTGCCCTATTAAAGGTGAAATCAGTTGTTTCCCTGATGACAACTATTTGATAAGAGTTTCATGAGGGAGAGAGTCTGAGCTTAAGTATTTTCCATAAATTTATCAGAATGAAGATATTAATAGTTAGAAGTTGTTATTCTATTATTAAGAACAAGAATATTATCACTTTATCTTCTCTTATCAATTTCCCTTTTTTGCTTCTCTGTATCTATTTTCTTGTTTCTTACTCTTGTCTCTTTTCTTTAAACTCATACTTATTCCCCAAACCTCTCCTCTTTCAAAACTCATTAAGCCAAGACATATCCATTTTGGCTTTTTAAACAATGTGATTCAGTGTTTTCATTATATTCCCATTAAAATGCTGTTTAATAATCTCCCTATTAAATTTTTCTTAGAGGTTGTGCCATTGATTAGTATTAAAGTTGAAAACATTTAATGGATTTTTCCTGGAACTTCCAGTAGGAAACTGCTTTTGGTGACATGCCTCACTGGATTTCCTGTCATCTCAAGTTGTCTTATAATGAGGCTCCAGGGTTAAAGGCAAATGAGTTTGGGAAACATGCCTACTGTTTGACTTACAGAACTTTTATGTGTATGGAGTGACTCTGTAATTACTACAGAAACATGCAGGGCATCTGGGTTGCATATGCAAGTGATTTGCTCATCGCTATTAATCATTTATATCTCCAGATCATTGGATCAGAGGAATATCATGATGGAAAGCAACAAACTTATAAAAAAAATGAACAGGTATAAAGATAATTTAAAAATAGGTCATCCACTGTAGAAGACTGACCAGATGACATACTTTTATATTTATAGAAAGACTATGTATTTCCAGGTTTTACAAACCTAAGCACGCAGTTTTAGGAGAGATAACATGCATCATTTTCTAACTCATTTTCTAACCTGACAAAAGGTATGCAAAGATGATAATATTAAGACATGGGTAACAAAGCCATTAAAGTTTTTTTTTTCAATGCACTTTTCTTAAGCAAATTGTTTTTTTTTTAATCAAAAGACATCAACTTGAAATTATACAATTTGTTTTCTAAAAACAAAAATCTATGCTTCCTTAATTTTGAGGAAAAATAAGCTTGATTTTATATTTATAAGTAAGTTACTGCATTAATGAGTAACACAAAATTAAATCATTAATTATTCATTCATGTAAATATGAAGTATTAAATGGCATGGCTATAGTTTGTCAAGCTCACAACCATATACTCACAAAAGAAATTCAATAATCTTTACTTTTAATCATAAAATGAGGTAGTCTCTTGAGGCTGAGAATAGCATTTACATAATTTTTAATGTAGCGTCTATAGAGGAATAAGTGTCTAGTAGTAGTGGGAGTTGATATTACTATTTGCTTGTCCAAATCACTAATGAGAAAATACAGTATTCTCCATATTTCAGCACATTAGCTTTTCACCGGTATTGTTCTTCCGGAAACAGGGACTTAGATTAGGGACTGTAGCAGAGACTCTGGGTTCACCAGTCAACATTTGTTTTCTCTTTTGTTGTTGTTGGATAAAGAGTGGTGCCCAAATCTTCCCCATATAATTCGAGGGAAGGAGCTGCTTGTCTCAGCAACAAAGCCAATCATGAATGGACAGGTCAAGTACGGTGATCCTATTCCCTCGGACACTACATGCTTTAAAGGCATGTGAACTAATTATGGCCACAGTGGATGAGGGCAAGGTACCGAGAGGTCCTTATGGCTATGGCTTCTTGATTCCTAAGGAGATGGCAGAACAGTCTGTCTCTGAAAACTGCATAGTGTGAGTGTGAGAAGTGAAAGAGTGTGATCATCTTGACATGAAAATGGGAACCAGACACATATATATAGTGGAAAAAAGTGAAAGTATTAGTCATTCAGTCATGCCTGACTCTTTATGACCCCATGGACTGTAGCCCACTGGGCTCCTCCATCCATGGAATTCTCCAAGCAAGAATACTGGAGGGAGTAGCCATTCCCTTCTCCAGGGGATCTTCCAGACCCAAGGATTGAACCTGAGTCTCCCCCAATACAGGCAGATTCTTTGCATCTAGGCCACCAGGGAAGCCCCAAAGATGTAGGAGAGTTTACAAATCATCAAGCTAAACAATCAACTAACTCTGATATGTGCTCTGTCACTGAACTTCACAACATGCATGTCCTCCTATTTGATGGATGACGACTCGGCTCTCTACGACCTGTGCCATGGGCCCTAGAATTAGCGTCTGGGGTCATGGTGAGCTCTACTTAGCTGTCTGATTTTAAGGAGGTAATTCAATTTCCCTATGGTTTCAGTTTTCTCATCTACTAAATATGAATCAGAATAGTATCTACCTCAACATAGTTAGTGATAATTAAATGAATCAAAGCATATGATGTCTTTAGAACAATGCCTAGAAAACACTATGCATCAGATATGCTGGTTATGTGTATTAAGAGGATGGTGAGAATAAATTAAGGTTTCGCATCAAGCAAAACAAGACAAGAAGAAAGAAGACATGTTCTAAATTAGACTAGAAAATGGAGTCCTTTCTTAACGAAAGAAAAATGAGGGAGACAGAGAATAAGGCTGTTTGGATTAAAGCATTGTGGGCAAGGGACCTATAGTTCCTGCCTGGATTGTAGCCAAAATACAACCTGCAGACATCAAGCAAGATCTATTAAGAAGTAAAGAACACCGAGGTGATAGTTTTAAAAAATCTGTGCTTTCACCAGCATCAGAATTCCCTGTCTAATCAGTAACAGCTTATCAAGCATGAGATGGGAGAAAAACAATCATCGGGACTCCAGATGGAAATGTTTAATGCATATGCCGTTTACAGGGTGAATATAAATTGCAAACATGGTGGTTTGGGGTTAATCTGCTGAATAAAAAATATTGGATCTGTTCTACTTTAATTAATGAGTAACTGAATATTTGACAGGGCAACACACTTAACCCTTTCCTATAAAGTCAACTGCCAATGATTTCGCAGATCATGTTGGCAATGGCAGAGTTATTCTCCAGATCAATGTCATTCTCTCAGAGTATGTTTTGCAGCAGAGGTGAAATCTTAGCTGCACTGCAGTTTATTAACTCTGCACTGATGATACAGTAAGTCTTGGTTGACCTAACTATGCAGACTACACTGGAGAAGAACACAAGTTCTGTTTAAAATGCTCAGCATACCTTGAATAAAGGAAGAAAGGTAAGCCAGATGTCATGATGAGGAGAGTAAGGGACTTACTATTCCCTGTCAGTGGGTAACAAGGAAGCTGAGGATGTTAGAGGACGATATGGGGAGTAAATAAAATGATATGTGTCTGTTCGTCCCTGTTTCTCTGTCGATTGCTGTTGTTCAGTCGTTCAGTCGTGTCCAGCTCTTTGCAACCCCATGGACTGCAGCGCAGCAGGCTTCCCTGTCCTTCACCATTTCCTGGAGCTTGTTCAAACTCACACCCATTGAGTTGGTGATGCTATCCAACTATCCTGTCCTCTGTCATCCCCTTCTCCCCCTGCCTTCAATCCTTCCCAGCATCAGGGTCTTTTCCAATGAGTCAGCTCTTTGCATCAGGTGGCCAAAGTGTTGGAGTTTCAGCTACAGCATCAGTCCTTTCAATGAATATTCAGGGTTGATTTCCTGTAGGATTGACTGGCTGGATCTCTTTGCTATCCAAAGGGCCGTTAAGGGTCTTCTCCAACACCACAGTTCAAAAGCATCAATTCTTCTGTGCTTTGCCTTCTTTATGGTCAAAGTCTCACATCCAAAGCCTGTCTAAATTATAGTCACATTCTAATTGTATGTATTTTACGCTTACATAGTATCGTACTTGGTTTATGTTCCAGAATCTTTTATAAATATTAATTTCTCTCATCCTCATAATAACCCAGCAATATAGGAACTATTAATCATTATTCCCATTGTACAGGTGAGAGAACTAAGTGACAGAGAAGCTAAGTAACTTGCCCAAGGCAGCTACATAGTGGCAAGCCTGGGCTTTGAAACTTGTATGCTTCCAAGGATTTTTCCACTCAGCCACAACATAGGTGTCTATCTCTATATCCAAAACGCAAACTACAGATGTAGGTGAGTTTGATATGTCTCCACTGACAGTAATGGCAAAAAAGATTAGAGGGAGAGTCAGAAAATGTTTTGCTATTAGACTAAATTTCAGAGAACATGGGTGTTTTGCTTCAACCTAAGAGTATGAAATTGCCCACCACCACTGTTGCTATGAGTCTTTCCCTTTCTGAAGTTAGGGGAAAATAATCAAAGCCCATCTTTTTCTTTTCACTAAATAAAATGTGCAAATAGGAAAAAAATAACGCATGTATTGTTAATAACAAGTGCATTCCCTTTCTTCAAATACCACAGGGAAAGGAATTAAGCCACCTAATATAAGGCAGCTAAAGATACAAACGCAAGATTACTTTTGTAAGGAAACAAGAGAGAAAAGTTAACCTTTTAAAACAAGTAGGTTGCTTCACTAACAAACAAAAATGATTACAATATGAACTATATAAACAATAGGACTGAATTAGAAACCCATGAAAAAACTTTAGTAAATACTGTTTTCTCAAATTGAAAGTAGTTTTAAGAAGCTGAATGAAAAAAAAATGTTTTCTAAGAAGCAAAATTTCTAAGGCCAGATGTACAGTTGGAAGAAAGAGGCACAGTTGTGCTTTAAAGAAAGTCAAGAAACTAATAAGATGGTGCTTATTCACCAGCTGATGGAGTCTTGCTCTACTTTTTTAGTATTTGCCATTAGAAAAGAAGTAGTTATTTAAGAAACTACAATAGTTAAATTGACCTTGACAGTGATATTTTTCTTGTGTTTTCCTAAATTACAGTCCTTGCAGTTTTTTTGGAGCAAAGCCAGAACTTCTCTTAAAGTAGAAAATATAAACAGCCTAAGTATTGCGCATTATCCATTGACATCCACGTAATATGAATGAAACATGCATTGACAGGGAGAAGGAACAACATCCAGAAGTCTCTAATCGATTTAAAATTTTTTTAATTACGAAAAATCACAAACTGACTTGTAGCCTCGAGTCTTCTGTTGCTGCTCTGAGATTTGCCCTCCACACTGCAGCCAGGGCAAGGCTTCCACAAAACAGATACAGACCTGCCATAGCCATCATTCCCGATACACACGCACTTTTGTCGGAGATAATTCAGTGCCATCCCTTTGGCTTGTAATAAACCAAAAAAATCAATAACCTGGCCTCTCCAGTCAGGTGTCAGATTCCCCCAACTCTCCAGCCTTATTTCATATCAAGGCACCCTTTAATTTCTGTGCTGCAGCCACACCAGTCTTCTCTTTCTACCGGTGGGATTTTGAATTTGCTCTTTTATCTACCTGGAACATCACCCTTGCTCCAAACTTCAGCCACCTCCAAAGCTCAACCCAACCACCACTTCCTAATGGAAGTGTTCCCTTTGCTTCCCAGTGAAGTCACGTCTCCATCAGCATATTACCCTCAGAGCCCCACTGCTTTTTGGGAAAAGCACAGCTGTGATGCTACCTTCACTGTGTATTTCTTCCATGTCAGTCTTCCACATGAAGGAAGAGACTGGTTTTCCTCCCTACTACAATTCAATAGACATATCTCCATCCCTAGCACATGGTTAGTTCAAGCACTTTTTATTGAATACATGAATACTACTATGACCAAACAAAAGTTATTGATACAAATGGCTCAAACCCCTAAGAATGACCCAAAACACAGTATTTTAATCCTCTGTTTCCTATTGCTTGTTCCAGTATTCTTCAGTCATTCATCAACTGACAAGCTCATTTATTCTATCTCAGTCCTAACCACCTATGCCCCCTTTAAAAAAAAATGTCCCATTCTTACTCATTTTTCAGATCTCAGCTTAAGTGTTACTTTCCTATATATGGACAGCAGATATTTGTTAAATGAATGATGGCCTTATTAAGTGTTTATTGATTGCTGTAATTAGGTGCCAGGCAGCATACTAGGGCCTAGAGTTACACAAATTGATATGAAATATATTCTGCCATCCGGAGCTAATTACATGTTGGGGGGTTGCACTCCTGCGGGGAGGTAATTAAAGCACAATATGAATGGCACAACGGAGGGATGCTCCCCCTGCTGGTTGAATGATGCACAGCGGAGCCCAGCTGATTTCCCCACCGAGCATGGTTGCAGGAAGGTCAGTTCAGTTGTGTCGGACTCTTGCTGACCCCACGGACTGCAGCACGCCAGGCTTCCCCGTCCATCATCAACTCCTGGAGCTTGCTCAAACTCATGTCCATGCAGGAAGGCATACATCTATTTTTTCAGGATAATCTGCTTTGTACCTGTTAGAATGAATTTGCTAGAAAGATGAAAATCAACCATTTCAACATATTGTTGAAAATATCTTTCCTGGAAAAAACATAACTAAACACACTGATGGGCCATTTGCAGATGAAACTGGTAGGACCCAGGGCATCAGTAAGAAGACGAGACTGGGGTTCCCTAGCAGCTCAGTGGTAAAGAGTCCACCTGCCAATGCAGAAGGCATGGGTTCCAGCGAGCCCTGATCCGGGAAGATCCCACATGCCTCGGAGCAACTAAACCACAACTACTGAGCCTGCGCTCTGGAGCCCAGGAACCACAACTACTGAGGTTCATGTGCTCTAGAGTCCACGCTGTGCAACACGAGAAGCCGTCACAATGAGAGGCACGCACACCACACCTGGAGAGCAGCCCGCACTCACCACAACTAGAGGAAAGCCTGTGCAGTGACAAAAACCCAGTGAGGCAAAAAATAAGGACATAAGATTATCATTATTATTTTTTTTAAAGACTAGATTGAATTGCTTTACATGCATGTCGGGAGATACAGTGAGACTCTGAAAGAAGAGAGGGTTGAACCACACACCATGGCCTGGGCGTGAGGGAATAAGGACATATACTCACAAACAGGAATAGACTTCCTTTGGCTAAGTTTCTTTTGAAAACAGAGGTATCCTTACTTACTTTTATATTCTTGTGTTCTGACATAAGTCTTTCCTAAATAAGAATTCTTCTCTCACAATTCCTTATACCTATCAGCCCCCCAATTTAAGTATATTCAAGGGACATCAGTACAGGCTACTTAAAGTGGCCTGACCTGTATTCCCAGCTCTAGAGAGAGAATGAAAGCACAGAGCCTGATTCACCCTTCTCTGCCCTTGCATTCTCATATTGCACCCTCCTGGGAAGACTATATGACTCTCACTTTCATGCCAAATGCAAAGCCCTTTAAATTCCTTGAAGGTTCGCCTTAGAGAAGAAGCAGAGGTAAACATCCTAGCATTTGGGTGATCTCTGTTGAAGACCAGCTGGTCTAGCAGTTCCTCAAGCTCTTGAGGGTCCAGTGTGTGTCTAGACTCCCAACTGGGAATCTCAGAATTCGCCAAATAGTGAGCTACTGACAGGTGCGGTTAATATTACAACATAGCTCAGGGCCTTGGAACCTTAAGATCGACTATGGTGCTAGTACTGAAGCACCCACCTGCCAATGCAGGAGACTCAAGGGACGCAGGTTTGATCTCTGGGTCAGGAAGATCCCCTGGAGGAGGGCATGACAACCCACTCCAGTACTCTTGCCTGGAGAATCCCATGGACAGAGGAGCCTGGCGGGCTACAGTTGTTGGAGTCTCAAAGAGTCAGATGTGACTGAAGCGACTCAGCATGCACACAGGCATATAAAAAGCAGAATTGAGAGGCTGAATCACCTGGCACTAGAGATGTCACTTCCCCAATCACAGCGTGCTTTTTCTTCTTCTGCATTTATGCCTATTTCCATTTTACTTGATTGTTTCAGATAAATCTAGTCCTCCTCGAAAGACTGTAATTCCCATGGGAAAACAGACTGTCATATACTTAATTTCCATGTCTGGTTGCAAACAGGCACAACATATTTTCTTTCCTTAAAGCAAAAAAATAAAGCCCGTGGAACTGTAATATGCAAAGAGCATAGTACTGAACCAATCTTTTCCATTTCAGGTTAGATGGAAGTTTTTCAGGTAATCTGTTGATTGAGTTCACATTAATTAAACAAATGCTGAAAATGCAGACACATCACAGCTCTTACTGAAAACAAAATGGTCTAGATTTCTATGGAAGTCCAGCTGTGGCAGTAGATTATTCCTCTAGAGTTCTTCTAACACTGCAGGGGCTGCCTACATGTGGTTACAGCCGCTTAGATTTAAATTAGTTATAATTAAATAAAATTTAAAACTCAGTTTTCAGGCATACTCGTAACATTTAATTTCTCCATAGCTACATATGGCTGGTGGCTCTTGTGTGGGGTGGTGCAAATATAGACTATTTCCTCCATCACAGAAAGTTTTACTTGCTTTAAATATCATAGAGAACAGAGATCGAGAGTAAGCAAGCAACTTTTATTTTTACAACTACAGAGTTCTGGGCTACCGGATCAAAAAATATCAACATGGATGCAACATCTTTTTCGATCATCGTCGCCCATACTGCGTGACTATAATTACATTATTTTTGTGATCTCTTTCCTCACTGAGGAAGTCCTACTGCTTGTTCCCCATTGAAGAGAATTCACTGGGGGACAAAGAGAAAACCAAATAGAGAATCTGTGGATGACAGAGTTCTGCCAGGACCCCAAAATTCACTGTGTCAGGTGTGAATGATTATAATCCTCTCTCGAGTGTGAGCAGGATCTGTGAATGTGATGTGGTACCCTTCTGGTTACCTCTGGTTGCATGATATTACACAACAAAGAGAGGGGATTCCAGAGAGGGAAGCAAGGTTCTGTGTCTGTGAGGGAGCCGCAGGAGGAAACACACCAGGAAGACATACAGGAATTAAGAGACTCAGTTCAAGGAACTGTCTTAGGTGATAAGGCTTCTGGCTAAGAAAGTGTAACATCCATAGGACAAGCCATCAGGAAGGATAGAAGGTTAGACATCCTGAAGCCCTGTCCACAAGTAGAATCCCTCTTTTCCCCCAGAAACACCTTAGTTCTGCTCTAAGGTCTTGCAACTGATTAGGTCAAGACCGCTCAGATTATTCCAGACAATCTCCTTCCCTTACACTGAGTTTAATAGGGAGGTAAATCACATCTATAAAAGAAAAACCTCAGCAACACCAGTATTAGTGCTTGATGGAACCACAGGGGAATACAGCTGAATCAAGTGAAAAACTGGCCACCAAGATCCCTAATTGATCAATTTTGTGTTATTCAAGAGGGGGCCCTCCTGAGTGAGCCTGATCTGAGCAGGTGAGGCCTTTTAAGTTAAAAGGGAGTCTGCAGATGAGAGGTGAGGCAAAAGGGTCTCTCTCTCCCGCTGTCCCTGAAGAAGCAGGACACCAAAAGTTCTATAGCTGCAGTGAAATGACTTCTCCCAACAGTGCTTGAGCTTGGAAGAGAGCCCTCAGTCTCAGCTGAGACCACAGTCTAGGTTGACACCTTTACTGTAGTGCTGTGAGATCTCATGCAGAGAATCCAGTTTGGCTACACCCAGATACTTGATCTGTTGAAAGATGACACAGCGAATGTGCAGAGCTTTAAGCTGCTACATTTGTGTTCACTTTTTAAGCGGAATAGGAAATGAAAAGGGAAAAGAAATATAAAATATATCCAGAGCACTAGGTAAGCTTGGCACTGAACTGGGAAGACTTCAAAACTTATCTAAAATATATGCTAATTAGCTTGTGGTGATCATTTCACAATGTATATGTATTTATATCAAAACATCAAGCTGTACACCTTAAATTTATATATAATGTTTATTTGTTGATTAAACCTCAAAGCTGAAAAAATAAACGTTTGTTACTTTAGGCTGCTACATAAAAGGTAATATAATAAAATAATGCTTATTTCAATCATTCCTTTTTTACCAATGAGAAATCTTTTTTTTTTTTCCTCCATCTTTAAGGATGAAGAACCTGAATTATAAAGACTAAGTAATTTTCACACAGTGATACATTTCCTATTGTACTTAAGACTTGTATTCAAAAGAGAGTTTGGAATATCTATTTTATGTGGACACATGAATTGTGTAGGGCAAACTGGTTTTTTGATTGTCCCTCTTTCATTATAAATATTGCACCACAGTAATAAAAAGATAATTCTGATAAAATACCTTTCTTTCTAATAGTAATATATAGTCCTTGGCTTCCAGTGGATTTGGTCTAACGTGGTCTTCTAAATAAGAAAGAAGTACTCACCATGGTTGATATTAGAAAGACTGAAACTACTTAATTATTTATACCAATATTTTTCATCAAGACTATTCTTTTACTATTAAGAGGTTTGCATTCTACTTAATTTCAGTTTCTCAGTAAAATAGTCTAGTTAGAGTCTGGAGGAACTCATGTACTTACTGGTCTTTAATTGGGACTTATCACAGCAAGAATTTTAGGAAACCCAGTATTTCCCTATAATGTTGAAATAAAATTTGTATAGTCCAATAGGTCAGAAACTGCTACAGATATATCTGCAAGGCAAAACAATTTCAACATGATATGCTGTTCAGTTTTAAAATAAGGGAAGCCCATGTATTTTGTGACTTTAGCTGATCATAAGCGATGAGAGGCAACAACCTGAGCTGTCACCTGGATTAATGTTACTTCGATTTTGGCAAACAGAGGTGAGATTCTAACTTCTTAGCTGTACTGGTGGGAGAAGTACATGTAGTATCTTAGAACTGGCAACAACAATTTGCTAAAATAAATACAGCCTACAGACATGCTTAGTTCAGTTTAAAGAACTGTTACGGATCATTGGAAAGACTTCTTTTTTTCTGTCTTATACTTGAATAATAATAGGTCAACGTGACCTTTGTTGCCTTAGAGTATTTGTACATCAAGCACCAGCTACGGATGTCAAGTTTTTGCTCTCAGACTTCTGAATTAACTTGCCTAAGCTCCCTTACAAAACAACTTCTCCCACTTTAATTTTGCTTTAAAATTCAAAAAAGTCTATGCACACAAAAAATGAGGAGTCAAAATTATAATCATCTCCTGCATTTTCTTGAAGACCCCTGACTTTAATATCCACAAAACTCTAGTCAAATCATAAATATAGTTCTAACCATTTCCATCTTGAAAAAAAATCAACTTGATAATGAGTACCAACTTGATGCGAGGTATATTTTGGGTTGCTGAAGACAGGAATGCTGTTGATAAATGGTTCATACCTTCGAGAAATTGATACTATACTTGAAGAACCTACTAAGGAAGCCTAATAAACTCTTCTTGAAATTATATGATAAGGGGACAAAAATAAAGAAACACATTATGTAAGTGGGGGAAATTGTTCCACATGACAAACTCGCAGGTTCAATTCTGTAACTGCCACCAACCAGGTAGCCTGCAATCAATAAACTGCAGCCACTTTGAATTTCACTTACCTGGTGTTTGAGGAAGAGCTGGACAACATCACATTAAAGTGCATATAAGATTTACACATTCTCAAAATTCCTTAATAGTTGGAACTAACAGGTTCATACTTAGATCACAGATTAGTCTTCAATTTAATCTCATCCTGAACCAGTACATTTCTTAACTGAGAACACAAAATGTTCTCTAAGTCAAGATTTAAATGGCTATCATTTATTTTAAATGACTATGTATAAGACATTTTCAATTAAACTCTCGCACAAATACTTAGCATATTAAAAAATATTTCCATATTCACCTTACAAAAAGAAAATTGATTCTAGAAACAAAGGATGACTTGTCCAAGTTTTAAGGGCCAGTAAGAGAGCAGCAGGAATTTGGGCAAAACTCTATGTGATAGCAGGTTTCCTTTCCTTTTCTGCCTTTAAATTCAATCTCATCTACAAGTTTTTCTATAGGAAGCAGAAATCAGAAAGGAAATTATACAGGACAGATTTACTTGATTACAGAGACTTTCAAAGGTCCAGATTTTTTTTTTTTTCTCCTCCTTGGGCAGATTAAAAACACACTCATAGGCTTAAAGAAATCTAAGCTCTGGAACTTATGCAAAGTTGATGTGGAACCTAAAGACTTGCAGTCATTAAAATATTTGGTTGTCTAGATTAAAACAAGTCGGTCAAATACGAAGATCTTAACAGTTTCTAATTCAGGAATTGTTTTAGATATTTTGAGGATGGGGAGAACAGTCCCCATTCACCATAAGCCTTTCTTCCTCACTCCTCTTTATATGATGATATTTTGGCATTTAATAAACTCCCCTATGATACACTGCATATTCCGTAACATTTACGGAAAAATATACAGTAAGCACAGTGGATTGGCGATGAGCCAGAAAGTAGAAGGGGAGAGAAAGGAGGCAGGTATACATTCAAGAGAAGCCACACACCCCTCACCTTCTGTGAAGAGAACACACTGAGCACAGGGAAATGCCAAATCTATACGGAATGCCGTGGCCAGTCGGAGAATTCTTCCAGGTCAGTTAGCAGCTGAGATGCTACCTTTTCAACAACAGACAGCCTCTTGTTATAGGAGGAGCCTGGCGGGCTACATACAGTCCATGGGGTCACAAAGAGTTGGACACGACTGAGCGACTAAGAACAGCACATAAGAGGAGAATTTACACAGTAGAATACAAACTGCTTAGCAGTATGCTCGTGTGTGAGTGAGTGTGTGTGTGTGCGCGCGCGCTTTTTCCTTTCTCATAATGGATAGAACAATGTTATAGAACTGTCATGTGAATTCTGATATCAATCTGGTTGATGCTGGAATTTTAATAATTCTGTGCTAATACTCACTCAATACATTTAACTAATAACTCTCCGAAGTTAAAAATTAAAGTGACACATTAAATAGCATGTGGATGGTCACTTCAATCATTTTAAGCCAGCATTTTAATATAGAGAATATTAATTCTGGTACTTTAAAAATGTCATTTCAAAAGGCAAAAGTGTTACATTTAAAACCACTGAAGGGTATGTGCTGAAGATTGAGAACAGTGTTATGAATAAACATACATTTTGTATTAATGTTAATGTTCCCTTCTTTTTTCATTCTAGCTCTTTTTTCCCTCCTTACATCTTTTTTTTTCAGCAGTTACTATAATTCCTAGTCGACTTACACTTCCTGACTTCATTAAGTCAAAATGATCATAAAAATATCTTGGGAAATCAAAACTGTGATTTTCATGTGTAGTTCTCACAGTGGATTTATGACACTGGTTTACTGAACTTAATGCATTCTTTTCAAATATGCCTGTTTATAATTCCTTTTGGCCAAGTAATTGTTAATCATTACTTTTTTTTGCCTTTCTTTCCTGGTCCCTGTGTGATTTAATTCGTTATTTTTAAAGGTGGCTTAAGCATGAATATTCTCTACCTCACTGGACTCAGTATAACCCTTCACAGCTCCACTGAGTTGGAACAGTTCTTTTCATTTTTCCAAAGAACTTAGATTTTTTTTTTTTATTGGTGCCTCATCCTTAACTAAGTGTCAATAACATTCCCATGTTCAAAAGGCAGACCAACTGTGCCCCCTCTCTATGGTTGCATGATTATCCTCTGGCATACTAGTTATTTCTTATAAGCTTTCTACATATTTAATAGATAAAATAGGGATTCACTCTCTCAAAAATAGGAGAGGGAGCTCAGAATGCAAACTTAGGGGCTGGATGAGGGGATCCCCGCAAGGCCTGCTACTCTAAACATTTTCTGGTTCCCTGACCCCTATTTTCTACTTTTGCTTAATGTCAGTCATTTCACAGGACCTCTTTTCTAAATAGTGGAAATTATATTTTGATAAGAAGGCTGCTCCTTTTCCAAAACAATTATTATTCTGTATGAGCACTATAAGACCTCATTTTTGATGCTTAATTAATGTTTAAGTCATGTTTTCTTATGAGGTTAAAGACAGATGTTGGATAATAAAATTCATCTTGGAGCTGACAAAATGAGAAGTAAATGAACAGCTCCTAAATAATCCTATCAATGAGAGCAAGGAAACATGAACAATAGCAATGATGATAATAATAACAGCTAATGTTTATGTACGCTTACTTTAAGCCAGCCATTGTGTTAAGCCCTTTAACTTATCTCACTTAATCCCCAGGACAAATCTACGGAATACGCATGATTACTCCCATTTTGAAGTGGCAGAAATGGGAATCTTAAGCAACCATCACAAATCGTCCATTAAATAAATATCAAATTTATTTTAGATTTAAACCCGCAGAGTCATCTTCTTTCCCTGTATTCCTGCATTCATAAATAACAATGTTACCCTTGAAAATATGGTTAACACAAATAACCCCTATTATGTGCATATTGTTTTCGAAACTAAAATGTGATGCCATGAAAATTAAAAATTTTAAATGAATGCTGAATATGTTGATGAAATACAAAATCACCCATGTTTCTATGCAAAATTGGAAATTGATGAAAACAAAGTATTGAATTTGAAAATTGATATTTTATAGTTCAAAGTGGGAAAAATGGCATCATTTTGTTTAAGATAACATTTTACCTTTTCTGATCTAAAGAATACCTTTTTATATTGTTTTCTTGTTACAAACAGTATGCTTATTCTTCAAATTATCACTAATAAGAGCATTCTATATTGAGACAAATTATGAAAACATAAATCATAATAGTATAGAGGCATTTATAGTGCTTTTCATATTCACTTAAAATATAACCTTAAGGTACATTTTTTATGGTATTATTAACTTTACATATAGCCTAAAGAAGGTTTTGAATTATACTATTAGCATCTGAATACAAAATACATGAGTTTATCCAGTTAACTTTAAATTGAGTTGACCAAAAAGGGTGTTCAAGTTTTAAAACCCTGAGCAAAGGTTTTGGCTGGCCAACCCAACATTTTACTTCAAATATAGTAACTGGTTGCTCTTTTGGAGTAAGGATTTTTAGGTGGACCATTCAATAGGTTCCCAGGTGGTTCAAGTGCCCAGGACTGCTGGAGAAGCGATGGTCACTAAACTTTGACGGAGAAGGATGTGTTTGGGGTGTGGGCAGTCTCACGGCCAGCCTCCGTGGATAGACAAGTGTGTATGCACGGTGACACTGAATAAAACGTAAAACAGAATAGAGACAAGACCAACTATGAGTAAATTCCCCCAGAGAACATCAAGATGGGAGCCTGAAAGTAAAACTGTTGATAATGGGATGAGAACTTTCATATATTAAGACATCTGAATGTGTAAATAGAGATTCAAGTTGTGCTTACATTTGAAACCCATATTCTGGTTATAGTAATTTCTGAACATTAGTAACAGAGTTCTAGGATATTAGTAATGCAGAAAAATATGTAAACAAAAGTTAAAGTTATCCACAATACCACCTCCCAGAAATAAATATGGTTAATATTTTGATGCATTTTTGTACTTTGTATTAAACAACTGGTAAGTTGAGGAGATGCTATTTTGTATAAACAATTTTATATTATACTTTTCTTTAATACCCATATCATGAGCATTTTTATTGTCATTGAAAATTCTTTTTAAGTTTTTATAATGACTATACAACATAGTATCTGGTCCCATCACTTCATGGGAAATAGATGGGGAAACAGTGGAAACAGTGGCAGACTTTATTTTTGGGGGGCTCCAAAATCACTGCAGATGGTGACTACAGCCATGAAATTAAAAGACGCTTACTCCTTGGAAGAAAAGTTATGACCAACCTAGATAGCATATTCAAAAGCAGAGACATTACTTTGCCAACTAAGGTCCATCTAGTCAAGGCTATGGTTTTTCCTGTGGTCATGTATGGATGTGAGGGTTGGACTGTGAAGAAGGCTGAGCGCCAAAGAGTTGATGCGTTTGATGTGGTGTTGGAGAAGACTCTTGAGAGTCCCTTGGACTGCAAGGAGATCCAACCAGTCCATTCTGAAGGAGATCGGCCTTGGGATTTCTTTGGAAGGAATGATGCTAAAGCTGAAACTCCAGTACTTTGGCCACCTCATGCGAAGAGTTGACTCATTGGAAAAGACTTTGATGCTGGGAGGGATGGGGGCAGGAGGAGAAGGGGACGACAGAGGATGAGATGGCTGGATAGCATCACAGACTCGATGGATGTGAGTCTGAGTGAACTCTGGGAGATGGTGATGGACAGGGAGGCCTGGCATGCTGTGATTCATGGGGTCGCAAAGAGTCGGACACGACTGAGCGACTGAACTGAACTGAACTGATACAACATAGTCACCAGTTTTCTTTCTGGTACAACTTTCAAATTACAACTTTTAGGAAACATTTTTATTTTAGGGGTATTATACTTTGCTCGGGCACAAAAATTTTTTTCTTTCCCAGTTGTTCCTTTGGAAGCATTCAGAAATAGGCAATCAATAAACAAATACTTCATTATTCTGGTTTTTATATTTACTGGTTGAATGAGTAAGCAAAAACTTATTTAGTTCCTAGTTTTCTCACTGGTAAAATGGAGAGGATAATAGTTTCTAATCTGTAGTATTATTAAAGGTTAAGAGGACTAAATACAGAACTGAGCACAATATCAGACATAGTCAACATGCAGTCAATGCTGGATCCCTTCATGTAAATAATGATAATAGTAGTAATTATTATTACTATCCTCACTGCGGATCTCTTCTGCTCTGGTTTTAAGCTGTTTAGGAGGTTAACATGCTTTGGTGGAAAGATTACAATTTAGAGTGACAGTGTTGGATATGTGGGTAAGATACTTTTTGAAATGCTGGTATTCTCTCATTTGCAAAGTAGGACTAGGCCATAAACACTTAATACATAGTAGCTGTTTCTCAGCTTATAGATCTAATATTTCCTAGCAGATACATTTCTGATGAGCGCTAGTGAGAATTAATCTAAATGAATGATAGTTTAGTTAACCAAGTCACCCTCTTCTGCCTTAATTGCAAGGTAAACATGGGGGGAGAGAAGGGGGGAGAAGAATGGATTGGGAGTTTGGGATTAGCAGATGCAAGTCAATACATACAGAATGGATAAATAAGCAAGGTCCTACTGTACACCACAAGGAACTACATTCAGTATCCTATGATGAAACATAATGGAGAAGAATTTTTAAAAGAATGTTTAAATATATATATATAACTGAATCACTTTGCTGTATAGCAGCAATTAATACAACATTGTAAATCAACTATACTTTAATACAAGTAATGATACTTTTCAATTGTCTAAAGAGCACAATATATACAAGCGATATATTGAGACTTAGTTTGAAATGCGACCCCAGTACAATACAGGTTAGAAGATCATAACCAATAGCCTTCCTATTCTTTAGTTCCACCCCCATAAAAGGTATTGAATTTCCTTTTACTAAAAAAGAAATCAATTTTGTGGTCAAGATTATTATGAAATAAGTGAATTATCTGAACTATGTTGAAGCTGCCTGGAACTATCCAAATAGCTTTGATTTGGTCAGTTCAATTTATGGTAATAAAAAAATCAGCCAAACCAATGTAATGACATCATCCACTAAAGAAACTGCTTGAACCTCTATATAAAGCATAATTCTTTCTACCTTTCTGCTCCATTATGTACATCTCTGAATAAACATGATTAAGGTGACACAGCTATTTAACTCTCACAATCCAAAAAGCATTCACTTGTAACATCATTCCATTTCTTGCTGCTGCTGCTAAGTCGCTTCAGTCGTGTCTGACTCTGTGCGACACCATAGACGGCAGCCCACCAGGCTCCCCCGTCCCTGGGATTCTCCAGGCAAGAACACTGGAGTGGGTTGCCATTTCCTTCTCCAGTGCATGAAAGTGAAAAGTGAAAGTGAAGTCGCTCAGTCGTGCCTGACTCTTAGCGAGCCTGTGGACTGCAGCCCACCAGGCTCCTCCGTCCAAGGGAGTTTCCAGGCAAGACTACAGGAGTGGGTTGCCATTGCCTTCTCTGCATTTTGTTTCTTAGCACAGGCCTATGTGGTAGGGAGGGAGAAAGAGGCATAGCATGTCATATGGATTAGAAATATTTGACACAGATCACTGCATATATTCACAGAGTCATGTGGAATTATGGGGTCAACGGAAGTGTTATTAAAAATGTAAAGCCAGGCCTTCTTTCCTTAATCAGCAGTCATAAAGCCATTTAAAAGGAAGTTGAGAAGTAGAATAAAGCTTCATTTAACTTGTTTCCTCTCTTTTAGAGAAAATCAGCCTTCACACTATACATTAAAAGTCAATGTTTTTCAAGTCTGAATGGAGTGTGTGAAAACAATATGAATTTGTAGACTATTAGCGAGGCCTACTCTATAATATTTCTATTATTTTTAACTGTCTAGTGGCAAAGGTGAAATGCAAGGAACAGTCGTACAAATATCATTCAACTCAAATGTTATAAGGGATCCAGTCAATCTTATTTGATCTCAAACTTAAATTCACATTAAAGAAAGTGTAAAAACAGTCAAGATAGAATAGAAACTTATTCTAGCTGAATAGACTATACAACTAAAGACCAAGTGATGATGATCTGACCATTAATCAAGATAAAACAGTTTGCATTTTAGAAAATTAGGAGAAATTTTGCATGATTCTTCACAAATAGCACAGATAAAAGATGAGAATTCACCGGATCATTTTCCCTTGCAATACTGATGTCGATAAGGTGATAAAGCGGTGTTTCCCATTGGTACGGCATACATAGGGGATTGATCTCTATAAGTTCAGTATAATACCGTGACTAATACCTTCATCAATATTAAGTCTAAGCAAATTTCAGCATGCAGAATATACTTTCTGTACATAGCAGGCACTAAAATATAGAAGAAAAATTAAATCAATTCTAAAAATGTATCTATTGTCTTATCTCAAAGTGACTAACAATATAATGAATCAATTACAGTTGGTGACAAACACTATCTGTACTTGCAGTTCTCAGCTAGGGGTGGGGGGTAGACAATTTAGCCCCTCACCCCCAGGAGATATTAACTAATGTCTGGTGTCAATTTTGGTGGTCAAAACTGGAGGAGGCAAGATGTGCAAGCTAGCATCTAATGCATAGAATACAAGGATGCTGCTTAATATTCTATTTAGAATGAGCTGGACATCCTCTTTCCTGCCACGTCCAACAGTGAATTATCTGGCCAAAACATCAACAGTGTCAAGGATGAGAGACTTTGATCTATACTGATATTCTCTGCTGCCAGAGTATAAAATATGATTTGCTTTAAAACAGTCATTATTTTATTTCAGAAATATTTTTAAAAGTAAGTAAAAAGAAAATAGAGAATAAGTGCCACAAACTAGAAAAACTGAAGGCAATGAGGCGATTTAGAGTGACACTGGAAGATCATTTGAGAGACGGAGATTCTACCATCACACTGAAGTTTGGGGCCAAGACGAGAATGAGTCTACACTGTTGCGTGATGAAGGGGGGAAACACAATGTTCTCTTGAGTCATCTTATGACCTTGAATTGAGTGCCTCCTCAGTAGCATGGTTTTCAATGAATTTGTGTCTCATTTTACCTTAAACATGGCTGATGAAAGCTCAGCTGGACAATGTCTCAAAACCCCTGTTTCTGCTGCAGCCCTCAGACCTGCTTCTGGACCTCTCGCTGGGTTGTGTTGCAATGATCACTGCAGCTGCTCTCTGAATGCTGACTCCAGCGTTAGTAAATATGCATTCTTTTGGGTCAACTAATACCATCCCCTGTAACTGATGGACATAACATGTCTGAATTTGGAGTAGAGGTTAATCAGAGGGGCCACTGAACCAGCTGTCCTCAAATACTTGTAACAGTGAGTAAATTCAGTCACCCTTTCACCTTATCCTGCACAACACAGGAAAGCCTTATAAAATGCTATTAGGACAGGAATGATCTTTTTAATTTAAACACAGTGCCATTGGAAAGAGGATTTCCACCCCCACCCCCACCCCTGCCCCAAGCACTGGAACATTTTCATTTCAAAGTAACTGTAAGAAGGTACTTGTCCAATCTCTAGATTTATTTGTATGGTACACAAATGCAGTTGCTAGAGAGTTTAAAATAGCACAAACTAAATATATACAACCTGATAAACAGTAGCTTAACTACAGGGAAGGAAGAACACTGCTTGAGGTTTTGCATGCTGTTGATTTGACCAAGTCTGCCAATTAATACAATCCATGTGGTGATATTTGGATTCTACAGTTAAATCACATTTATACAAATATAGGTTTTATCCAGAGCATAATTTTACCATAACTTTAAGAAACAAGTAATCGAGAGATTTTACTATAAGACCTAAAATTAAGGCCCAATAGTATGTACACTGACACCTAGGAAAAATGAGAAGGGTGTCAGATAATTCAGATAACCTGACACCAAGTTCACCTCACACCCTGTTCCCATGTGTAAGGTCCCCCAGCCCAGACTGTTCCCTTAGCTCAGGGATGAGGCATCAAAGTGAAAGTGTTAGCCACTCCTTCTGGTCTGACTCTGCAACCTCGTGGACTGTAGCCCACCAGGCTCCTCGGTCTATGGGATTTTCCAAGCAAAAATACTGGAGTGGGTTGCCATGCCCTTCTGCAGGGGATCTTCCTGACCCAGGGGTGAGGCATAGTTCCTACTTATTTCTGAGCATACAGGTTATGAAACCTTCATTCAGCACCTCAATAATTACCTAGCTTAAGAATTATTTTTCAGGGAGCCATGAATATAAACCAGAGAAACTAAAGCAACCTAAAAAGGGACATACTATTCAAAACATTCTACAAATGAAGACTTTCCTCCTAGAAAAGGTAACTATCTGCCAGAGCTTCCAGGTACCATAATTGGAATGTTTAAGAAATCGGAGCAGGTCAGCTGCCATCTTTCTTCCTTAAGACCATTTCCCCAGGAACTGGAAATGAAGTGAATCAGAGGACAGCTTCTTTACCTTCTCCCAAAACAATCATGAAAAGCTGAAAAGATCAATATGACATTATTTGGAGTATAAGAAAATATCAGGTCAGCCAAAAAGCTCATTTCAACTTTTCTGTTACCTCCTTTGGACAAACTTGAATGAACTTTTGGCCAATCCAATACTACATATGCTTTCCATCCAGAATAGGAGTATAAAAAGGAAAACTGTGATAATTCTCTTCAAGTCTAGGTATAAATGATTGGACACTAGTTTAATAAGAATAAATAACCAAATGTTTTAAAATGACTGATTTCTAATTTTTAAGTGATATGTTCAAGTAATTGGGATTGTTAGAATTATAAAAGTCAGCTTATTAAATGATTATACTATTATACTATTACTTTCAATTCATGAAGGTGATAATTGCCAATTTAAATATTTGTTCTTCTCTCCCCATAGCTAAGCTAATTTAAATAGAGATAATTCAGACTAACAACTCAGGAATAGAAAATGAATTAAAAAAAATTCTTAGTTTATATTTGCAACACTTTAAATTTTACTTCTTCCCTGTATCAGCCAAGAATTGTAAGAGAAATATTGATTAACTATATAACTGTAGCTTGGATTTTAATGCTGTTTGTAATTACCTAACATATATAAGAATTAACATTTATGTAAAAAGGAGTTAAAAGGTCTCAGGAGCTGAGATTTTCTTGGAAATACACTAAGGTTGATAAACACTCTGCACCAAAAAAAGGCAAAGAAAGGTTGAGTTGTATTCTTTTCAAGTTGTCCTTAAATGCATAAATTTTGACAATCAGTTACTTAAATTTTCCTACTGGACATTAGGGATATGCAATAATTGTTGAGATATTTTTCTGCTAAATATCTCCTTTTATATGTTCTTACAGTGAAAACCAATGAGAATGTTTGTAGTCACCAAAATCTACAAATAATATTTTATGTAGGTCACCACTGTGATTATAAAAAGTCCTAGTGAGTAGAGAAGAAGAAAAGAATGATTAATAAGAGGGGTGAGGTATCAACTGTCAAAGAGGAAGCAATGCTCTAGACTGCTTTGCAGGATTCCTACCTCTGCAATGAACTCCCTTAGGCAAATCACATAAATCTGTTAGTTTTGGCTTCCTCATTAGTAAAATAAGGAATTGGGCTGGAGGTCTCTTGGGAAGTTTTTCAAGTTCTGGTAGAGTACACATACATATCTTTGTTTCAATCAAAGTGCCTTATTTGTAAATCACACTGAAGCATGGTTATTTTCATCATTTTATTATCTTCAGCAAGTTATAAAATATTATGCTTTGCTTTAATATGCTTATTTGTTTCTTGGAAAATTATCTTATGAAAAGAATTTTAGACTAATATTTTCAATAAAAATATATCATTTCTTATTCCACAATAGAAGTATAGGATTATTCCTAATTTGGGGCTGCAAACAAGGGTCTGATCATATGTTATTTGGTACTAATAATTTTAGTATTTTTTTAAATCAACATTATTGATTTTATATGTGAACTCTGAAAATTCTCGAAGGTAAGTTTAAAGTTAGATTTTGAAGTAAGCAATACCAGGAATATCTGTTTCTAAACCAGTGACTTACTAAATATTTTTCCAAAATATGAACTAGCTGTCATTTGTGACTGCCTTGTACTTAAAGTAGAATGCTACACCTGCTACGCCTTCTCATTGAACAGATTCAACAGTATCTTGCAAGTAAATAAATTACACTGGAAAAAAATAATTAAATGCTGAAAGCGTGTATCTCCATAGACATGAAAAATGAGAATGCATTTCTTTGTTTTTCATAAGGTAAATTTCCTTCCAATGCAAATGTCACCCTCAAATGTCAATCTACAAATGAGACTCACTAAGTACCTGACTTTTTACTACATAAAATGATGATACTTGTTATGTTTTTTATCTATACTTTTACATTGTTAAAAAAGAAAAGACCATGACACAAATGATCCAGTACATTTTCACCAACTCAACAAATATCAGACAAGCTGCAAGAATGATCAGTAGTGATGTTATCACCAGTGAGGTGACCCGCAGCTGTTACTGAGTTGCTAAGTTGTGTCCAACTCTTTGCAACCCCATGGACTGCAGCATTCCAGGCTCCTCAATTCTCTACTATCTCTCAGAGTTTGCTCAAATTCATGTCCAGACCCACAATTATATATATACAGTCTATTTCAAAGTATCTCAATTCTAGTTTGAAATACAACCTACTTTTTAAAGAATGGAATAACACTAATTTCATTTCTCTTAATAACAAGATGATTTCAGGTTATACACAGCAAATGCATTTATTTTTATCTAATTGCACACAAGCTAAAGATGACAGCATATCCTTGCATATATAATATATTTGCATGACAATTTAAATTATCTCTTTACTATGTGTAACTTGACTTTGATAGCTATTAAATCTATTTCTAAGAGATTTTTTTGATGTGGAACATTTTTAAAGTTTTTATATAATTTGTTACAGTACTTCTGTTTAATCTTTTAGCCTTGTGGGTGGAACCTGCACCCCTACATTGGAAGGCCAAGTCCTAACCACTGGGCAGTCAGTGCAGTCCCTATTAAATCTATGTTTATATTTCTGGAGAAGGAAATGGCAAACCACTCCAGTATCCTTGCCTGGAAAATTCCATGGACAGAGGACCCGGGTAGGCTGCAGTCCATGGGGTTGCAAAGAGTCGGGCACCACTGAGCGACTAACACTTTATTAATTTACTTTCATTTACACATTACTCGATATAAAATTCAAGTAAATTAATGAGCGTGATATTCTTCCTTCTGATGCTAAACTATTCATATTTCTAATCCATGAAGCAGCCTCATGAAATTGTGCTTTAAGATAACTTTAAATAGAAATAAAACAAAGTCTAGAAATGTTTAACTAGAGAAAGAAATACTGGAATACTGAGTTTTTAAGACTCTTTTGGTACATCTATTAAGATATTCAATTTAGCAATTATTTCAACATTCTGTGGGCCCCTGGAGCACCATTCAATATGATGTATATAACAGAATCATACTCTGTTCAACCAATGAAAGAATCTATACACCATCAAACAGTAATCAATTTTCACTGAGGGAATAAATTAGGTCTGTATCATTTAGCTCAGACATTAGTTCAGTTCAGCAAACATAAATTGTATGCTGGGAATGTGCTAATTAATGGAATGCAAATGACAGCTAAGATGACTCTCTGCCCTCTCCCCTCCAATATCTTGTAGTCTGCTATATTTTGGAATGTTTTGACAAATATCAAATATTTGATAAATAAATACCAGAAATATTTATTAGGTTGGTGCAAAAGTAAGTGTAATTTTGCATTGCTGAACTGTGCCAGTTGATAAGGAATACATTCTTAAATAAACATATTTATGTTGTACAGCATTTTAATGCTCATTTCTTGCTTTTTTTTTTGTTAATGACATTACTTGCTGTGTATTTTACATTTATTTATACTAGGGAAATGGTGTGAGACAAAAAGCAAATTTGAGTGATTTTTTTATTTGAGTTCAAAAATGGGCCGTAAAGTAGCAGAGATAACTTGCAACATCAACAACTCATTTGGCCCAGGAATTGTTGAATATATAGTGCAATGGTGATTCCAGAAGCGTTGCACAGGAAACAAGAGCTTTGAAAATGAAAAGCACAGTGGCCAGCCACTGAAAGTCAACAACAACGAAATGAGAGGCTCATTGAAGCTGATCCTCTTAGAACCACACGAGACTGCCAAAGAACTCAACATCAATCATTCTGTGGTGGTTTGGCATTTGAAGCAAATTGAAAAGGTGAAAAATATCGATAAATGGGTACCTCCTGAGCTCACCAAAGGAAAAAAATAATTGTCCTTTGGAAATATTTTCTCTGATTCTATCCAACAACAATGAACCATTTCTTGACAAAAAGTGGATTTTATACAACAATCAGCAACAACTAGCTCAGTGGTTGGACTGAGAAGAAGCTCCAAAGCAATTCCCAAAGCCAAACTTGCACTAAAAAAAAGGTCACAGTCACTGTTTGGTGGTTTGTTGCCTGTCTGATCCACCACAGCTTTCTGAATCCCAGTGAAACCATTATATCTGAGAAGTATGCTCAGCAAATTGATGAAATGCACCAAAAACTGCAATGCCTGCAGCCAGCATTTGTTCAGTAGAAAGGACCCAAGTCTTCTCCGCAACAATGCCTGACGGCATATCACACAAGCAATGCTTCAAAAGTTGAACGAACTAGGCTACAGAGTTTTGCCTCATCTGCCATATTCACCTGCCCTCTGTCAACTGACTACCACTTCTTCAAGCCGTCTTGGCAATTTTTTGCAGGGAAAATCCTTCCACAACCAGCAGGTGGCAGAAAATGTTTCCCAAGAGTTTGTCAAACCCCAAAGCACAGATTTTTTTATGCTACAAGAACAAACAAACTTATTTCTCATTGGCAGAAATGTGTTGATTGTAATGGTTCCTATTTTGTTTGATAAAGATATGTTGAAACTGAAACTGAAGTTGCTCAGTCGTGTCCGACTCTTTGTGATCCCATGGACTGTAGCCTACCAGGCTGCTAGTCCATGGAATTTTCCAGGCAAAAGTACTGGAGTGGGTTGCCATTTTTCTTCTCCAGGGGATCTTCCCAAAGATATGTTAGATCCTAGTTATAATGATCTGATGCAAACAGCCATCTCAGTGGAAAAGACCCTGATTCTGGGAAAGATTGAGGACAGGAGGAGAAGGGGACAACAGAAGATGAGGTGGTTGGATGGCCTCACCTACTCCATGGACATGAGTCTCAGCAAACTGCTGGAGATAGTGAAGGACCAAGAAGCCTGCCATGCTGCAGTCCATGGTGCTGAAAAGAGTTGGACACGACCGAGCAACTGAATGACGATGTAATGATTTAAAATTCATCCTCTGAAATCACAAGTACATTTGCACCAACCTAATACATAGTATAATAGACTATGTTGAAAAAATGATGTGGTTCATTATGGAAATTCAGAGAAATCTTGTTGGAAATCACATTTCAGCTGAATCTTAGAGGATAAGACAAATTGATCAGAATGATGGAGAGGGAGGATACTTTGAGTGAATGCAAGTTGCAGAAGCAGGTCAGATACTCAGGAAAAAGGACAGTTTGTATAGCGGAGCATAGAGTACAACACGGAAACGACACGATGTAGCAGGAGAGGTAATAGGAAGGGCCCTGTATTTCAAGCTAACAACTTAGACTTTATAGGTAAGCTCATAAAGTGCTTTAAGCAGTGGGGTGATAGGATCTGATTTGCATTCTAGATTTTAAATTAGTAGAATGCTTTTCAAATAGAATTCAACAAATGCTAATGAGATAGATGAATCTGTGTGATGATACACTGATTCCAAAAATTTAAACTTCATGAGTGTATGTGTATGTATGTATATGTGTGTGTGAGGAACACAAAACACAACAATACAAGCATTATGCAAAATGAAACATCTAACGTAAACAGGAAAACATGGGTTGACATTCAGAAGTATTTCTTATTTTTCTGCCCAACTACACTGATCTTCATGGAAATTCTTACTTATCTTAATGAATAAATACTGCACTGGGTTGAATTACATTTCTCCCAAACACATAACCACCAAGAAAGTCAAAATGTGTCCTTACTTGGAAATAGGGTCTTTGCAGAGGTAATCACTTCCTTCAAGATGAAGTCATACTGGGTAAGGGTGACTCCAAAGACTGATGTCCTTGTAAGACAGCCAAGTGAAGACACAGAGAGAGAAATACAGAGGGAAGATGGTCACGTGAAGGTACAGAGACGGACACACAGAGGCAAGACAGCCATGTAAAGATACCGAGACATAAACACATAGAGATAAGATACCCATGTGAAGTTACAGAGACAGGCACACAGAGGGAAAACAGCCATGTGAAGACAGAGGCAGGCAGTGGAATGAAGCAGCAACAGGTCACAGTACACCAAGAACTGCTGAAACCACCAGACGCTAGAAGACTGATGCTTACGCGGAAGCTCTGATAGTTTGGCCACCTGATGTGAAGAGCCAACTCATAGGAAAAAGACCCTGATGCTGGGAAAGACTGAAGGCAGAAGAAGAAAGGGACAACAGAGGATGAGACGGTTGGATGGCATCACTGACTCGATGGACATGAGTGTGAATAAGCTCTGGGAGTTGGTGATGGACAGGAAGCCTGGCGTGCGGCAGTCCATGGGGTCGCAAAGAGTTGGACACAACTGAGCTACTAAACGCCACCACCACCATCAGATGCTAGAGGAGAGGTATGGGTCAGTTACTCCCTCTGAGTCTCCAGACAGAAACAACTATGCTAACACCTTAATTCCAGACTTATGTCTCCAGAACCATGAGAGACTAAATTTCTGTTGTCCTAAGCTACAGTTTATAGTATTATTTTACAACAGCCCTTGGAACCTAATATATACACACACGGCAGCATCTCCTGTCCAGGCTGCAAGGGCTCTAGGGGAGTCGACCGTGGTCCCAAGAAGAGGATGTTCCCATTAGCACAGCATGAAGAAGACAAAACACTGTCTCCTACTATTGTATTTGGCATCTCTTCATATGCCTTCCTCCCCGTCTGGCACTTATTTTCCACCTGGATTTGCACTGGGAAATATTTACAGGCTTTATTAGTTATTCATCCATACTGAATGCATATATAAAAATTACCTTGATTTTTGTGTACCCTGATTTGCCTTACTTTTATGGAGACTCTGGTTAAAAGCTAATTCAATATGTGCTATAAAAAATGCTCACTACTTTAATCAATACACCATGCAGGGCTTTTGTAAGATGAATGTTTGAGTGTTTCAGCCATAACTGATTTTTTAAAGCTATTAGACTGAGACCTCTCCCTTCTGCTTCATGCAGTCCCTTCGGTACAGAGTAAGAAGATTAGCATCAGTGTTTGGGGAGCAAGCTTACTGAGTCAGAAGACATGAGGAATATCATTAAGTTTTTAAAATAACAGCATGCACTTGTTTCAACTAAATTTGAGGGGAAACCAAATGTAGAGGGAGCAGAATGATTTAAAATGAATCTAAATTCATTGAAGTTGGAACACATACTATCATCAAGACAAGTCAGGAAACAAAAACAGCAGAGGTCCTAGAGGCTTAAAAGCAGTGGCCTGGAACTAAGCTTCCTTCACCTGGAAGAGAGTGAACTTCTTACTTGCAACCTTAAGAAGCACCTAATTTTTCAGATGACAGAGTGATTGCGGAAAGACTGCAGAGAAGAGAGTTGACAAATACAACAGGAATTACAGTAGGTATACACTCCCACAGAAGCAGCAATCTGTTGATGTTTCTTCTTCTCTAGTTCTGGCAAACTTGGAAGGAAAAGAACACCCCCATTCCCTAACCTGCAGGTATCAGACAAATCCCCTAAGGGATTTCTTTTCTTTTTTAATATAAATTTATTTATTTTAATTGGAGGTTAATTACAATATTATATTGGTTTTGCCATACATCAACATGAATCCGCCACAGGTATACACGTGTTCCCCATCCTGAACCCCCCTCCCTCCTCCCTCCCCAAACCATCCCTCTGGGTCATCCCAGTGTACCAGCCCCAAGCATCCAGTATCATGCATTGAACCTGGACTGGCAATTCATTTCTTATATGATATTATACATGTTTCAATGTCATTCTCCCACCCTCTCCCTCTCCCACAGAGTCCAAAAGACTGTTCCATACATCTGTGTCTCTTTTGCTGTCTCGCATACAGGGTTATCGTTACCATCTTTCTAAATTCCATATATATGCGTTAGTATACTGTATCGATGTTTTTCTTTCTGGTTTACTTCACTCTGTATAATAGGCTCCAGTTTCATCCACCTCATCAGAACTGATTCAAATGTATTCTTTTTAATGGCTGAGTAATACTCCATTGTGTATATGTACCACAGCTTTCTTATCCATTCGTCTGCTGATGGACATCTAGGTTGCTTCCATGTCCTGGCTATTATAAACAGTGCTGTAATGAACATTGGGGCACGTGTCTCTTTCCATTCTGGTTTCCTCGGTGTGTATGCCCAGTAGTGGGATTGCTGGGTCGTAAGGCAGTTCTATTTCCAGTTTTTTAAGGATTCTCCACACAGTTCTCCATAGTGGCTGTACTAGTTTGCATTCCCACCAAAGTGTAAGAGGGTTCCCTTTTGTCCACACCCTCTCCAGCATTTATTGCGTGTAGACGTTTGGATCACAGCCATCCTGACTGGCATGAAATGGTGCTTCATTGTGGTTTTGATTTGCATTTCTCTGATAATGAGTGATGTTGAGCATCTTTTCATGTGTTTCTTAGCCATCTGTATGTCTTCTTTGGAGAAATGTCTATTTAGTTCTTTGGCCCATTTTTTGATTGGGTCGTTTATTTTTCTGGGATTGAGCTGCAGGAGTTGCTTGTATATTTTTGAGATTAGTTGTTTGTCAGTTGCTTCATTTGCTATTATTTTCTCCCATTCTGAAGGCTGTCTTTTCACCTTGCTTATAGTTTCCTTTGTTGTGCAGAAGCTTTTAAGTTTAATTAGGTCCCATTTGTTTATTTTTGCTTTTATTTCCAATATTCTGGGAGATGGATCATAGAGGATCCTGCTATGATGTATGTCGGAGAGTGTTTTGCCTATGTTCTCCTCTAGGAGTTTTATAGTTTCTGGTCTTACGTTTAGATTTTTAATCCATTTTGAATTTATTTTTGTGTATGGTGTTAGAAATGGAAGGCCCAGAGATAAATCCATGCACCTATGGACACCTTATCTTTGACAAAGGAGGCAAGAATATACAATGGATTAAAGACAATCTCTTTAATAAGTGGTGCTGGGAAAACTGGCCAACCACTTGTAAAAGAATGAAACTAGAACACTTTCTAACACCATACACAAAAATAAACTCAAAAGGGATTTCTTAGAAGATGAGAAAAATCATTCCTTTTCCATGGGAGTGATGCAAGCCTAGTTTCTCCTTGCTGGACCCTGGCAGGACTACTATTTTTAAAAGGGCAAAATATGAGTGTTTCTGATTGAAATTTTCCCTCTCAAAGATCCACAATTTCCTATCACTAAAACCTTAAACAAAGCCCTTGAGACAAATCAATGGTCCAATAAATGAAAAAAATAAAATAGAAAGCCATCTAAGGGTTCACTGTAGTCTGAATTCCAATACAGATGAATTTGTAACACAGTAACCTTGGAAACACTTCCATTAATAAATATGTTTAACACATCAGTTTCTTATTACAGACATGTATTTTTTCTTGGAAAAAGACTTAAGTATATTTTACATTCTTCATACATAGATGTATGAGAAATAATGGGAACTGGATATTAGTTAGAAAAATCACCTGGTTAGAAAAATAACTTGGAGAAGGAAATGGCAACCCACTCCAGTTTTCTTTCCTGGAAATCCCATGAACAGAGGAGCTTGGAGAGCTACAGTCCATCATGGGGTTGCAAAAGAGTAGGACAAGACTGAGCAACTTCACTTTCACTTTTCACTTTCATGCATTGAAGAAGGAAATGTCAACCCACTCCCATGTTCTTGCCTGGAGAATTCCAGGGACGGGGGAGCCTGGTGGGCTGCCATCTATGGGGTCATACAGAGTCGGGCACGACTGAAGCGACTTAGCAGCAGCAGGAGCAGCAGCTCTATACCATGAAAAAATGTTTATAGCAGTTCTATTGAAATAGCCAAAAACTGGAAACAACTCAGTGTTTATCAACATGAAATGAATACATAATTGTAGAATAAGCATACCACAAAATAATATTCAGGAAAATAAACAAATACTTCAGATAACAAAATGGGTAATTTTTCACAAATATTTTGAACTAAAGAAGTCAGAAGGGAAATAATGTGTATGTTATCATTTCATTTGTATGAGAATTTAAAATTTTAAAAAAAGACAGAAAAAAAACCCAAAACAACTTTAATCTATGGGAATAAAAATCAGGTGAATTTAAGTAGTAGTAACTTAGCCTGGTTCCAAATAGGAAAGGAGTACATCAAGGCTGTGTATTGTCGCTCTCCTTATTTAACTTCTATGCAGAGTACAGCAAGAGAAACAATGGGCTGGAAGAAGCACAAACTGGAACCAAGATTGCCAGGAGAAATATCAATAATCTCAGATATGCAGATGACACTACCCTTAAGGCAGAAAGCGAAGAGGAACTAAAAAACCTCTTGATGAAAGTGAAAGAGGAGAGTGAAAAAGTTGGCTTAAAGCTCAAGATCCAGGAAACGAAGATCATGGCATCTGGTCCCATCACTTCATGGCAAATAGATGGGAAGCAGTGTCAGACTTTCTTTTTGGGGGCTCCAAAATCATTGCAGATGGTGACTGCAGCCATGAAATTAAAAGATGCTTACTCCTTGAAAGGAAAGTTATGATCAACCTAGACTAGCAAATTGAAAAGCAGAGACATTACTTTGCCAACAAAGGTCCGTCTAGGCAAGGATATGGAGTTCATTCATGGGGTTGTAATGTCGGACACGACTGAGCGACTGAACTGAACTGAACTCAGAGAAGGTTGATGGCTGCTTCTGGGATGTCAATATAATTTGCTTATTGAGCTGGTGAACATCCCATGGAGTTTTTGTTAGAATTTAGGAATAGGAAAATAGCAGTGGTAGTGAGCCCTTGTTGTACCACCAGGATGTCTGGTTTCCCTTTCAGCTCGAGCACTCAGGCTATACGTCTTTGGGCAAAATTTAACCCTCATAGTTTGTAGCCTAATAGATACTCAGATGAGTCGCTTAGTGGTGTCCAACTCTTTGTGACCCCATGGACTGCAGCGTGCCAGGCCTCCCTGTCCATCACCAACTCCCAAAGTTTACTCAAATTCATGTCCACTGAGTTGGTGATGCCATCCAGCCATCTCATCCTCTCTCGTCCCCTTCTATTCCTGCCTTCAGTCTTTCCCAGCATAGGGTCTTTTCAAATAAGTCAGCTCTTCACCATCAGGTGGCCAAAATATTGGAGTTTCAGCTTCAGAATTAGGCCTTCCAGTGAACACCCAGGACTGATTTCCTTTAGGATGGACTGGTTGGATCTCCTTGCAGTCCAGGGGACTCTTAACAGTCTTCTCCAACACCACAGTTCAAAAGCATCAATTCTTCAGTGCTCAGCTTTCCTTATAGTCCAACTCTCACAGCCATACATGACCACTGGAATAGCCATAGCCTTGACTAGATAGATGGACCTTTGTTGGCAAAGTAATGTCTCTGCTTTTCAATATGCTATCTAGGTTGGTCATAACTCCTTCCAAGGAGTAAGTGTTTTTTAATGTCATGGCTGCAGTCACCATCTGCAGTGATTTTGGAGCCCCCCAAAATAAAATCTTTCACTGTTTTGCTATCTATTTGCCATGAAGTGATGGGACCAGATGCCATGATCTTAGTTTTCTGACTGTTGAGCTTTAAGCCAACTTTTCCACTTTCCTCTTTCACTTTCATAAAGAGGCTCTTTATTTCTTCTTCATTTTCTGCCATAAGGGTGGTGTCATCTGCATATCTGAGGTTATTAATATTTCTCCTGGCAATCTTGATTCCAGCTTGTGCTTCTTCCAGCCCAGCGTTTCTCATGATATATCTCAGTAGATACCACTACTGGATCAATTGCTTCTTTTGTCTCTCACACCATGTTTATCTTATTCACTGTGATACTACTAACATTGAGCATATTTCATAATCCATGAAGATTGCTCAATAAATAATAGAATAGATTATACATAGCATGTTTCCATGGAGACTATTACTTCTTTTTCACTTGTTGAAAGCTGAACATGTTTCTTAGAAAATATGCTATGCAGACAAAAATATCATATATTTTTTTAGTCCTCCCATCTTGATGCTGACAGCTAGAATAAGTATGAACCCAGAGTTCTGTTCTTCCCTAATCTTCCCAGGTATGTCAGTGGTAAAGATTCCACCTGCAAGGCAGAAGACCCGGGTTCATTCCCTGGGTTGGGAAGAGCCCCTGGAGGAGGAAATGGCAACTCACTCCAGTATTCTTCCAGAGTCAGACAGAATTCAAGGAATAAACACACACACATAAGAAATATGATATGGTCATCATTATAGTTACTAAATTCATACAGAGGTAAAATTTTTATATAGTTTTTATTATAAACTATCAAATGTTTGGTTACTTTTAATTAAGGTTTTCCAACAGGATATTTGGATTTTCTGATTGCAGTTAAGCTTTTGTTGTTATGGGTCTGTAGGCAATGGTGGGGGAAAGTCTAGTAGGAAATTCCTTCTTGAAGCTAATCTAATTCCCTATGCTGTGTGTATCCAGCCTCTCATTTCCCAGCCAATTAGAACAGGAAGAAAAGCTTCCTGGGAGGAGCGGACCATTTTACCAGACAATTCATATTCTAAAGTTAGTGTTAGGAGGAATTCCCTGGTGATCCATTGGTTAGGACTTGGCACTTTTACTGCCAAGGACACGGGTTTAGTCCTTGGTCAGAGAACTAAGATCCTGCAAGCCACACAGCACAGCCGACAATAAAAATAAAACCAGTGTCTGCAAATCTTGTGTTTGCCAACTGAGTGTGTGCTACCCACTAGCCTCAAAAAGCCTCCAGTAGTCTTTACAGTAATTGTGTGTTAGTAATGCCTTCACAGAAGCAAATAGGCAAAGATCCATCTTTTCCAGAAGAAGCTACCATCAACCTTGGGCCTGAAAGGAGTTCCACAGATAATGTTTAGAAGAAACTGAGGTCACAATCAAGAAGACGAGTGGGCATAAAGATGAGGACAGGAAGGCTAGGCAGACAAGGCTGTTAAGAAGAAGAAATGAAGGTGTACAGGGCAGCACACGGAACTCCACTCAGTGCTCCGTGGTAACCCAGATGGGAAGGAAATTCAACACAAGAGGGGATGTGTGCGTACCTATGGCTCATTCACTGTGCTATGCAGCAGAAGGTAACACTGTAAAGCAACTATACCCCCACATATACATAAAATAAAAAAGGAGGAACAAGAGGAGGAGAAAAGAAGCACCCTTAACAAAACTGGCTGAAACAGACAGTAGAATGACAATCCCTAAAACTCCATACCTTGAAATCATAGACATAGATGTGATGACTAAAAAAAATACAAAAAGATAATAAGAAACACAACTAAAGGGAAAGAAACTCTTTGGGTAACCAAGTAAGTTTTTTAAAGGAACAAATAAAACTTACACACATATAGAATATAATTGACATCAAAACTCAGTGGTTGGTTTCAAAAGAACAAAAGGTGAAATTGAAGAGAACCAGAAGGAAGTTCTTAAGACTACTTTCAAAATCTATTCCAAAGAGTCAGAAAGACGGAGAAAAGCACAGGTTTCTACTTTTCAGATATTTCATAAGACTTCAAGCATTTTTATTAATAAGCTTTGCTGTGTTAGTACACTTAACAATAATCATTTCCTAAATCCTCTACTAAAGGTATTCTTAGTTTATTCTTATATGTGTGTTTCTGTAAAAATGTAAATATATATTTAAAACATATGACCAACTTTATATGTTTTTTATATAAAGATACATGGCAATTCACTGTCAGAGAAAGCAACTAAAATAATTCAAAATAATGAAATTACCAAGTAAATGAAGATGGCAAAACTCCACCATCAATTTCCACAGGATGGTACTTACAGTAAGAACAGCCATAGACCTCAATCCTGAGCCCAATGCGGCCTTCTCCATTCCAATCCAGAGGCACAAAGCGGACATAGCGGGCGATGACCGGATGCTGTAAATCGTGCCGGACAACACTATCAGAGTTGACATTCCCAGGAAATGCCTGGCAAAAAAAAAAAAAAAAGAGAGAGAGAGACTTGAAAATTAGAGGAAGATACTTTAGAAACCACCATGTACTCTATGTGCTAATATAAACTTAAACTGTATTTGCAATGGAGGTATTTTATATTCTCTAAACCATAAACAAATCGAAAAAAGCTTCCATACTTTCTTTATTTGAAAAACAGGGCCAATTTTAAATGCGAGCTAGGACAAAGTTTCCATGAGTTCTTGCATATATGGAAATGAACACATGTGTTAAAAGAATGAAACACTCTGACATACACTGTAGTATCCAGTAGACAATTATGAGTTCTATTATTTTACATTTAAACTATGCAGTATACATTTTTCAAAACACACTCCAAACATATTTCTTGCTTTTTAAAAATCTTCTCTTCATGCCTACCCATGCCATCATCAGAAATTTAAAAAAACCTTTTCGACATTGAGTTCGGCAAAAAGAGCAACTGAATACACTGTGCAGAGATCAGGGACTTCTACATTTCATTAGCATAACTACATGTGAACGTATTTATTTCATATGTCTTATTCATGGAAGATTTTGTCAAGAATTGTTTGCCACAGTTACTTTATGTTGAAAGGTCATATTGTCTATTTTTTATGGCAGAGAACAAAAGGATTTTCTTTGGTCATAGCCATCATTCCTCAGCAAACATTTATAAAACATTTACTGCATAATAAGCATTAACACAAGGTAATATGGGAAACCCAGGAGTAAGGAAAGCCACCAATGCTACACTCAAAAAGAGTGTGCAATCTAATAACAGGAAAATGTCAATATAAAATCATAACTTAAAGTAAAGAAGATTTAAAGCAAGAGACCAAGAATATTTTAGAATATGTCAAATAAATGAGAAATACATGTGTAAGCTATTTAAGACACGTTTTGTTGTTCTTGTTTAATTTCTAAGTTGTGTCTGAGTTGGTGACCTCATGCCCTGTAGCCCTCCAGGCTCCACCGTCCATGGGCTCTCCGAAATAAGAATACTGGAGAGAGTGGCCATTTCCTTCTCCAGTTTTAAACACGAGCTGCCTTAATTTCATATACACATTCTAGCTGTCCGTATCTTAAATAACTTGAGTTTTGGGAAAGCTATATTCCACATGAGATCCTCTTTTATATTTTTAAAACAATCTCTTAAACATTGAAATAAAAAATTTAGAAAGAACACCGAACATTTTAAGTCATAACATGATACAACATAAGACTATATTATATAGCTAATCTACTGCATTCTTAACTGATATTTTGAATTTGTTTCTACATTAAATCAGGAGTTTTATCTCTTTTAAATGTATCTTTTACAACAACTTTTAAAAGACATAAAATTATTATGAAGCAAGTAAAAAGATACTTTCAATAAAGAGTATACAGTAGCTTTGAAACAGAAGGCTCTGGTTTAATTGTACACAAATACACGTATGCAAAAAGGTATGTTGAAATATTTCCTCAAGATTTAAACTACTCTTTAGAACATTCAGTCGGCTCCAATAATCTGCAAAATGGGTAATAGTCTGTGTCTGTGTGTGTGTTTGTGTGCACACACACGTGCTAACGTTCAGTAACATCCTACTATTTGCTACCCCGTGGAACATGGCCTGCCAGGCTTCTCTGTCCATGGGATTTTTCCAGGCAAGAACACTGGAGTGGGTTGCCATTTCCTTCTCCAGGGGATCTTCCTGACCCACGGATGGAACCTATGTCTCCTGCACTGCAGGTGGATTCTTTACCAGCTGAGTCAGCAGGGAAGTCCTAATTGTCTATAACATATACAATTATATGCTTCGGAAACTGAGATATTCTTCAATAATGATCTCTACTGTGTTCTCCTTGGTTTTCCTGAAGCTGCTGTCTTAACTAAAACGTTCATTCAGGTTTTTATCATTCATAAGATCTTATGGAAAAAATCCAAAATACAAACTTTTTGGCCATACCAATACATACTATCACTGCCTTTCAAAATAGCCACATCCTCTTCAGTTCTTCATTGGACAAAACCATTTGAGCTTTAGATCTTAAATTTCATCACATAAATAGACATCTTCTTTGCATCATGCTGACAACATCTGATCAAGGAAAACAGATTTCTTTTTTCTTTGTAGGTATTTTTTTCTAGCCAGCTTTTAGTTTTACACATAAACCACAAATTTATTTTATTAAACTGTGGCCCCATTTTAATATCATTATTGGTTGTCCTGGCTTCAAAAGCAATACCAGTGAAAATCCCTGAATTAATTCCCTGAGTGCATACAGATTAATCTAAATACTATCTTAAATAAGAGTCAACAAAAGCCAGCCAACAATTTTAACTTAAGGATCAACTATATGCTTAACATAAATAGCTATAAGCTTCCCTGGTGGCTCAGATGATAAAGAATCCGTCCACAATGTGGGAGACCTGGGTTCGATCCCTGAGTTGGGAAGATCCCCTGGAGAAGGGAATGGCAACCCACTCCAGTATTCTTGTCTGGAGAATCCCATGGGCAGAGGAACCTGGCGGGCTAGAGTCCATGAGGTCACAGAGTCAGTGTTAATCACGACAGTGATTAACACACATACACACATATGCTTAACATGGTACTAAGTGGTATATGAATATTAAAAACAACACAGACAGCTAGTAACTTTCTTAGAAATCTGTTTCTGAGGCATTTCTAGTCTGATGAAGCCTGAAAACAGAAAAAAAAATTGCTCTGTGTTCTCCTGTTTTTCCCAATATTTCATTTCTGACACCAGACATATGGGTTTTCCGACACACCAGGCCATTATCTGTGGACACCAGCCAGCCTTCCATACCTTAACTCAATTCTAACACTATCTACCAGGAGGTAGATTCAGATCCCACAGGTGAAGGGCTGATTTCCTCAAGAGCACCCCCAACTTCAGATGCCAATTTCCAGCCCACTTTGTCACCCATGCTTCTGAAAGACCATACATTAGAGGTCCCCATGACCCCCACCTTAGGTTCAATTGCTTGCTGAACAACTCACAGAACACAGGAAAACAGTTTACAAACTAGGTTACTGGTTTATGCTGAAGGATTCAACTCAGGAACAGATGGAAGAGATGCACAGAGCAAGGTGGGTGAGAAGGGCTGCAGGCCCACTCCACGTGTACCACCTTCTAGCACCTCTATTTATTCACCAAGCATTGTGAACGCCTGAAATTCTTCAGCTACTGTGTGCATTTGTGATGATCAAATCATTGGCTACTGGTGACTGAAATCAATCTCCTGCCATGCTCGCTTTCTCAGAGGTCAGTTCAGTTCAGTCTCTCAGTAATGTCCAGCTGTTTGTGACCCCATGAATCGCAGCATGCCAGGCCTCCCTGTCTGTCACCATCTCCCGGAGTTCACGCAAACACATGTGCGTCGAGTTGGTGATGCCATCCAGCCATCTCATCCTCTGTCATCCCCTTCTCCTCCTGCCCCTAATCCCTCCCAGCATCAGTCTTTTCCAATGAGTCAACTCTTCACATGAGGTGGCCAAAGTATTGGAGTTTCAGCTTTAGCATCATTCCTTCCAAAGAAATCCCAGGGCTGATCTCCTTCAGAATGGACTGGTTGGATCTCCTTACAGTCCAAGGGACTCTCAAGAGTCTTCTTCAACACCACAGTTCAAAAGCATTAATTCTTCGGCACTCAGTCCAACTCTCACATCCATACATGACCACAGGAAAAAGCATAGCCTTGACTAGACGGACCTTTGTTGGCAAAGTAATGTTTCTGCTTTTGAATATGCTATCTAGGTTGGTCATAACTTTCCTTCCAAGGAGTAAGCATTTTTTAATTTCATGGCTGCAGTCACCATCTGCAGTGATTTTGGAGCCCCCCAAAATAAAGTCTGACACTGTTTCTGCTGTTTCCCCATCTAATTCCCATGAAGTGATGGGACCAGATGCCATCATCTTCGTTTTCTGAATGTTGAGCTTTAAGCCAACTTTTTCACTCTCCTCCTTCACTTTCATCAAGAGGCTTTTTAGTTCCTCTTCACTTTCTGCCATAAGGGTGGCGTCACCTGCATATCTGAGGTTATTGATATTTCTCCCGGCAATCTTGATTCCAGCTTGTGCTTCTTCCAGCCCAGCGTTTCTCATGATGTACTCTGCATATAAGTTAAATAAGCAGGGTGACAGTATACAGCCTTGACATACTCCTTTTCCTATTTGGAACCAGTCTGTTGTTGCATGTCCAGTTCTAACTGCTGCTTCCTGACCTGCATACAGATTTCTCAAGAGGCAGGTCAGGTGGTCTGGTATTCCCATCTCTCTCAGAATTTTCCACAGTTGATTGTGATACACACAGTCAAAGGCTTTGGCATAGTCAATAAAGAAGAAATAGATGTTTATCTGCAACTCTCTTCCTTTTTCCGTGATCCAGCGGATGTTGGCAATTTGATCTCTGGTTCCTCTGCCTTTTCTAAAACCAGCTTGAACATCTGGAAGTTCATGGGTCACGTATTGCTGAAACCTGGCTTGGAGTATTTTGAGCATTATTTCACTAGC
Organism: Ovis canadensis; assembly: GCF_042477335.2. Taxonomy (NCBI): domain Eukaryota; kingdom Metazoa; phylum Chordata; class Mammalia; order Artiodactyla; family Bovidae; genus Ovis; species Ovis canadensis. Next base: position 124,870,460 of record NC_091248.1, on the reverse strand, counting down.
GTGTGAGATGTGTGCAATTGTGGAATAGTTTGAGCATTCTTTGGCATTGCCTTTCTTTGGGATTGGAATAAAAACTGACCTTTTCCATCCTGTGGCCACTGCTGAGTTTGCTGGCGTATTGAGTGCAGCACTTTCACAGCATCATCTTTCAGGATTTGAAATAGCTCAACTGGAATTCTATCACCTCCAATAGCTTTGTTCATAGTGATGCTTTTTAAGGCCCACTTGACTTCACATTCCAGGATGTCTGGCTCTAGGTGAGTGATCACACCATCGTGATTATCTGGGTCGTGAAGATCTTTTTTGTATAGTTCTTCTGTGTTTTCTTGCCACCTCTTCTTAATATCTTCTGCTTCTTTTAGGTCCATACCATTTCTGTCCTTTACTGAGCCCATCTTTGCAGGAAATGTTCCCTTGGTATCTCTCATTTTCTTGAAGAGATCTCTAGTCTTTCCCATTCTGTTGTTTTCCTCTATTTCTTTGCACTGATCACCAAGGAAGGCTTTCTTATCTCTCCTTGCTATTCTTTGGAACTCTGCATTCAGATGCTTATATCCTTCCTTTTGTACTTTGCTTTTCGCTTCTCTTCTTTTCACAGCTATTTGTAAGGCCTCCCCAGACAGCCATTTTGCTTTTTTGCATTTCTTTTCCATGGAGATGGTCTTGATCCCTGTCTCCTGTACAATGTCACGAACCTCTGTCCATAGTTCATCAGGCACTCTGTCTATCAGATCTAGGCCCTTAAGTCTATTTCTCACTTCCACTGTATAATCATAGGAGATTTGATTTAGGTCATACCTGAGTGGTCTAGCAGTTTTCCCGACTTTCTTCAATTTAAGTCTGAATTTGGCAATAAGGAGTTCATGATCTGAGCCACAGTCAGCTCCCAGTCTTGCTTTTGCTGACTGTATAGAGCTTCTCCATCTTTGGCTGCAAAGAATATAATCAATCTGATTTTGGTGTTGAACATCTGGTAATGTCCATGTGTAGAGTCTTCTCCTATGTTGTTGGAAGAGGGTGTTTGCTATGACCAGTGCAGCTGAAAGTTTCAACTCTCTTATCAAGTCACATGGTTGGTTTCCTCTTAAGGTTATCAAGGGGGTTTTCAAATATCACCTCATTGACATAAACTCAGGTATGGGTTGAAAGGAATTTGTTATGAATAACAAGTACACCCATTTCATCTTTATCACACTTATCACTTAGGAAATCCCAGGAGTTTCAGAACCCATGTGGCAGATGGCATGAATAAAGACCAAAAATATATATTTCTCACCAGAAATCCTGATATCACAGGCCTAAAATAAAATATGAAAAAAAATGTTGCAAAAGGCAGCATTCAAAGGAAGTACAGAAGTGTGTGGCATCGCTAGTGATTTCAATAATCCTTAGAATCCTATGAAAACAATCTAATCAGGAGAACTATAGAAAGAGATAGACTTTAACTGGATAGGAGGGCAGAATGATGTTTCGGAGACAGAAAGCAAGGAGGGCACAGGATAGGACTGGGAGAGACTGGAATAAAGAAGGAACTCAGCAGTAAGTCAGAAAGAGAAACACCAAGACAATACATTCCATAGTTATGGAATTTAGAAAGACAGTAATGACGATGCTACATGCAAGGCAGCAAAAGAGACACAGATGTAAAGAACAGACTTTTAGACTCTGTGGGAGAAGGCGAGGGTGGGAGGATTTGAGAGAATAGCATTGAAACATGTATATTACCATATGTAAAACAGATGACCAGCACAAGTTCGATGCAGGAAGCAGGGCACTCAAAGCCGGTGCTCTGGGACAATCCAGAGGGATGGGGTGGGGAGGGAGGTGGGAGAGGGCTCAGGATGGGGGGACACGTGGGCACCTGTGGCTGATTCATGTCGATGTATGGCAAAACGCACAATATTGTAAAGTAATTACCCTCCAATTAAAATAAATAGATTAATTAAAAATACACACACACACACACACACACACACAAGAAGGAACTCAGATCTAGGGCTGGAGATACCCTGAGTCTAGTGGTTGTGGTGAAATTTTGTTCTTGAGGGGTAACTTCTCTAGCCCTCATCTATTTTATTCCTTCTCTCCATGTCTGTCCCCCCAAAAAGATCTGACTAGCTTATCTAAAAAATCTACTTTAAAACTAAAACTGTGTACTCTGAAAACATAAACTATATTCTGGAATAAGTGATAAGGACATAAATCTGACTGGAAGAAGTGTTCATATTGGAAAATCATGAGTGTTTTAACAAGTCCTGTCTGATTGTGGACAGAAGAATACAGCATGTGTTTGTTTAATAAATAATAGAATAAGAGCCATATTTAGAAGATCTTGGATGGTGGGAGATCAAGATGGGGCAGAAAGACGAGTCACAGAGTTCAAAGTGAATGCCACGTGGTGGGAAGGGAAAATGTTTCAAAAGAAGAATTAATAACACTCTGAGAGGAGGGAGTAAAAACAATGATATAAACCAATCTATTCACATACTGGCATTGGCAACAAAAAGAGGGAAGGGGGGATAGAATGGTAGACATCCATCCTTTCCCTCCCCAGCAACCTCTTCGCTTTAAGTAACAGCACCTAGATTTTCTTTACAATGTTACCCAATATTCACTCTTAAGCCACCTGATTCAGGAGAGGCAGATGCCACACCAAGGCTCAACCTTAGCACTTCTGCTCAAAGTGCTATATAGTCATATATCCATTCATTCACTCAGGAGATACATGAGATCTTTTTATGCACCAGATACTGTTGAAATCACTGGGCAGACAGAAGTGGACAATACAGTTTCAGCTCACATGGCATTTGCATTAGTAAAGTAAACAGTATGTCAGTACAAAGTGGGGCAAATAATAAACAATATGCAATGGATATATTTAATATTTGCAATAGCCAGGACGTGGAAACACTCAAAGTGTTCATTGACAGATGAATGGATAAAGATTTGGTATATGTACTCAATGGAATATTACTCAGTCATAAAAAAGAACAAAATGCTGCCATTCATCATAACATGGATGGGCCCAGAGATTATAATACTGAATGAAGTGAGACAGAGAAAGACAAATATGCTGCTTATATATGGAATCTAGAAAAAAAATGGTACAAGTGAACTTTTTTACAAAAGAGAAATAGAGTTATAGATGTAGAAAACAAACTTATGGTTACTGGTATGGGAGGCATGGGAAGGATAAACTAGGAGGTCAGGATTGACATACACACAAATGGATAACTAGCAAGGATCTGCTGTGTAGCATAGGAAACTCTACTCAATGTTCTGTAATGACCTACATGGAAAAATAATCTAAAAAAGAGTGGATATATGTATATATACAATTGATTCACTTTGATGTACAGCAAAAACTGACACAGCATTTTAAATCAACTATGCTCTGATAAATGTTTTAAAATATAATGTATATATAAATTAAATACACTGAGTTATATAACACATATATATTGTTGTATATTATAGGTATGGTTCAGTTTTTGCTTTACAGATGCTTTTATCAGGTTTCTGGCACCACTGCCTACAGAAAGTCTATTGGCACCATTTTTCCAACAGCATTTGCTCACTTCAGGTCTCTATCCCGTTTGGTAATTCTTGCAATATTTCAAGCGTTTGCATTATTATTATACTCACTATCATGATGTGTGGTCAGGGATCTTTGATGCCACTAATGCAATTGTTTGGGGGTGACTTGAAGCACACCCATATAAGAGTGAATTCAATCTATAAACATTCTGTACATTCTGACTTCCCCGCTGACCTGCCATTCCTCCATCTCTTTTCCTTTCCTTGGGACTCCCTATTCCCTGAGACAGAACAGTACTGAAATTAGGCCAATTAATAACCCGAGAATGGCCTCTAAGTGTTTAAATGAAAGGAACAGTCAACTGACATAGCACACTTCATGTTGCTTTATCCTAAGAAATGGCAGCAGGTGCCCCAACCTTCAACAATCATCACGTTGATCACTCAGCAGCATCAACTTTGATGCAAGATCCTCCACCAGCTAAAAGACCACCATTCCCTGAAGGTGCAGATGAGGGCTAGCATTTTTTAGCAATCAAGTATCTTTAAATTAAGATGGGGCCACTGTTTCTAGACAAAATGGTACTATACACTGAGCAGACTGCAGTATAGTATAAACATAACTTTGACACTGTTTTATTGTGAAACCAAAAGAAGTCAATAGTATAAGCAAAAGTAAGAAATGCAAACATCTTGAGTACATGCTGCATGTTTTGGGGGCAGGAAGGAAGCCAGAATTTATGGAGCACAGTGAAGAAGCAAGGATGGCCTGAAGGCCACGACAGTGTGGTAAACTTCACGTTAATTGGGCTAAAAGAAACTTCACTCAAGAGTTTTCAGTAAAAATGTCACATAATTTAAATGTTAAGATTGGGGCCACTAAAATGGGATTCCCCGGTGGCACTAGTGGTAAAGAGCCTGCCCATCAACGCAGGAGACTTAAAGACACAGGTTTGATCCCCAGGTTGGGAAGATCCCTGGAGGAGGGCATGGAAACCCACTCCAGTATTCTTGCCTGGAAAACCCAACGGACAGAGGAGCCTGGCGGCCTACAGTCCATGGGGTCACAAAGAGTCAGACACAACTGAAGCGACTTAGCACACACACACACACCACTAAAATACAGTTCCCCAAATAAAGCAGAGTTCTAGTACAACAGTAGAAGATGCCGTAGCATATTATAAAATACCGGAGAGTGGTGGATAGGATAAGCTGGTTACAAGTGCTCTGGAGGAGTGAAGGCATTAGGGAGAAGGTAGGAATGATGCTGTGGAAGCGAGTGCTTGAGAGGAGCAACAGGACACGTCTTCCATCCTGGACCCCAAATGCACAACACGTGAGGAGTAAACAAAGCCAAATACAGACCCACTAGGAATGGAAGCTCTCCATCCACTGAGCTCCCATTGGCCACTCCGGTTATTACAGAAAGGGATGGACATCAGAGAAAGATAAAGTAGGCCCATTTGTGATGATGTCATTTCAGCATCTAAATTCAGAGCCTGCAGAAGAAAATCTAAAAGATTTTTGATGATCTGACCTGTGTCCTCACTGGTTTGTGTATTTTTTTTTTTAAGCAACAAAGAATACTGACTAATACAAACATATTTGAAGGGAGAGATAATTAGTGAAGATTTAAATATATTGTCTTTGAGATGTCTCCATGAAACTGAAAGGTCACATAGAAAATTTGAGATGTTTAGCATAGCTTTTCAGAAAGGGTAACATTTATTATTTATGAACAAATGCATGGCATATGGTATTTTCTTCAGAATTCACAGCATCAGTAGGTTGTGTTTTTTTCACTTCTTTTCATTTCCAAGCATATTGAGACTTAAGACATTATCTTAAATTGAAGTTGAAAATATTTCAAAGAAATGATGTAGGCGTTACTGATCATTGTCTTGAATATAAAGGTGTAAATACATGTGAAATGTCTGTTCTATAACAGTATTCAGAAAAGTTAAGAAATTTAGAAGGAGGCGTAGTCATTCATTTAACAAAACAACATCCAATATTTATATATTACTTTCTTATTTAAAGCTTTCTAGTACACACTGTATGGTTTGTGCCTTATAGGTAATCCTAACTTAGGGAGGGATCTTATTTTTTCAAACCAATAAATTCAGGCTATGAGAAAGTAGAGCACTTAACTGATGCTGAACAGCTAGTCTGGGCAAACCAGGGCAAAGTAAGAAGTCTGTCCACTCCCTCAATGACCTTTGCTTGAGAATCAAGTTTTCAGCAAGGAATAAAGGTTTTTCTATTTAGGCACAACACATTTTTTTTTTTTTTGATGTTTGATGTTACCTATTTGAATACCAAAGTTTGGTAGATAATTTTCATCAGATATACATTTTGGGCATACACTTAGCTTCTGGCTCATTTATGAGGTAGCCTATTTGGCCTGTATGCCTTAGTTTTCTCAACATTTTTATTTACAGTAATTTTGACAATATTAATATTTTATTTTCTCAGAAGTTTTCTAAAAAGATACTTCTACTGTAATATCAGCCAAAGTCTCCCTGAAAATCTTAATATAAGTAATTAAAAAGCTGGAATGACACTACTTATGACTAAAAAAAGGGTAGTCTGCTATAGCACTGTATTTTTAAAGTAGTAGTGACTACTTTGTCACAGGGCTTGAAAGGAAATTATGTTTTCAAATAATTTGGCTCTTATAATTCTTGTACTTTTCACACGGATTTTTAAAAAAAGGAACAGAAAAACAAAATAAGATATACAGCTGATTTTTACAAAACCCCTACAATTTAAAAATATGCATTGAAAATTGAAAAATTAAAATGAATTTGAACATTTCTTGAATAGAATACTATCCTTTAAAATTCCACCTTCATTTAGATAAATGCTACACAATAATATATGGTTTATGGATACATGAGAGCATCAGACAAATTCATCATTGTAAGACTGACAAATCAATTTACATAAGCTTGTAAATTACATGTCACTGCTATTAAATCTCCTGACATGGCTGTGATTCGTATATATGCTGAGAAGGATTTATTTTTTATTTTTACTAACATAGAATTTCTGTAACTCACAAATCTTCATGCTTACTATAATAATAAAATAAGGCTGAACCTATGGTGATTCTTTTGAGTTACTGTCCTAAAAACTATTAAAATATGCAGCAAAGAAGGCTAATACCTAAAACAGACTGATTATATTCTTTGCAGCTGAAGAAGGAGAAGCGCTATACAGTCATCAAAAACAAGACTGGGAGCTAACTATGGCTCAGACTATGAGCTCCTTATTTCAAAATTCAGACTTAAATTGAAGAAAGAAAGGAAAAACACTAGACCATTCAGCTATGACCTAAATCAAATCCCTTAAGATTATACAGTGGAAGTGACAAATAGATTCAAGGGATTAGATCTGGTAGACCTAGTGCCTGAGAACTACGGATGGAGGTTTGTAACAAAGTACAGGAGGCAGAGACCAACTCCATCCCAGTGGGAAAGAAATGCAAAAAGGCAAAATGGTTGTCTGAAGAGGCCTTACAAATAGCTGAAAGAAGAAGAGAAGCGAAAGGTAAGGGAGAAAGGGAAAGATATACCCAGCTGAATGCAAAGTTCCAGAGGACAGAAAGAAGAGGTAAGAAAGCCTTCCTCAGTGATCAATGCAAAGATATAGAGGAAAACAATAGAATGGGAAAGAATAGAGATCTCAAGAAAATTAGACATACCAAGGGAACATTCATGCAAAGATGGCCTCAATAAAGGAGAGAAATGGTATGGACCTAACAGAAGCAGAGGATATTAAGAAGAGGTGGCAAGAATACACAGAAAAACTGTACAAAAAAGATCTTCATGACCCAGAAAACCACAAATATGTGATCACCAACCTATAGCCAAACATCCTGGAAAGTGAAGTCAAGTGGACCTTAGGAAACATCATTAGAACAAAGGTAATGGAGGTGATGGAATTCCAGCAGAGCTATTTCAAATTCTAAAAGATGGTGCTGTTAAAGTGCTACATTCAGTATGCCAGCAAATTTGGAAAACTCAGCAGCAGCCATAGGATTGGAAAAGGTCTGTATTCATTCCAATCCCAAAGAAAGGCAATGCCAAAGAATGCTCAAAGTATCACACAATTTCACTCATTGACATCCCAGCAAAGTAATGATCAAAATCCTTCAAGCCAGGCTTCAACAGGACATGAACTGAGCATTTCCAGATGTACAAACTGGATTTAGATAAGGTAGAGAAACCAGAAATCAAATTGCCAACATCCATTGGATCACTGAAAATGCAAAGGAATTCCAGAAAAACATCTACTTCTGTTTTATTGACTATGCCAAAGCCTTTGACTGTGTGGATCACAATAAACTGTGGAAAATTCTTCAAGAGATGGGAATACCAGACCACCTGACCTGCCTCCTGAGAAACCTGAATACAGGTCTAGAAGCAACAGAGAAAACTGGACATGGAACAACAGACTGGCTCCTAATTGGGAAAGGAGGACAGCAAGGCTGTATATTGTCACCCTGCTTATTTAACTTATATGCAGAGTACATCCTGTAAAATGCTGGTCTGGATGAATCACAAGCTGGAATCAAGATTGCCAGGAAAAATATCTACAATCTCAGATATGCAGATGACACCATGCTAAAGACAGAAAGCAAAGAGGAACTAAGGAGCCTCTTGATGAATCTGCAAGAGGAGAGCGAAAAAGCTGGCTTAAAACTCATAACTCAAAAAACTAATATTATGGCATTCGGTCCCACCAATTCATGACAAATAGATGGGGAAAAAGTGGAAACAGTGACAAATTTTATCCTGGAGGGCTTCAAAATCACTGCAGATGGTATCTACAGCCACAGTATTGAAAGACACTTGCTCCTTGGAAGAAAAGCTATGACAAACCTATACAGTGTATTAAAAAGTAGAGACATCACTTTGCCAACAGAGGTCTGTACAGTTTTTCCAGTAGTGGTTTTTCTAGTAGTCATGTACAGATGTGACATTTGGACCATAAAGAAGGCTGACAGACAAAAATTTGATGCCTTCAAACTGTGGTGCTGGAGAAGACTCTTGAAGCGTCCCTTTGACTACAAGAAGATTAAACCCATCAATCCTAAGGGAAATAAACCCTGAAAGTTCATTGGAAGAACTGATGCTGAAGCTGAACCTCTAATACTTTGACCACCTGATACAAAGAGCTGACTCATGGCAAAGATCCTGATACTGGGAAGGATTGAAGGCAGGAGAAGTACGTGACAGAGGATGAGATGGTTGGATGACACCACCAACTCAACAGACATGAGTTGGAACAAACTGGGAGATTGTGAAGGACAGGGAAGCATAGACCCAAACACAGCACTAAGTCGTGTCTGTCTCTTGGGATCCCATGGACTGTAGCCCATCACGCTCCTCTGTCCATGGGATTCTCCAGGCAAGAATACTGGAGTGGGTTGCCATTTCCTTCTTCAGGGGAACTTCCTGACCCAGGGATGAAACCCAGGTCTTCTGCACTGCAGTCAGATGCTTTACCAACCAACCTACTATTGGGCTGGTGCGTAAATGAATGAGGAGTAGTACTTGAGGTCAGAGCAGAGGGGAGTTCAGGATCTCTTAGGTCACACAGAGAAGCATGCTGCTGCTGCTGCTAAGTTGCTTCAGTCGTGTCCGCCTCTGTGCGACCCCATAGACGGCAGCCCACCAGGCTCCCCCGTCCCTGGGATTCTCCAGGCAAGAACACTGGAGGGGGTTGCCATTTCCTTCTCCAATGCAGGAAAGTGAAAGTGAAGTCGCTCAGTCGTGTCCGACTCTTCACGACTCCATGGACTGCAGCCCACCAGGCTCCTCCGTCCATGGGATTTTCCAGGCAAGAGTACTGGAGTGGGGTGCCATTGCCTTCTCCAACAGAGAAGCATGGTATGATGCAATTCATAGGGTTTTAGAGCGTCAGACACAATTTATGACTGAACAATGAACAACAGCAAAGAACTTTTTAAAAAGTAGTGAGTTGTTCAAGGTGCTAATTGTAGAATAATCTAAACATGACTGAAGTTTTAATAACTGAAGATTTCCCACCGTGGGCACTAAGTATTTCTTCCAGTTCATACCATCATTTCATTGATGTAAGAGAAAGGTAGAGGCAACATTTTTCACTCTAAAGTACCAAATAGTAAATATTTTAGGTTTAGCAGGGTACAGACCTCTCAGTCCCAGATCCTTCTTTTTCTTTTTTAGTTTTATTCTAACAACATTTGGAAAATGTAAAAGTCTTATTAGTTCCCTGTCTTTAAAATAACAGGAATAGAACAGACTTAGCCAAGGGGCTAGAGTTTGCCAACCCCTGGTCTGACGCTCTTTCATATGAAGAGATATTCCCTCAGATAGGGAGCCAAACCTAAAATCATCAGAAGACTTTTCAGCCACTTAGCATTTAAAAACCAACAAACTTCAGAAAAGCATTTTGTCAGTCCTTGAAGCATATAATTTATCGGAGTGAAAGAAAATATATGAGGATTTAGAATATGCTCCCTTCAAATTCTTTATTACAGGGTTTGAAGTGTAACTTAGAAAGTATTTTATGAGAGAATAAATATTTAGCCCTCACTAAAACCTCACCTTTTAGAAACCTAAAATAAGCGATCACGGGCTCCTGCAGTGAATGAATGAAAAGGTAGAGACACATCTCAGTGCAAAATTTTGCTTAAGACTGAAAAATGTGTCTAAATCACCCAGCTCTTATGCAAGCAAGCCTAGGAAGAGCTCAGTACTACCAACAAGTCACATATGCGGCACATTATGTGAGAAAAACAACAATACATAAATACTTCCTAAAGTGAGATATTGTTATTTTTTAAGACAAATAATATCTGCGCTGCCATAAAAAACATATATTAATGAATCCTTAGGTTGATGTTGTAAACCTGTGATCACCATGATCACTTTTAAGTGAAATTTTATTTCTTGCTGGATTTTGAGCTTTATTGTCTCCATGTCATCAATTCATATCAAAAGGTAGAAATAGATTTTCCACTTTGCAATCTTGATGGGAGTCTCAAAGCTTAAGTTACACTCCTTGCCTAGGCAGAAAGAAAAGAAGTGCCTTCATAAAGTATTGCATGTTACAGCCTCACTGTGGCCTCTTCACCTGAACACTCCTGTTGTCATCTTGATCAGGCTGTACAACCAATCCTGCAGAACTCAGCTTACATAGCACTTTCTGACAGTCGGTACAATACATCCTCTGACCCTGTTACCTGCCATTCTGCAGGGTGCCTCATAATATACTACACTTTTCATTCCCTTCACTCAATTGTAATAACTTCATTATGCCTGTGATTACACCCCTCATCACTGCTTCAGAGGTGTCTGCACTGAAGCTTGTGATCAAGCCTCTGGTTCACCACTATTTTCCGATGTCCCAGTACAGTGTCTGGTGTTCAGTAAGCATCAGTTTACTGCCTAAATGAATAAATAAAATGTGAATTTTACATTTCATAGCCCTTGTTATTTCTGGCCATACCAAAAACTAGCTTAGAAGCTATTTATAGTTAATAAGCCATATGTTAGACAATGTCCTACAGGAATTAGCTTGCTAGTCTGATTCAACAGGACACTAGGCTAATAAATAAAGTTTCCCCAGAGGTGTTGGGATGTCACTATCAGTATGCAAAGTGGCTGGGAATTCCAGAGATGATGGGGGAAATAAAAGGAAATGGTCATACAAAAATCAAATCAAAATCCAGGGAGAAATGCTAAGAACAATGTGAAAATTAACACACACACACAAACCCATCCATCAAATCTATGTTCACCTCAGTAAGGGACTTGAACTCTGCTAAAAACATACTCTACGCAGTTGCTAAACCACAGCAAACATATTGGGGAGAAAATGCGGCAACATTCTGCTATATAAGCGCAGTGCTCTCTGGACGCTTCTGCTCCTGACAAATATTTCCAGTGATTTTCATTATGCCAAAGTTATGAACAGATTTTAAAATTATTTTATTAGAGGAACTCTTAAGATTCCTGCAGAGGATCTTCCTGACCGAAGGACTGAACCAGTGTCTCTTACGTCTCTTGCCTTGACAGGCGGTTTCTTTACCACTAATACCACCTGGGAAGCCGGCTTTTATATGTATCCCTAGCTAATGCCTTTTTATTGGTGAGTACTATTTCACTGTATAATTATATCACCATTGTTTATCCACTTTTCTGTTGACAGACTCAATGATGTTTTCAATTGTTTTACTCTTATGAATGAAATTGTTCGAAGTATTTGTGGAAATGCCTAGTAGAAGAATTTCTGAGCCAGAGAATGGATGAGGGCTTTAAAGTTTTTAAAGAAAATGCCAGATCGTGATTATAGCATCGGTCATATATCTTAAATTTCAGAGAAATCTGTATATTCCCTACAACTTAAATTCCTTAGTTTTTGTACTTATGTTCTACTTCACTCTAAACTTCTTTATATATTCTTCATCATCCTAAATGTCAAATTATAAGAAAGGGTGAAACTGATTAGATAATGCTATCAACTGTCTTTTTCTCCAGCATTTGAAATAAATATATATACAAAGTAAAAAATACAGAAGCAAGGCTGTCAAGCTTGACAGCATTAAAGTACAACACAGCTGATGGAGTCAGGAGATGGAAAAGTTTAAGAGAATGGAGAAGGAAGAATATGATGAAAAATTCATGTTCTTTAAGTAAAGAGTCAAAGATATTAGCAAAATTAGATAGAATGGCAAACCCACTTGTGAGTATATCATTATATGTAACAAAATTAACCCCCAAAGAATTTTAAATGTTTGAGAAAATGTTGATATAATTGGTAAAAACAGGCCAGATATGGGGAAAAACAGGTTAACTAACTACAAGTTTATCTGTCAAGAATCAGTAGTCAGTAATTTCAAACTTGATAAATGAACAACTTGATAAGGAACTGGAAGAATGGAGACCGGGATGGGGAGATACTGGGAAGGAAACTTTTGCTTTTCACATTTAATTCTTCATGTACTACCTGATTAAAAATGTTTCTTTATGTACTACTTTGATAAAAATAAACCACAAAACATTTTTTTGGAGGGTTGAGTCTAAAATGTTGGCTTTAAGACTCATGGCAAAGTACATAGACGGAGACATGTTCAGTAGTGAGACCCATCTTGTCTGTAAAAATAAAATCTAACTAGCTGCTTGACAAAACAGAAGACTCCTGGTACTGAGCCCAGAAAGAGATTTCTCAAATGAGCCCAATGTAAAAGGAACCACGCTACACAAAGAACGAAGTGTTCCACAGCATCTATATAAGACGACAGCAACAACCTTCATAGGGAGCTTCTTAGTTTCTAAATGCTGAAACACAATTTTACAATGGTAATCAAAACTGCCAACACAAGTTATTTAGTTCTCTGCTGGCTGGCTTAATCTAGAAACAGTTCAGAGTATTTAGAGGAATCAATGGATTGCACTGCCTTCAGTTGATCTTTCATAAACTTTGTTTTTCTCAAGAATTTGCTGTTTCAATGGCTATGAATTTGAGAATATACATGGCAGTACCCAGAATACATCTGGTTCCAAATATGGAACCAAATGGATTCATCAGCATAAAATCAACAAAGCAAGTTTTATTTAGGGGGATGGTCAGTATTAGCAAAGTAAGTTACCATCTTCAAAATGTCTCTCCCCTGGTGGCTAAGTGGTAAAGAATTCGCCTGCCAATGCAGGAGACATGGGTTTGATTCCCTGGTCTGGGAAGATCCCACATGTCAAGATGCAGTTGCTGCTACTGCTGCTAAGTCGCTTCAGTCATGTCCGATTCTGTGCGACCCCATAGACGTCAGCCCATCAGGCTCCCCCATCCCTGGGATTCTCCAGGCAAGAACACTGAAGTGGGTTGCCATTTCCTTCTCCAATGCATGGAAGTGAAAAGTCAAAGTGAAGTCGCTCAATCATGTATGACTCTTAGCGACCCCATGGACTACAGCCTGCCAGGCTCCTCCATCCATGGGATTTTCCAGGCAAGAGTACTGGAGTGGGGTGCTATTCTTAAGCTTGTGCAAAACTACTGAGCCTGTGCTCTAAAGCCCAGGAACCACAACTACTGAAGTCCATGTCTAGACCCATGCTCCACAACAAGAGCCATCACAGTGAGAAGGCTGGTAACTGCAGCTAGAGCAGCCCCAGCTCACAGCAACTAGAAAAAGTCCACAGGGCAATGAAAACTCTGCACAGCCAAAAATAAATTAATTAAATAAATAAAAATTATTTTTTAAAAATGTGAAATTCTTCATTTGGATAGCTTCATGCCATGAAATACTAACAATTTTGACACTAAATGTATCTCAATTTGCCCATTAATAATGACTTTATTCTTTCTCAATTTATACTCTATACCAAGGTTAATACCTGGTAATGTTTCTTTGAGATACAGTGAAAGAACCAAAATCACAAACACTTCTTGGGTTTACAGAAGTTCCTATTTTTTCCAAAATACTTGAATTTTACATTTTATAGGGAAAACAAGAACAGTATTTTTACATTATATCCCTCCATTTTTACTGGTTTGAGCTTTCTGCTCCTTTCCTTTACAAAGTTTCTCAACTAAAAGGTCTGGGCTCTGCATGTTCCATTTTCTCTATGATCTGGTTAAGTTTCATCAATTTGTCGATTGCCATCTTTTCTTTTGAAACAGAAATCGGAAAGACCACTAATGATGACCAGGTAAATTTTTTCTTGGTTTTTCAATTTATCTTCAGCATCCTTCATAGTCAGTCATCTTCTCTTTTTCAGGGCCATTTCTATGTTGCACATTTGATCTCAGATCACTTCTCCAACTTCCTCGGATATTTCTAGTTTATCTGTGGATTATTAAAGATCTCGTCACTCTCCTCACCTTCCCATAAGTGAGATCACCCTCTTTCTTGGCTTTTTTCTTACATTCTGTGAGGATAGCTTGCTGTCAGTCTATTTCTTCCACTGCCTGGATTTATTCTCTCACCTCCTGGGAGCCTGAGTAATGGTGAGGCTAGCTCTTACAAACTGGATTGAACAGGTTCCCTTACTCTCTCCTCAACTGTGTGCTCAGTCATGCCCAACTCTGCAACCCCATGGACTGTAGCCTTTCAGGCTCTTCCACCCATGGGATTTTCCAAGCAAAAATACTGAAGTGGATTGCCATTGCCTTCTCCAGGAGATCTTCCCAACCCAGGGATGGAACCCGGGTCTCCCACATTGCAAGAAGACTTTACCGTCTTACTCTCTGGCACCTGATGATATTTCACTAATAGGTAACATCAGCAAACCATCAATTCCTCTGAGGAGCCTGTCTTACAAGGGCCCAGCTCTCACTGGTCTTGATAATGTTGTTTCTTCCATTTGGTCTGCAAGTCCCAAGAATGGTAATGGCTTCCCTGGGCTTATAATCTGTGAGTTTCTCATCAGCCCTTCTTCACTCCTTTTTAAACCCGGTCACACTTAACTGTTAAAGGTCCCAACTTCCTAGTTTGGGAAGATCCCCTGGAGATGGGAAAGGCTACCCACTCCAGTATTCTGGCTTGGAGAATTCCATGGACTACAGTCCATGGGGTTGCAAAGAATCGGACACAACTGAGCAACTTTCACTTTCACATTTAACTGTCCCTCCACTAAATTCTGTTTAGGTGAACCCTTTTCAATGAGCCATCAGATTATGATCAAAACACTGACTAGCACATGACTGAAAAATTCCTATATAATTATAATCTCTCAATAACATTTCCAAGTCCTTAGAGTATATCCAGTTGAAAGGATATCTAGAATTCTACTTTGCCAATATCCCATTTTCCTAAACTGTTTGGTCCTATTAACTTTACTTTCTTCCATGTTTTTCATTATCAAATTCTGTTACTGTTCTTCAAATTCATTTATTTTTCATACTAGGGTTTTCAGTTCAGTTCAGTTGCTCAGTCATGTCTGACTCTTTGTGACCCCATGAATCGCAGCATGCCAGGCCTCCCTGTCCATCACCATCTCCTGGAGTTCACTCAGACTCATGTCCATCAAGTTGGTGATGCCATCTAGCCATCTCATCCTCTGTCGTCCCCTTCTCCTCCTGCCCCCAATCCCTCCCAGCATCAGTCTCTTCCAATGAGTCAACTCTTCGCATGAGGTGGCCAAAGTACTGGAGTTTCAGCTTTAGCATCATTCCTTCCAAAGAACACCCAGGGTTGATCTCCTTCAGAATGGACTGATTGGATCTCCTTGCACTCCAAGGGACTCTCAAGAGTCTTCTCCAACACCACAGTTCAAAAGCATCAATTCTTCAGCGCTCAGCTTTCTTTACAGTCCAACTCTCACATCCATACATGACCACTGGATAAACCATAGTCTTGACTAGATAGCCCTTTGTTGACAAAGTAATGTCTTTGCTTTTGAATATGCTATCTAGGTTGGTCATAACTTTTCTTTGAAGGAGTAAGTGTCTTTTAATTTCATGGCTGTAGTCACCATCTGCAGTGATTTTGGAGCCCCAAAAAATAAAGTTTAGGCTCTTCTATTTGTTTCCCACCTGAGATTGTATAGTTTCCCAGTTTTTCCTGTCTACTTTCAATCTTATTCTTCTATAATGCCAAATAGGGTAATAATCACATCAAAGCACCCGACCAAAGTTTTTGAAGAAATTCCTACTTTCTAACCAAATAAGATTTAAATGGAATGTGCTATTAAAAAGTATCCTGCTATGATCACACAGTACCTGGAAGTTACTTGTTCTACCAAGCAAAGCTGTCTCTGAATTTAAAAGATTTCATTAAAGTATTATATTATAAAATTATTACAGTGTTTTGTCAAGACATAGGCATGTGATTTTAAAAATTATACTTTCAAATATACTAATGGTTAGTAACAGGAGTCTAACAATCTGAACTCCCCCCCTATTTTTTTTAGTTTAGCAGATCATTCTCTCTTATACTAAAATAAAAATGAAGCAAAAAATCATCAGACATAAAATTTACTTTAGTTGCAAGACATTCAACTTTTATTGTTTTGTTTTCTCATGAGAATTACTAAGCTAAAAATACTTTGATGTCATAATACTTTCTGTTAGCAAGAATCAAAAAAAGATAAAAGGATTAATGAGACATTTAGAGTTGGGTGCCAATAGCCATGTAAATGGCCCCAAATTGTTCACTCTGTTTCATATGTCCCTTTGTTTCCATTTTTGAATTTCATATTCTAATAGGTAAAGGCCATGTTTAAAAAAAATATCTACAGTTGAATGAAAATTTTCAATCAACACAGTCTGAGGTAGCTGATCAGATGGTATTATCAAATTTAAGAGTATAGTAACTACCTGATAAATTTAGTAATTTTATTTTAGATGAGGAAAAAGGAAGCAACAGACAAGTTAAGCTATTTAAAGATAGCTTTTTAATTTGCTCTAAGGCCAACAATCCACAGTTTCAATACCTACTCAATGGGATAAAGGCTATTTTCAGAGAAGCCTGTTTCCTCTTAGAAGTTAAAATAATATGCTATACAAAAGGCAAGATAAAATGATGTACATTTGTAGAAATCACATAGACATATGCAAATAGACTGACCATAATTGAAGTCAATCAAGGTTGTTTCTCAAGTTGGCCAAACAACTTTAAAAAATCATGAGAATCTGCACTCTGTTGTAGTTGTACAGGAAAGAGTTCATTTATGGTATGTCCACTTTGGCTAACTTTTTTCTTTTTCTCTGAACGGATTAACTAAATTCAGACTCTTCTGTGAAAGAATCTACACGTTCTTACTCCCATGCTCTAAAAAAGGTTTATCTGCTTTCAGTGGCAGGACCTTCATAAAAAATGAGTAAAAGGAAATACCTTCTGCATTTCCTGTTATTTTTAAATAACTGTATATAGAAAATATTTTTTGAGTAACCATTCCAACTAGAAAATTTCAGTAAGTATTTACTCATAAAAATCACTATAATAATAGAAATTTTAAATATATCTTTCATTTATGGATATATCAAACAAAACTTACTAAATTTACAGAGATTTAGATAAAATAATAATCTTAAATATTATAGATTTTTAAAACCCTGCAAATATTTCACAAAGCATAGATTGGAAAATATATGGAAATTACATATTTTAAGCTAGAAGCAAGTCACAATTGATGGCTAAAAACTGGTATCATAAAAAATGCATTTTCAGAAGACAAGGCAATTCAGTTACATTGACTAAATAACATAATTTAAAAAACAAAGCTCTGAAATTAAAAAAAAAAATTAATCCCAATGTGCCACCAACTGGGAGTATATTCTTGGATAAACTCAAAGAATAGAGACACACAAGGACAGATATGCCAGTTTGGTAATAAAAGGAAATCATAATGGTATTAAAAACTACTGAGAACCAATTAGTCATAAATAGTATGAGATAGATCTGTAGCATGCAGCTAAAGTAGAATTTTAAGGAAAAATTAAAGACTTAATTTTGTACAGTACCAAAGAAAAAAAAATGGTGAAAATGAATGACTTAAAGCACATAACTTCTGAAGTTAAGAGGAAAACGACTATAATGAATTCAAAGAATGTATAAGAAAAGAATTAATAAGACTGTCAATAAATAAACAACCCACAAATTGTAATAGAGTCAAAAGATGATTCTCTACAAAGTAGGTAAAATTGGAAACTCTCTGGTGAAACTAATATCCCAAAACAACAGAAAGAAAAATTATCAATGTTAGGAATGAAGAGAGGATATAACTACACATAGAGACTAAAGATAAATTAAGAGAATGCTATGAAGCTTTATGCCAAAAAAAAAAAAAATGTTAAATGAAGTGAAATGATCCCTACAGCACAAAAAAACATAATGTTATTAAAATGACCCAAGAAACAATATCCACAATAAAAAATCTCATAATATAAAAGTTAAACAGTTAAAAAATCTACCCCTTGCTGGGAAACAGTTCAGGGACTATGCTCAAGTTCAAGGATACCTTGTGAGCAGAGCTTTTGTTTAGGACCATCTTTTTAAGGGTGATTGCATGGTAAGCAGCTGGGGAGGTAGCTATAGTATTCCTTCTCCAGAAAAGGGCAGATTTGTTTACAGTCTCAGACAAAAAAGATAATGCCTTCTGTGGGGCTAAGCTCAGGTGGGTTTGCTTGCAACTCATTATAAAAGAATGATGTGTCTGAAGCCTCGCTGTCTTTAGCTGTGTTCTGAATCTCTTGCTCATATAGAATCCACACGGGCCTGTCTGCATCATCCCCTTGGGTTTTAATGGGCAAAGAAAACTGATGTGCTACAAATATGAACCTCATAAATAAAAACAAACCAAAAAAAAAAAAAAAGCCTTTGAAATTACCAAGAGCTAATGGAAAAACTGTGTAGTAGAACTCTTGTACATTACTAGCAGGGATGGAAAGTGGCACCGCTGTCTGGAAAACAGTGTGGCAACTTATTAAATGTACCCAGGAAGCCCACTGCTCAAGAAAAATGAAAATGTATCTTGACATGAAAGTCTCAATGTGAGTTTTTGTGACAGCTTTATTCATAATCATACCAGTCTAGAAACATCCCAAAGGTCCATCAACCAGTGAATGGATAAAGTGAGTGTGGAATATCCACAGGCCACTGCTCAACTGACTCCTCCCACAGTTACCCAAGGGGCAAGACCCACAGTCACCCAAGGGGCAAGTCCCACAGTCACCCAAGGGGCAAGTCCCACAGTCACCCAAGGGGCAAGTCCCACAGTCACCCAAGGGGCAAGTCCCACAGTCACCCAAGGGGCAAGTCCCACAGTCACCCAAGGGGCAAGTCCCACTCAGGTTATTCTGACCCTTCATCTCATCTAACTCTTCCCCCCTTTTCCACTAGCAATGCTGCCATGGTGCCTTTGCATTCTAATTTCTTTTTTCTTAAAAAACAAACAAGCAAAAACAAAACTGTCCTGGCCTCAATACTTTTCATAAAACAAAGCAAGTGCTCTGTTGTAAATAAAAAGGAAAATAAATTAAGAAAAGCAAAGCAACAAACTTCTTTTAACGCTCCTCACTTCCTCCCTTCTGATGCCACATCCTTTACTGGCCTCCCAAATTTCTTGAAAAGGCAGCTTTATATTCAGCCTTCCAAGGCTGACAATCACTTTTTCCCTATTCTCCTACTTCTAATTTCCTGGATGAATATAGTGAAATCCAAGACTTCTTTTTCAGTTCTGACCTTCTGCAACCAGTATGGAGCTCTTGGTACCCTGATAGTATTGTTTTCCTCTTCCAGGACTGTTTTCCCATTAAGACTTTGATCTCATTTTGACTCTGAAACAGGAATCATTTCTATCTCCTTAGGTCTCTTGATTCCTACTCTCAGTCTTCTTCTAGGAGGTCTCATGTTAAACCAAATATTAGACAGTGATTTCCATATCTCTGGACTTAAGCTGGATTTTGACATCTAGGCCAGAATAGCCAACTATCAGACATTTTTGTTGGATAACTGAAAAATATTTCAAATTAAAAAAAACAAAAACAAAAAAACAGAAGCTTCTGCCTTCTCTTTGCTCCATTTCCTATTTTCCCCATACTGTTTGTTAACACCACCACCTCCTAATCTTCCAGCCCAGAATTTTCTATCACATCTGTATCTTTTTCTCTTCCTTACCTATATCCACAGTGTCCCACATGGAGGTGGTCCTGCCTTCCAGTAATGGCTTTTCCCTCATGTGGCTATTGTACTTTTTCAAACCCTCAGCCTCCTCGACATCTTTCAGTGTTCTTTCTGCCTCCAATCTCTTTCTTCAGTTTCCTTTATATGTTAGCTGAAGAGGGATCTTTCTAAATTACAATCGCATTCTGCGAGAAATTAATTTCTTCACCCGAGGTATAGACAGGGGTTACCTTTGGTCACGTTGCCAACTCAATAAATTGAAAACAATAAGCTGCACAATTATCACTCTTTGCTTTGTTTGTAGGATGCTAAATGATTCACTTAACAGACTCTTTTCAACAAATTAGCAGAATTGACTTTGCTGAACAAATATGCTTGTTATATTGGTGTCGTGATACACCACCATTGGGTTTTTAGTTAGAACCTGAGAGAAGTAGCCAGTTCCAGCTCCTGATTTACAGGAAATCCATACTGCAGTTTCCATCTTTAATTCTTTTTCTTTTTCTAACAAAAAGTGGCCTATGTCTTGTGCACTGCGCTGATTGTTTCTAGAGCCTGGTTGTATTCCCCTGTACATATGAAAATTTTATTCGCTTTCTGAATTAAATAATTTAACACTTCAAATAAATGATCACAACTTTAATTTCTGAGCACATTTTCCTCGACCAAAAGGATGCGTGTGTAAAATGTAGGACACGTGGAAGATAAAGAAGTCCTCTGATTTTAACAAAAACATTATTCAGAGCAAGGTTTTCTTTTTCCTCCCTAAGCACTCAGGTATGATGGATGCAGATTTGTACTAATTTTATGGATATTTTTTATCACTGAGATAATAATCCATAATTTTTTTAGCCAATTCTATAAAACCAGAGATTCTGGGAAACTAAAAAAAAAAAAATAGAGAGCCTACTTTGAATATATCCTTTGAATAAATGTCAAAAAACAAAACTTAGTAGCTATTAGGTTCCTTTAGGATTAAAACAGTGCTATCTATTCAGGTCTATTTTATTCAACATATCTTTGGAAAATATCCTGTGAAGTTATCTAGAGGAAAGATCGTTAACATGACAGAAAGAAAATAAAAGGAAAGTATAATTAAATCTCTAATGGAAATTAGACATTAAAAGAATAAACCAAATATTATTTGAAACTATGTATTAATTTTCCTATTTAACTTTAGTGTGATATGAGGAAATCATTTACTTCTTGAATTATATAAATATGATATAAATAAAAATCTAAGACCCTTGAAGATCTAATCAAGAGATTAAACTAATGCAGCAATTGAATGTTGTTCATAATGTGGTTTAAGGAGTGATTTAGGTTCAGCGATATTTTGCTACTTTAATAAGCCAACGTAAAATATGAAAATCTGACTTTGCATTCCAGTCATCTTACTTATGGAGTTTTCATATTAGTATTCTGCTGTCATCTAGTTCTACTCTGCAATGATCTGTTTATGTATGTTTCACATAAACACCTAGGTAGGCATCATAACATTTTCATGTGCAGCTTAGGGTCCTATCTTCAATTTTATACTCATCAAGAATCTCCAAGCAATGTAAATAAATTTAAGTTTTCTAGATTTAAAAACTGATGATGTCAAATAAGCAAATGCATTGAGCTTCCTGAAACGTATACATGTAATATATACACATGGAACGAGAGATTTAAATCATATAGCGATCTATAAGCTTGACATTTTTTGCCTTTCAAATGTTTGTTTTGAAATAAAATGCTGTAGTGGTTGCAAAAACGGTATAGAGAGTTCATACGAACTCTTTCCTCTGCCTCCTTCAATGGTAGTGAAAGTGAGTGTTAGTTGCTCAGCCGTGTCTGACTCTTTGAGACCCCGTGGACTGCAGTTCTGCCTGCTCCAATGGTAACACCTTACTTAATCATAGCGGAACCATCAAAGGCAAAAAATTAGCATTAGCACACTATTATTAACTAAACCACAAACTTTATTCTGATTTAACTAATTTTAATATCCACTCTTTTCTGTGAGGTAGCACATACATGGTTTATCACTTGTGTAGATTCATGTAACTTCCAGCAATTGTGATATAGATTAATTCCATCTCACAAAAGGAATTCGTCCTTTCATTTTAAACTTAACAGCACAAATTAGTAGGATGTGCTTAGAAAAGCCAGTTTTGCTTTCATTTCTGAATTTAGTCCTCACCATAATGTACCATGTTCCTTTATTTCTTGCCACTTATGGGCGACTTGGTGACTGTCACTGGCATAGTTAGCTGGACACTAAGTGTAAATAATAAGGATATAAAGAAAACAATTGAGACTGTTTCTAAAGATAGCATTTAAATTCTAAGGGAGAAAATGTTCCCAACTGGGATTAAATTGGGATCAATATAGAGATTAGGGGAAATACAGAGAGGAGTTCAAGAGTAACTTGTCTCCGGTTCAGCCCCATTGACTGCACATACAAATGAGAAAGTCGAGCATGAAGAAAATACTTATGGGAGTGATCAGCTTTTCTACAGTATTACTGTGAAACCTAAAGAGTTTTGGAACCAGGAAGACTCCATCACATCTCTTGTGGTGATGAAGGGATTCAAAAGGCAGCTGGAAGCACACACAATTTCAAGGGAGCACAGAAGTCTCCAAGTCTTGGCACGTGAGCAGCAGTCACATGCTGACAGCTTCTAGCAGAGCAGATTTAGGACTGTATGCTCTGGTTTATGATGCAACAAATAAATGACTCCTAGGAGTGAGGGAGGATCTGGGGTGAAAGAGGAGTAGAGTGGCTATAAAAAAGTCACCATGAGGGATCTTTGAGGTAATGGAGATACTCTGTATCTTTTCTATATCCATTCAACATCTTGGCTTGGATTACTATACTATAGTTTTATAAGCTATCAGCATTGGGGTGGTAGTTGCTCAGTCATGTCCAACTCTTTGAGACCCCATGAACTATACCACTCCAGGTTCATGGAATTCTCCAAGCAAGAATACTGGAATGGGTAGCCATTCCCTTCTCCAGAAGATCTTCCCAACCCAAGGATAGAACCTAGATCTCCTGCATTGCAGGCAAATTCTTTACCATCTGAGCCACCAGGGAAGCTTTCCATCACTGGAGGAAACTGGATTAAAAAGGGATGTGGTATCTTTCTATATTATTTCTCACAAATGCAGGTAAATTGATAATATCTCAGAATTAAATTTTAATAGATTAAAGATTATAGATTAAGCATTGTGTCTCTTTGAACTATCAAAATCTGGAACTTAGAGATTTATTGTCTTGCCTAAATTTAATATGAAGTCCCCCTCCCGCCCCTGCCCGCCGCCGGGCCACGTACATGACTTGCAGAATCTCAATTCACTGCCCGGGATTGAACCAGGCCTACAGCAGTGAAAGTCTGGAATCCTAACCACTAGGACAGGAAACTCCCTCAAAATAATAGAAAATTTCTAAACAAATGTTGACACATGAAGAGGAAGAGAAACAAATAGGAAATCATAAATTTACTCTTCAGATTTTGAAAGTATCAGTTGCTTTCCTTGTGTTCATCTCAGCCTTATTTCCACTTTAATATCTCCAAAGTTGAATAAAATGACAAGGATCTGAATGCTGCAGTTTTTTATGCAAAAATTTATCATAAAGTGAGGAACCCAGTGCCCTGAACTACAACAGCAAGGCATCTGATAAGTTTGATTAAACTGTCTCTGCAAGTGACTATAAGTTATGATTAATGGTTCTCAGTTCCACAAATAACTAACTGGTGGACTTTATCATAACAAGTAGAATCACTGAATATCAGATACATACTTCGAGTATAATTAATCAGAAACACGCCAAGTGACCATCACTCTGATGACTATAATAAAGTTCTTTGATTAAAAAGAATAAACGTAAGACTTAAGAAAAGTCCCTTAACTGATGGTTTTCTAATTTGAAGGAAAGAAACACTTGGACAAAATTCTACAAAAATGATATTCAAATCACAAATGGCTATTGTAAATATTTTGTTATGGATAGAACACTAAGTAGTTTATGTGTTTGCCTGGTGCAAACATGTTAACAAAATCCAGAGATCGTATCTGAGGTTTATGCTAATGATGAAGAAATAGGAGAGAAAAAAAAAAAAGGCACAATTTCTAATTTATGTTTGTAGACAACCTTAAGCACTTCAGCACAGTGAAAATCTAGGCCATTGGGGAAATCTTGCAATTAAATATGGATATGAGAAAGTGGCTTTAACATAATCAGTTTATGATAATTTTCTAAGGAAGGTGGCAACTTGTCTAAACTGATATGTCTAGAATAATGGACATGTTACCAATGAAGACAGATCTAGGAGTCAGTGTGGATTACTTCTGGCAGGCAATGACCCGCTGAGCCCTCACAGGGAAGCCAACGAGAGGGAATGGATGAATGGGAAGCACCATTCCCCTGCAGTCAAAGACATCTTTATGGGATGCTATTTCTAATTCTGGTCACCAAACTGTAACAGAGAAATAACAGAACTCTGGAAGGTCTAGAGAGGGTAACCGAGGTGGTCAACAGAAAATATTGTAGAATATTCCCTATGTAAATAAGGACTTTAAAAGATACTAATCAGCACTTAGGGCTTCCCTGGTGGCTCAGAGGTTAAAGCATCTGCCTGCAATGCGGGAGACTTGGGCTCGATCCCTGGGTCAGGAAGATCTCCTGGAGAAGGAAATGGCAACTCACTCCAGTGTTCTTGCCTGGAGAATCCCATGGACAGAGGAGCGTGGCAGGCTACAGTCCACGGGGTTGCAAATCGGACATGACTGAGAAACTTCGCTGATGAAGCTGAAACTCCAATACTTTGGCCACCTCATGCGAAGAGTTGTCTCACTGGAAAAGACCCTGATGCTGGGAGGGATTGGAGGCAGGAGGAGAAGCAGACGACAGAGGATGAGATGGCTGGATGGCATCACCGACTCGATGGACATGCTGCTGCTGCTGCTAAGTCGCTTCAGTCATGTCCGACTCTGTGTGACCCCATAGACGGCAGCCTACCAGGCTCCCCCATCCCTGGGATTCTCCAAGCAAGAACACTGGAGTGGGTTGTTGATGGACATGAGTTTGGGTGAACTCTGGGAGTTGGTGATGGACAAGGAGGCCTGGAGTGCCGTGATTCATGGGGTTGCAAAGAGTCAGACACGACTGAGCAACTGAACTGAACTGAATTGGCACTTAAAATATAAGGACTTAAAAACATTAATCAGTAAAAAAGATAAAAGAGGAGAACATAGATTTATACAAGCATACTCAAAATGCATTCATTCATACATCAGCAGTATCAGCTGGATGAGTATCCTTAATCCTGTGCTGGACAGTTCTTTCCTCAACCATCAACCCTCCACAAGTCAAAAGTCCATCTACATTTGATGAAGGCAAATAAGATACTGCTAGTACTCCAGTATTCTTGCCTGGAAAATCCCATGGATGGAGGAGCCTGGTAGGCTGCAGTCCATGGGGTCGCTAAGAGCTGGACACGACTGAGTGACTTCACTTTCACTTTTCACTTTCATGCATTGGAGAAGGAAATGGCAACCCACTCCAGTGTTCTTGCCTGGAGAATCCCAGGGACGGGGGAGCCTGGTGGGCTGTCATCTATGGGGTCGCACAGAGTTGGACAAGACTGAAGTGACTTAGCAGCAGCAGCAGCAACAGTAAACTCTCAAGGGATATAAAGCTTAGGAGAATAACAAAAATGTCATATGCCCAAGGCAATATTGTAAAAAAAAAAAAAAACAAAAACAAAACCACACACAAAAGGAAGCAAAATATAATGGGTACCTGTTTGGTAAAGAGAAGTCTAAGTATCTTAATTAAAGTGAATTAAACCAGTAGGAAGAAGGACAGAGATGATTAAAGAACCTGTTGAGTTGGAAAAGCCTTGAGATTTTTCTTGACCCCCAATTCATGGTGCGTTATCTCATATTTAAATGTGAAACGAGACATATGACAACGGCAAAATGGATGTCTGAGGAGGCCTTACAAATAGCTGAGAAAAGAAGAGAAAATAAAGGCAAAGAAGAGAAGGAAAAACACATCTATCGGGATGCAGAGTTTCAAAAAAATGGTAAGGAGAGATCAAAGAAAGCCTTCCTGAGTGATCAGTGCAAAGAAATAGAGGAAAACAATAGAATGGGAAAGACTAGAGATCTCTTCAAGAAAATTAAAGATATCAAGGGAATATTTCCTGCAAAGGTGGACATAATAAAAGATAGAAATGACAAGGACCTAAGAGAAGCAAAAGAGATTAAGAAGAGGTGGCAAGAATGCACAGAAAAATTGTACAAAAAAAGGTCTTAATGGCCCAAATAGCCACAATGTTGTTCTCACTCACCTGGAGCCAGGCATCCTGGAGTGTGAAGTCAAGTGGGCCTTAGGAAGCATCATTAGAACAAAGCTAGTGGGGGTGTTGGATTTCCAGGTGAGCTATTTCAAATCCTGAAAGATGATGCTGTGAAAGTGCTGCACTCAATATGCCAGAAAACTTGGAAAACTCAGCAGGGGCCCTAGGAATGGAAAAAGTCAGTTTTCATTCCAATCCCAAAGAAAGGCAATGCCAAAGAATGCTCAAACTACTGCACAGTTGCACTCATCTCACATGCTAGCAAAGTTAATGCTCAAAATTCTCCAAGCGAGACTTCAACTATGTGAACCGAGAATATCCAGATGTTCATGCAGGTTTTAGAAAAGATAGAGTAATCAGAGATCAAATTGCCAACATCTGTTGGATCAAAGCAGAAGCAAGAGAAATCCAGAAAATCCATTTCTGCTTCATTGACTGCACCAGTCTTTGACTGTGTGGATCACAACAAATTGGAAAATTCTTCAAGAGATGGGAATACCAGACCACCTTATCTGCCTCCTAAGAAATCCATATGCAGGTCAAGAAGCAACAGCTTGAACTGGTCATGGAACAACGGGCTGATTCCAAACTGGGAATGGAGTATGTCGAGGCTGTATATTGTCACCTTGCTTATTTAACTTATATGCAGAGTACATCATGTGAAATGCTGGAGTGGATGAAGCACAAGCTAGAATGAAGATGGCAGGGAGAAATATCAATAACCTCAGATATGCAGATGACACCACCCTTATGGCAGAAAGGGAAGAGGAACTCAAAAGCCTCTTGATGAAAGTGAAAGAGGAGAGTGAAAAAGCTGGCTTAAAACTCAACATTCAGAAAACCTAAAATCATGGCATCTAGTCCCAGCACTTCGTGAAAAATAGATCAGGAAACAATGCAAACAGTGAGAGACTTTATTTTCTTGGGCTCCGAAATCACTGAAGATGGTGATGCAGTCAAGAAATTAAAAGATGCTTGCTCCTTGGAAGAAAAGCTATAAACAACCTAGATAGCATAATAAAAAGCAGAGACATTATTTTACCAATAAATGCCATATAATCAAAGCTATGGTTTTTCCAGTAGTTAAGTATGGATGTGAGAGTTGAACCATAAAGAAAGCTGAGCACTGAAGAACTGATGCTTTTGAACTGCGGTGTTAGAGAAGACTCTTGAGAGTTCACTGGACTGCAAGATCAAACCAATCAATCCTAAAGCAAATTAGTCCTGAATATTCATTGGAAGGAGTGATGCTGAAGCTGAAACTCCAATACTTTGGCCACCTGATGCAAAGAACTGACTCATTGGCAGAGTCCCTGATTCTGGGAAAGATTGAAGGCAGGAGGAGAAGGGGATGACAGAGGATGAGATGGTTGGATGCCATCACCAACTTGATGAACATGAGTTTAAGTAAGCTGGGAGTTGGTGATGGACAGGGAAGCCTGGTGTGCTGCACTCCATGGGATCACAAACAGTCGGACACGACTGAATGAGTGAACTGAACTGACTATGACTTTAGAAAGAATTTTTAGAAACAAGACATCCACCCCAAGGGAAGTAGTAGCCAGACTGCATTTTTGCATAGGTCAGGGCTAAAGTGTACTGGAAAACACGCCATGTGGAGACCTGGCTAAAAAATCAAACAAATAAAAATTATATGAGCATTAATCAAGGCTCAAAATTCTACTCACATCATTTAAATAATGGTCTCTATAAAATGTGTGAATAAAAACAACCACAAAGAGGCATATTCGATATTAGGAAAATGGACCAGGTTCTATTGAACTTGGTGTTCCTTGAACTTAAGTGAGTTATGAAATCATGACATAATTTTAGGATCAAAATTCGCACCTATAATTCTGCAGTACTGGGCATATTCTCAGGCTGTCTCATTTTTTTTAAAATCACAAATCACTGAGCAATAATATAAAACACATTACAGTAATGATATTTCTCAGCAAACGGAATAATACTCTGTCACCAATGTTGGTGCTCTCTGACGGAAGTGTGTCCCACACCATGCTTTCTTCTGTTTTCCCAGACTGTCACTGGGATGAAGATGTTCTAATGACTTCTGACTAGATTCATCTGCCCAGTCCCAGTCGAGTTAAATATAATTTTTAAAGGTGACGCTGTTAGAGAGCTTGGTGTGGATGACACACAAGTCCTGGGTCACTGGAGACAGAGCTGTACAGCATCATCCCGCTGCTGTCTACAACTTCCCTCAAGCTGGACCTCTGGGCATATCTGAGTAAAACAAACGCTCTGGCAATGCAGCAGAAGGCAGCCAAGCCTGACTTTCTCCTCCAGGTAACAACTTTTTAACAGGTAAAGTTTTAACAACTTTAACTCTTCCAGGTAACAACTTCCAGAGGCCACTCACATGAGAGCTCCTGCATCACGGAACCCAACCTGCTGGTTTTGTGGGAGGTGCAGTGTTCCCATCAAAGAGTTAAAAAGCAAGGTCAAGACACCGGTTGCCCACATCCATCATTCCAGGCCAGATACCTTCAACATCACTGCCTCGCTATTGTTGTCATTATATATTCATCCTAATTAGGCAATCAAACTCCAGCTTCACACTCTTTCAATTAAGTCTATAGAACAGAGATATAGTCTAAAATAGGTCATATAAGATATTCTGAAACTGTTTATATAAATATTCAAAAGCCTTCACTGGCATTTTGGTGCTTGTTGCATGAAGTGTGAATAAACACACACACACACACACACACACACACGGCACCCCAGCCTAAGATTCAGGATTGTCTATGATAATACCCAAAGTCTATTTCTCCCAATTATCTATCATCACCTAGAGGAATTATGTATTTCATCCACACAGTGTTACTCCACTGTCTTAATCCTAATTGCTTCAGCCTTTTCTCATGTTGTGTGCTATAACCAGAACCTTCCTGGCCACTTAGATCTTTTTCCTTGCTAAAGCTATCTATCCTTAAAGACCTACATAAACAACTCCCTCTTTTATAACTTTAATTTCTAACCACAATTAATCCGTTGTGAGCACTTCTGGTTCTGAAACACCAGTCCTATACAAAATTCTTCCCACTTTGCACTGTAAGAGTTTGCACACTTGTTTTGTTCTCATACTATATTTGCAGCATGTTGTTGTGATCAGTCATGTTTTTAGCATATCTTATTGTGTCTATGTATTTGCTTTTTGAATCCCACTTTAAAATAGTTGTGCATCCCATTGGTTCCCCCATTAAGTAAGTATGCTGCTGCTGCTGCTAAGTCACTTCAGCCGTGACGGACTCTGTGCGACCCCATAGACGGCAGCCCACCAGGTTCCTCTGTCCCTGGGATTCTCCAGGCAAGAATACTGGAATGGGTTGCCATTTCTGTCTTCAATGCATGCATGCACGCTAAGTCACTTTAGTCATGTCCAACTCTGTGCGACCCTATGGACAGCATCCCTCCAGGCTCCTCCGCCCACAGGATTCTCCAGGCAACAATACTGGAGTGGGTTGCCATTTCCTTCTCCCTTGAGGATATAAACCCTTTTGTTCTGTAGTCATTTTATATGTGAATGAGAACTATAATCTTTTCTTTTAAAAATTATCTTGGAATTTAATGACAGGCTTCACTTAAGGGTTAGAATTCAACTGAGCTTGATTATTTAGATAAGAAATATTAGGTCAAAAGGTGTTAGGAACAATGTCTTCTAGGAGAAGGGAAACCATGAGAGAAATGATGGGAAATGATATGTTGCATTTCTGAGCAGGAAGGTAAGTGTGGTTGGCAGTGCAGAATTTGGGAATATCAATCTGAATGCAATATTTAAGGAGAATTCATTTGATATATGTTAGATATTAAAAGAAGATATTAAAATTGGGTTAAAAAATCAGAAATTCCTAGTAGTTGGAATAATTTGTGACATAATGATGCACATTTTACCCCGAAATTGACAATATGTAAAGAATGACTATGGGGCTCCCCAAGTGGCTCAGAGATAGAGAATCCAATCTGCTAGTGCAGGGGATCAACCATTTTGATTTATCTGTATTCCTTCTCTCCGGATTTCTGCCTCAACCATGTGAGGCAAATGGTCAATGAGTATAAAATAAACTAACACTATATCAATAAATAATATGCAAACATCAACATCATGTTGAATATTCTAATATTCACCTATTATAGTAAACATACTTGAAGTTTAACCTATAAAAGGAAAGCCTGTCTACCAAAGTCATAAAGATACCAATAGTTATTTTCTTTCAGTATTTGCTTTGTGTTTTTGCTTTTCCTGTGAATTTTCAAAATAGAATTCTCAACTTATGACATATCATCCAGAGAATAGAGCCTTCCATCATAACTGAGGTTCAGTCAACTATTATATGCCTTCATTGAGTGTTAGAAGGTCAAACAGTATATAAGACAAACTCAAGGAGATGGCACCACACCAAAATACAAGACCATTAAGCAATGCATTTCTATTCTCAGCTACCGTTGACTACACAGAGGAGAAAATATTTTCTCCATTGGAGGTATATTTCTGAAGTGCTATGAGGGTTTTACATGGGAATTTTCAATTGGTTAGGAAATTTTCAGTACTACTTTAAAAAAATAGGAGTTACTATAATAATAGTGATTTGCATAAACTATGTTTTGTTTTTACCCTTGGGTTATATAATCTCATTTTTATTATGCAGAGCCTATATAATACTACTCAGTGACATTTGTAGCTGAGATTAAATATACACATTACTGTATATGAAACAGATAATCAGACAAGGATTAGGACCTACTGTACAGCACAGGGAACTCTAATCAATATTCTGTAATAACCTATATGGGGAAAGAATCTGAAAAAGGAATAGAAATATATATGTATAACTAAATCTCTTTGCTATATACCTGAAAATACCACACCATTGTAAATCAACTATATGCCAATAAAAAGTAAAAATTAAAAAGAAGAAAATATATTTGTAATAAGGGAAGATAGATAATATAGTGGGCAACCGAGGATGAGATGGTTGGATGGTATCACTGACTCAATGGACATGAATTTGAGCCAACTTCGGGAGATAGTGAAGGACAGGGAAGCTTGATACACTGCAGTCCATGGAGTCACGAAGGGCTGGACGTGACTGAGCAACTGAACAGCAACCAGCAAAACCAGACAGTTGATCTTCAGTTAATTACACAAATTATCTACGAGGTATTAGAACTATCATTCTCAAGACATGGGTTCAAAATCATTTTTTAAGAAGGCGATTCCTATGGGTCAAAGAGACAAGCAAGTTCTTATATGCTACCATGCCTGTAGTTTATCAAAACTGAGGAAACACCTGATTCTTGTTTGATTTTTGTAAGTTAGGCTTTGTCACTAAGCTTTGTTGATAGCTCAGTTGGTAAAGAATCCACCTACAGTGCAGGAGATTCCAGTTTGATTCCTGGATCAGGAAGATCTGCTGGAGAAGGGATAGGCTACTCACTCCAATATTCTTGGGCTTCTCTTATGGCTCAGCTGGTAAAGAAGCCGCCAGCAATGTGGGAGACCTGGGTTCTATCCCTGGGTTGGGAAGATCCCCTGGAGAAGGGAAAGGTTAGCCACGTGAGTATTGGCCTGGAGAATTCCAGGGACTGTATAGTCCATGGGGTTGCAGAGCTGGACACGACTGAGCGACTTTCACTTTCCCTTTGTTCACAAACTCTTAACTATTTCTTTAACAGGTTCAGAGTTGATTTTTTCAAGATAACTATTTGTAGCTATATATGATAAATTTCTAAGTGTATCCTCAGTTTTAGACATAATGGAACCATTTTTCATCAAGGAGATCAAACCAGTCAATCCAAAAGGAAATCAAGTTAGAATATTCATTGGAAGGATTGATGCTGAAGCTCCAATCCTTTGGCCACCTGATGCAAAGACTTACTCATTGAAAAAGACCCTGATGCTGGGAAAGACTGAGGGCAGGAGGAGAAGGGGGCAACAGAGGATGAGATGACTGGATGGCATCACCGACTCAATGGATAGGAATTTTGAGCAAACTCCAGAAAATAGTAGAAGATAAAGGAGCCTGGCACGCTACAGTCCATAGGATCACAGAGTCGGACATGACTTAGCTACTGAACAACAAGTATGAAAACAATATCAGTCTGTCTATCAAGAAAGCAGAATTCTCTGAAAAAAAAAAAAAAGCATGGGTGAAGAAAAGATTTCCATTTATGTGTTTTTTTCTTATTTTACCTACTTCCTTATTGAAAGCAGTTCCCGAGTTAAAACCATATCGACCTGTACAACACAGGAGGGAAATCACGGTATTAATCTCAACCAAAGCAACGTGAACTGTGCATGTTTGGTGCACATGGCAAGGTGGATTCTAGCAAGGGACTGCTGCAGGGCAAAGAGGTCAACATCCTCCTTCATGCGGGTTCAATTTTCAAATAAGAAAGTAGGTTTGCCCTTCAACTCTATGCCTTCTTGGAAA